>NC_080165.1:101224987-101524987 GCF_950295315.1 Erinaceus europaeus
TGCACGAGGTTCGATTCAGCCAACTCGGACACGTCTTCACCTTCACGCCACAGAACAATGAGTTCCAGCTGCAGCTCAGCCCCAAGACCTTGGCTGCAAAGACGCCAGGCCTCTGTGGTAGGGACAGTCTTTCCCATGGCCACTAAGTACCTTCCTTGCTCAGTTTTTCTGGACACTTGGGTGCTGATCTGATCTCTCTGGGTCTAACTGCTGCCTTGTCTTGATTCTCTAGGAACCTGTGATGAGAATGGGGCCAACGACTTCATGCTGAGGGATGGTACCATCACCACAGACTGGAAGACACTTGTTCAGGACTGGGCGGTGCCAAAGGCAGAGCAGACGTGCCAGCGTGTCCCTGAGGAATCGTGTCCTGTGACCAGCGCCTCCTACTGCCAGGTCCTCTTCTCACCAGCATTCACTGAGTGCCACAAAGTCTTGGCTCCTGCAACGTTTTATGACATCTGCCAGCAGGACAGCTGCCGCCAGGAGCAGGCCTGTGAGACAATCTCCTCATATGCCCACCTCTGCAGAGTGAATGGGGTCTGCGTGGACTGGAGGACTCCTGATTTCTGTGGTGAGCTCCTATGCCCCTCCCAACACGCATGGAGACCAGTGCATCCTGGATTTGCTCAAACTCTGGGCCTCTGCATTTCTTTCTTCTTTCTTTATTATTTTTAAATTCTCCCAGGGTTATTGCTGGGGCATGATGAATCTCCTGCTACTGGTAGCCATTTTTTTCTCCTTTTAATTTTTTAAAATATTTATTTATTTATTCCCTTTTGGTTGCCCTAGTTATTTTATTGTTGTAGTTATTATTGTTGTTGTTACTGATGTTGTTGTTGTTGGATAGGACAGAGAGAAGAGGAGAGAGGAGGGGAAGACAGAGAGGGGGAGAGAAAGACAGACACCTGCAGACCTGCTTCACCACTCCCCTGCAGATGGGGAGCCAGGGGCTTGAACTGGGATCCTTATGCCGGTCCTTGTGCTTTGCACCACGTGCACTTAGCCCACTGCACTACCATCCAACTCCCTTCCTTTTAACTTTATTTTTCTTTGATAGGACAGAGGGAAATTGAGAAGGGAGGGAGACAGAGAAAGAGACAGAGAGATACCAGCCATACATGTTTCACCACTCATGAAGCTTCCTTCCTGCACATGGGGAGTAGGGGTTTGAACCCAGATCCTTGAGCATGGATCTTCTTTTTTTTTAAATGATTTGTTTTTAACGATGTTCTTCATATGAGGCAGAGAGAGAGTTTTAGGTGATAGGGAAGTCAGAGGACCCCTCTATACAGGCTTCATCAAGAACTGAACCATCAGGCATGCGACGTGTGTGCTCTACCAGTTAAACTATCCCCCTCCCTCCTTTGTAGATTCCTTTTATCTAGACCCCCAGTTAGTACCATGAAGTGGTCAATGTAGAAGTATTTTTACCCTTTTGCCATCAGGGCTTCACTGAGGTTTTGTGCCTCATGATTCTACCACTCCCAATAGATTTTTTTTCCCCTCCAGAGAGAACAAAGATGTAGAGAAGGAGAGAGACAGCACAGCACTGCTTTACTGCTTATAAAGCTCCCTCCCAAGTGCAGACAGGGGCCCAAACCTGTGTCGTGCTAGAGGCTAGACCCTACTGGGTGAGCCATCTCTCATCCCTGAGGTAGACATAATTTGAGCATCCATGATTCAAAGCGTAATCCTTTCTCTTGGGTTGTTGGAAAAGTCATGGCATAGTTTTCTATGTAAAAATGTGTCATGAATGTTCAACAGCCTGACATTTAGTGTTGCTAAAGTTCAGACAGTTGTAACGTGTATCAGACACACAGGCATCAGCCAAGTACAAATGACTGGTCACTCTGAAGTGGAAAATCCAGAGCCGCACAAACTTGGTCACTCTGAGCAAGAAGCAGGACAGAGACCCAGAGGGCACGTGCAACTCTCCTTTTAAGCAGCAGTCCTGCAGGACTCTATAGGATGCTGCTCTGGCCCTCCTCATTCACTGGGCAAAACTTAGTTAGGTGACTCCACTTGGTTGCAAAGGAAAGTGGGAAAAGTAGTTTTTATTCTGTGTGACTCCATACCAAGGTCTGTCTCCAGGAAAAATAGAGAGGATGAAAACTATGGAGGGCCAGAGGAATAGTTCCCAGGGGAGGACCCCGGTCTGAGTCCCAACACCACATGGGAGGTGCTGTGACAACCGAGGAAGCTTAGGTGTGGGGGTGTTTTCCCACTGTCTCCTTGGAATGAAAAAAAAACAAAACGGTGAGCTGGAGTGAGGAAATCATGCATGCACCAAAACAAAAAGAAAGAGAAGGAAATAAGAGGAAACAAACAAGCAAAATGCAAAGAAAAGAGAGCACTGGCTGATGGTGGTGCACCTGGCTGAGCGCACACATTACAGTGTTCGAGGGCCTGGGTTCAAGCCCCCAGCCCCCACCTGCAGGGGGAAAAGCTTCACAAACAATAAGGCAGTGCTGCAGGTGTCTCTCTATTTCTTCCTTCTAGATTTCTATGTTTCTATCTAGTAAACAATAAAAATTTAAAAATACAAATTGTTTTTAAAAACAGAAAAAGAGCCATGGTGGGAAGTGGCCCTCAGTGCCCCAGCCAGCTGGCCAGCCAGGGACCAATTGTGCCTCCACCCTCTGGCTACTCTGGGCTTGAGAGTCTTCTCCTTCTCCTCCTGCAGCTATGATATGTCCCCCATCCCTGGTCTACAACCACTGCCAGCGTGGCTGTCCCCGGCACTGTGAAGGCAACATGAGCTTCTGTGGGGAGAACCCCACTGAAGGCTGCTTCTGCCCCCCTGAAAAAGCGATGCTGGAGGGGACCTGTGTCCCTGAGGAGGCCTGCACCCAGTGTGTCAGTGATGATGGAATGCGTCACCAGGTGGGAGGCCTGCCCCTGTCCTTCTGGGGGGCTGCTGCTCTCAGGCTCAGTGTGTGTGTGTGTGTGTGTGTGTGTGTGTTCACTAGTGAGGGGAGCAGCTGCTGACTCACTAGGGGGCTGCTGAAGGCTAGAGGAGGAATGTGTCATATGGCTTTGGAGTGCGACAGGTTCAAATCCCACATCAGCTGTGTGATCGAACACTGCAGTGTTAAGAGCACCTACCACTACCACCATCACCACCACCTCCTCCTCCTCCTCCTCCTTTTATAACTGAAAGTGAATAGCATGCTGGAAAATCTAGGAAGGGTGGGGAGAAAATATTTTACAGGGTGATTCTTTTAAAGATTGATTTATTAATGAGGGAGGGAAGGAAGGAGGGTAGAAGAGAGGAAGGAAGGAAAGGAGGGAGAGAGGGAGGGAAGGAAAGAGAGAGGGGGAGGGGGAGGGAGAGGGGGAGGGAGAGGGAGAGGGAGAGAGAGAGGGAGAGGGAGAGAGAGAGAACACATAATTTCTCTGGCACATATTCTGGGAAGAGAGAGGGAGAGAGAACACATCATTTCTCTGGCACATGTGCTGGGAATCAGGGATTGAACCTGGAATTTCATGCATACAAGTTCAACACTCTACCCCAGTGTACCACCTCAGGGCCCTACTGTTGCTGTTACTATAGTGGGTTAAGTCCCTTGCGTTGTGCTAGGCACTGCACATTTGTTACCTCAATACTTTTCAAAGGGCATTTTTACAGGGTACTGATAGATACTTGTGGTCCAGGGCATTTAAATGGACACATTAAACAGCATTTATTTTGCAAGGTCTTACAGAACTTTCAGAGTTGTTAATGCACTAATGTATATTGCAAGTATTTAAGAGTGTCTTTTCTTCTCAAACTTATTTGATCATGGAACTTGTGTGCTAGAGTGTGTGTGTGTGTGTGTGTGTGTGTGTGTGTGTGTGAACTGGCAGTGTCCCCTTGAGCTAGGATCCCACAGGACACACTGGGACATCTTGGATCATCTCATAAATACTCACAAATCCTCAATGAGAAAAGGGATTCAGCTTGTAAGTGATGCCAGTAGGTGTTGCATGTGGAGTTCGAAGCTCCGTCTGACTTCAAAGAGCTTTTATATCTCAGCACATGAAGCCTTGTGTTTATAGCGTCTGTAGTGTGTGTATCTGTCTATGCACAGGGACCTGGACTGCAGCCTTGACAGCAGTGCTCCTGAGCACGTATGGGGCACAGCTGGCTTCTGGGTGGAGGAGCATGCCCATGGTGACTGGAGGCCGCAGTGTCTCCATCACAACCATGGAGAGCCTTTGCTTGCAAGTACTGCAGCTGGTGTGACCTGCTGCTGATATTTAACCACAAAAGGTCAGGTTGGCTTATCCAACCTCGGGGATGATGCAAGCAGTGCTGCCCCAAACGGTAAACAACCCACATGCCGTGATGCTGCCCCAAACTGCAAACAACCCACATGACAGCAGGCAGATGAGTGGTTAAGGAAGGAGTTTTTTAATGTGCACAATGGGATGCTATTCTGTTGTTTTCGACGGGCTGGCTTCACGGGCGGGTAACAGATGACCAGGGACTCATGGTTGAGCAGTAGGCAGTATCTCTTTATTCATGCAGGATGCAGCACAATCTACACCGAGCTAAGCTAAAACTAAAAACTACAAACAATCTTGTCCTTATAAATATACTATCCCAGTAGGGTGGGAACAGTATGCGACGCAGAGAGGGTGGAGAGAAAAGTGACTGGTGAAAATCAGGGTATGACAAGGAGAGGGGGCAGAGCAGGCAAGAATTCTGCCACTGAACCACCAATGCCCTGGAGGGAGGGTGGTGCTTGTTAACAGCAGTTAAATAGAATGAAGTGGTTATGTAAATAGAATGCAGTGTTAAGCAGGGGGGATTAAACTAATGAAACAGAAGGGTTTTTTAGAAGCATACCAACACTATTCAGCTTTAAGAAAGGATGAGATGTTCTCTTTTGCTGTAAGTTGGAGGGAACTTGAAGGAATCATGTTAAGTGCAATAAGTCAGAAGGTGGATGGATACCTGATAACCTTACTTGCAGGACTTAAGAAACCGAAGGAGAAATGCAGGGTGAAGCTTTAATGACCTTTGGCTTATTGCAGCAGACCCAAGGCCTTTGAAGTGGGGACGTGAGTGAGGGTTCAGAGCCCAGTGTCCTGCCGCAGATGAAGGTGACAGTTCAGTGGATGGTGTGGTCTGTTGGCACCTGTCACAGAGAGATGGGTAATGTATAATGGTGATAGTAAGAGCCTGTCAATCACCATTTCCCCAACAGATACATATATATTTTAAAGACAGAGAACAACAGTTCTACTTCCTACACTGTTCTGTCCCTGACATTGTTATCCAGGAAATGGATTATTTCACTTGATTCTTCCCAGAGCCCTGTGGAACCATTACTACAAGTCCCACTGTATAAATTAGGAGTAAACTGAAGCTCAGATGGGGTGAGGTGATATTCACCACACCAAACCATTCTGTGGTCTCCTTGGAAGTGTGAGCTGAGGGTGGAGTGTAGATAGCTTAATAGTTATGCAAACAGACTCTCATGCCTGAGGCTCCAAAGTCCCAGGTTCAATCTCCTGCACCACTATATGCCAGAGCTCAACAGTGCTCTGGTTAAAAAGAAGAAGAAGAAGAAGGAGAAGGAGAAGAAAAGAAAATGTGGAAGTGTGAGCTGAATGCTGAGCTAACTGGTGCCCATATAAACATAAAGATCTATAAGGCTGCTCGATGGGTGGTTCCATTTTTCTCTGCTTTGTTTTGGGTTTTTTTGCATTTATTCTTACTATGAAACAGATAAACCAGGAGGAAGCTCAGTCATCTTCTATGGCAATATTTCCACTTGCCAAGAGCAGTCACTGCAGTATCAGAATACTCGCAGGTGAGGAGATAGAACCTTCCAGTGTCCTCAGATGTGCACAGCTACTGGGCTTCTGCTGGGCTCCAGTGATGGTGACAGTTTGCACATGTGGTACCAGCATCTAATGATGATTGTAGATTAGTTCACTGTCAGTGGTTAGGTACTCATAGAATGAGGCAGAAATGATCTTTGCCTTCCTCCTTGACATTCTGTGAAGCAAGTTCACAGTTGCAAAGTTTCTGGCTTCAGGGATTCCAGATGTCTGCAGGTTTCTGAAACAGGAAACATGTGGATTTCATCTCTGTCCCCTTTCCTCTCTCCCCCATGTCCCTCCTCTCTGACCCTAGTTCCCGTTTCCACTACTGCTCTCACCTTCTGTCTAGCACATGAAAATATACATTTAAGTTGTGTAAACAATGCTTTCAAACCATCAAAAAATCAATATATGAAAATAGGTATATTTTAATAAATTGCTCATAATCTGTGATGGGAGCACAGCCTGTTTTCATGATTTCAGAAACATGGCTAAAGCCAGATTTCTCATTCAGCCGCGACCTACAATTTCAGCTTTTACTTTCAAGGCAGAGAAAGAATAAAACTCTTATATGAAGAACTTGTCTATTCAATGAATTTCCTTTAGCTGAAAAATAAAGCCTAGAAAATTTGTCTTTAGGGAAATAAGCCCAAGTATAAATCTCCCATGGTAACTTTGGAAGGGCAAAATATTTACCAGTTTCCATAGCTCTTGTTTATTTTACACAATGCACTCGATGGACGTGTACCTTTGTAGCTCTCCCAGAAAGGATCCAGAACCCAGCACTGTCTGACCCCTCTAAAGTGTTGGGGGGCTGCTTCAGCTCAGACTGGCAACAACCTCCTCTGTCACCTAAGCTTAGTGCCTGGAGCCTGCATTTCCTCTCTCATTTCTTCATAGGCTCTGTGCTTACATTTTATTTGCATGATAGATTGCCCGTGTCCCTTCTCTGACCCTGGGCTTTGATCTTCCATTTTTTTTCTCATTGTGGCTTATGTCAATTGCTCTTTGCCATCTTTACTGAATTATGAGCTTCCATGGATTAAAGGACCTGTTCTCCAGTCCTGTCCAGGCTCCTGGAACCTATGGATGAGACAGGGTCACCCAGAGTTGGCCTGTCCTGGTGCAAGGGTGCCCTCTGCTGTCTGCATGGCCTAACAGTTTAGCCAGTTCTGGGGCCAGGTGCTGGAGCTTTGAGAAGCATAGCCTTAGTGAGAAAGGGCTTTATTGGGGATGTCAGGGTCTGTGCTCCTGGCTGGCCTTGTTAAAGCCTCCTGGGAGAGTGAATTTTCCTGAAGGAAGAGGTTCGGCGCCTGCCTATGATCATCTGGTGCTATGCCCCTTACTCTGAGGGCATTTAGCAAGCTGTAATATTTATCCCTGCATTACAAGTGGGGGGCACAAGACAAAGAAGGCTCCAGATCCAACTGTAGCAAGAGGGAACAGGGCACTGAGGTCCCCTCTAAGCCCTTCTGGTGGTAGTGGTTCTAGGCTAACATTTACATGGAAGAATCACAAGAGAGAGCCAAGTCTCAGGGAGAGGAGTGTTCATTGAGATAAAGCAGGGATAGAAAAGAAATTACATGCTTTAGAGGCCTGTGGTATGTATTTATGGAAGTAGGGGAGAGGAGAGAGAGAGAGAGTTTCCCAGTCTCAGCCTCCTACTTTTTAAGTGGGTTTCAGGACACTGAGGTGGACCCTGAGGGGAATAACTTCAGCCACTGTCTCCAGATGTTCACATTGCATTCACCTGCATTTTCTGGCCTCAGCAGTCAGGTGGAGGAAGATGCTGATGCAGGATGCAGACATTTTGGCCAGGGATGGCCCCTGCAGGGTTCAGGGGAAGGGGGTGCTAATGTCTTTTCACGGAGGAGTCTTTCCTTAAACAGCCCCTTAACATAACTTCTCTCATGGCTTAGTTTTGTTTCACTACCAGAGAAGGCTGTAAGGAAGCTTCACAGGTGTTTTTTTTAACTCTTTATTGGGAAATTAATGGTTTACAGTTGAGAGTAAATACAATAGTTTGTACATGCATAACATTTGACAGTTTTCTATATAACAATTCAACCCCCACTAGATCCTCTGCCATCATATTCCAGGACCTAAACTCTAAAGTCTTTTATTTTGGTGCAGTACACCAACTCCAGTCCAGGTTCTGCCTAGTGTTTTCCCTTCTGATCTTGTTTTTCAACTTCTGTCTATGAGTGAGATCATCCTATATTCATCCTTCTGTTTCTGACTTATCTCACTTAACATGATTTCTTCAAGCTCCATCCAAGATGGGGTGAAAAACACAAATGCACCATTTCTCCCAGGCTTCAAACCCTGTCTTGAGTTAACAGCAGCATGTACGAACAGGCCTTGGTGGCCTCTTTCCTCTGGCATCCCCACATGCCTCTTAAGCCCTCTGCATGGCTTCAATAGAGGAGACTCAGGCTCTGGCCCTCCCAGGTTGCAGGTGGACTGAGAGATGGGGTGTGTGGGGTCCTGTGTGCTCCAAGGTCTCATGCCTAAGTGTGGACCCTCTCTGTGCCCTGCACCCTCAGCTCCTGGAGACCTGGGTTCCAGATCACCAGCCCTGCCAGATCTGTATGTGCCTCAGAGGGCGGAAGATCAACTGCACCATGCAGCCCTGCCCCACACCCAGAGGTGAGCCCCCTCTCAGTGCTCCTTGAGGGGGGGACCCCCTGAGGCCCTACTTCCTTGATGCTGTGGTCTTCTCTCCCCTCAGCTCCTGTGTGTGGTCCATGCGAAGTGGCCCGTCTCCACCAGGATGGAGGCCAGTGCTGTCCAGAGTATGAGTGTGGTAGGTCCTACCTCTGGCATGGCTCCTGCCCAGTTGCTCCAGACTGCAGGTGCTGAAGTGTATGCCGAGCTTTCCAAGGGATGTGGGCAAAGGCTGGTTGGCTCTTCCCATGAGGGAAAGAGCAACCCTAGAAAATCAGATTTGGCTCTTACAAAAATTCTGCAGCATGGAGTTTGAAGTCCATAAAAAATTGACTGAGATAGTCACCAGTGGGGAGGGCTGGAGAGTCATGCCAAACTGCCAAAGATTATAAACACTCATCCCTCCATCCATTATCCATCTTTCAATTTATTCACCAGTTCATCTACCCATCCATTTATCTATCCATCAATCATCCATCCATTCACCCACTCATCTGTCTATCCATTCACCCACCTCCCCATTATCCATCCATCCATCCATCCATCCGTTCACCCACTCATCTGTCTATCCATTCACCCACCTCTCCATTATCCATCCATCCATCTATCCATCTGTTGGGCTAGCTTCACGGGTGGGAGAGAGCGATGACCAGGGACTCATGGCTGAGTGGTATACAGTTCAGTCTTTATTCATGTGGAACACAGTGCAATCTAAGCTATCTCTAATCACAATCTTGTCCTTATATATCCTGAGGCAGAAGAGTCAGGTCCAAAGAGAATGTACGTAGGATAGGGGGTGGGGAGAAGGAAAAAGCGTGCAAAACAGTGAGGATTAAACCAATGCCCTGGAGGCAGGGTGGTGCTCAGTTAACAGTGGTTATACAAATAGAATACAGTGTTAAGCAGGGGGGATTAAACCAATGAAACAGAAGGGGTCTTAGAAGCAGAATTTAGAAGCATACCAACATTTCCCCCTTTCTTTTTAACTAATGGCCATTAGTTAAGTATCAGGAGTGTGGGGTCAACAGAAACCTATATCATACAGGCATTTTCAAAAGAACTGGCAGAAGACATGGAGGAACAAGTAAGAGAGCAGCAAGAATCAGTGTGATGCCAAGGGGAGGCCTGAGAGGGCATTTCCTGCCTCAAAGGGCAAGGCCTATCAGGCAAAAGGGCATTTCTTGCCTCTGGGGGCATCTCATGCCTCAAAGGGCTTTTCCTGCCTCTGTGGGCATCTCTTGCCTCTGAGGGTGTTTCATGCCTCAAAGGGCATTTCCTGCCTCTGTGGGAAGAGCCTGCAGGTGAGGGGGGCGTGGCCTATAGAGTCCCAAGGCTCTGGCTGTAAAGTCCATGCACTGCTGCGATCAGTCTTTGAGAAACCCAGCAGCGTAAAGGGAAACTGCTGTAAAGTTATGTAAAGTGTCCAAGAGGTGTGACAGTAAGTTCGATAGAAGTGTCAGCCTAAAGCAAATGACCACGGATGAAATGCTGCACATCTGTTTCAATGGGGAAGGTCAACCACTGTAATTCCGCTTTTCTGTCAAGAGTGAGCTTTGGAGTCTGTGAATCAGTTTCTTCAGGTCACGCCAGGTCACATCATTGGTTTCGGGGGGCTGCTGTAGTCATGCCATCTTGTGGGCAATGTCAGAGAACAGGGGTCCAAATGGATTTCTGGGGGTTCCATTTGAGCAAATGTTTTTTCATGTGAAGACAACAGCTGTATTTCACTTACTTGTGAAACAAAACTTTTAAAGGTTGTTTAAACAGCATAAGCTCAATAGAAGAACCATGGTTAGAAGCCTCAGGCATGAGAATCATTAGCATAACCATTATGCTATCTACCCCACCCATATTTATACAGTTTTTAGGATTAAACATTTCACATTTATGCCAAGACGTAAAAAAAATCAAAAGAGAAAAAAACAATTTTTGGATTGTTTTGGGATGTCTCTAGAAATCATGGCTGCGTCCAGCTTTTTTTTTTTTGTAAAGTCAATGTCATACAAAAATTTAGTCATTCAAATCACTCTTTTATGAAACACAACTGAAAGCAGACAGCAAACTTAAGATATTCAGAGAGAACAATGAGGGGGGAATCGAGAGAAAAGCCATAGGCAGCTTTTGCTTCTTTTACCTTGAACCAGATTATCCAGATCTCACCATGTAGCATCATGAGTCCCCGGAGGGTATCCTAGTCCAAAAAGATCTTTGAAATTCCATGTAGGGTGCTTCTGACGGTTCCCGCTGGATTGCTGCAGGCACCCATTTTTAAAAACGTCTTCCCATCGAAGAAAGAATCGAATCAGGAAGGTAGAACTAACTATGTGTCTCCATTTTGGGGGACTGCCAGGGTACTGGAGAATGCTCTTCTAGTTAGAGTAGTCCTTCTCCATGGGAAACATGGGAGAGGAAGTCCAGAAAGTCCCAGGAGAAATCTCCGCGCACCTCCCAAGCTCTATGATCACGGTCATAAGGAACCAAAGTTCCTGGTCAGGGAACCAAAGTGTGGCCTAGAGCAAAATGTTCCAGAGACAGAGAAACTGTCTCATGAAGAAGGAGTAGAGGCTTTGGGAAACCTCTTCATAAGTAGAAAGGCAGCCCATGGTGGATGGGTAGCCAAGTTTACTTATCTCGGGATGGGCAGGTTAGGTGCCATATTGGTGCCGGTCCCTGTTCAGGCACCATTATGTTGCGCTAGCTTCACGGGTGGGAGAGAGAGATGACCAGGGACTCACGGCTGAGTGGTACGCAGTTCAGTCTTTATTCATGTGGAACACAGCACAATCTAAGCTATCTCTAATCACAATCTTGTCCTTATATATCCTGAGGTGGAAGAGTCAGATCCGAAGAGGATATACATAGGATAGGGGGTGGGGAGAAGGAAAAAGTGTGTAAAACAGTGAGGATTAAACCAATGCCCTGGAGGCAGGGTGGTGCTCAGTTAACAGTGGTTATGTAAATAGAATACAGTGTTAAGCAGGAGGGATTAAACCAGTGAAACAGAGGGGATCTTAGAAGCAGAATTTAGAAGCATACCAACATCCATCCATCCATCTATCCATCCATTTATCCATTCATCCATGTACTCACCCATCTCTCCACCTATCAATATATCCACCTACCCATGCATGCACCCACCTGCCCATCCATCCATCTCCCCATTATTTATCCAACCATTCACCCACCCATCCATCCACCCATCCATCTCCCCACCATTCATCCACTCATCAATCCATGCATGCATGCATGCATGCCTCCATCCACCCACTATCATTTTATCTACCCATCCATGAACCCACCCATCAATTCATCTATGTCCACCACTTCTACCTCTGTTTAAGTTACCACTACTTCTTCATCACCATCAGCCAGGACAGTAGGGGTCTGTATGGATAGGGATGCAGTGCCCCAATTGAACATAAATGATCTTTCTGGACTCTGAGTGGACTTCTCCCCCTCCTGGCCCTCAGTGTGTGACCTGAAGAACTGTGACCAGCCCCAGACACCTCACTGTGAAGGTGGCCTCCAGCTGACACTGACCAACCCTGGCGAGTGCATACCCAACTTCACCTGTGGTAAGACCTGCACAGATACAGGCACGGGGAGGGAGTGTGGTCACTCATGGCCTGGGGACACTCCTGTATTTCAGTCAGGTGAATCTGGGTCTGGGGTACATCTGGAGCAGAGGGGTTAATGCCACCCCTGGCTGAACTCTAAGAATCCCTCCAGTTGCTGAAGCTGCTTTACGGGGGCGGGAGGGGGGGAGGAGGGTTCAAACAGAAGGTTCCAGCACCCACTTCTGGATGCTCCCATCCTCTCATCCAACACTTGGGAGGGAGTGCTCTTTTGTTTGTCCTCACCACTGGACCCTTTTAAACAGATCTGTTTGTTTATTTTCATGAGAGAAAGGAGGCAGAGTTCTGCTCAACTCTGGCACTTAGTGGCCCAGAGCTGAACTTGGGACCGCTGGAGCCTCAGGCCTGTGAGTCTGGTGTGAGTCCCTCTGCACTGTCCTTCTAGTTCTCATCTTTGGACATTATCCCTCCCACTGCAAGTTATAATTTCCTCTTTTGTATTTCTTTCTTGTTAAAAATATTTTATTTTAATGAGAGGTATAGGGAGAAAGACACATAGGGACACACACACACACACACACACACACACACACCAAAGGCCCAGCTTATCTTGGGCTTATAGTGGTGTTGGGGATTTCAATCACCTGGGACTTCAGATCTTTAGGCATGAAAGGCATTTGCAGAATCATTATGCTGTCACCCCAGCACCCCTCTGTATGTTTCTGTATTTCATTGATAAATGCTATAATTTTAGCACAGGGTTGACTTAAAGTTAAATCACTCCAAGAAACCAAATTTTGTACTTAATCCCTGAGAATCCCTGTTAGAAGTCCAGCATTGTGGATTTACCAGCTCATGGAACTCCTGGGTGCGAGACCTCAAGAGTGGGAGGGTGCATTCACTGAAGGCAGGCGGGAATGGCGGAGGAGCTCAGGTGCCTGGGCAACAACTGTATGCACTTGACAGCTCTTTCCCTCACCTTATCAGAGGACCCAGCGATGTGGGATCACCTCCCTGGTTCATGAGGGAGGTGGGGAGCTCATGAGCACACATGGCACATCCGAAGGTGGAGCAGCCAAGGTTGTGCCTGGGCTTGTCTCTGCCTCAGACTGAACAGCTGGAAGGAGCTGTCCCTTTCCAGATGTGCACAGCAGGCAAAGAGCAGCCCCTTTGGCTTCTGCCACTAGAACTTCCCCCAACACACACACACACACCACTCTTCTGTTGAGAATACTCCTGCTTGCCTGCAGATTGATGCCCTCTGGCCTGGACTCAGAAGCCCTTCTGACTTCACATGCAGGGTCAGAGCTCCCTGGTGAAGGCACATTTTGCCTTTTTTCTGGTCAGTGATGCACAGGGGACAGAGAGAGAATAAGGCAGCTGCAAAGGTTTGATAAAGTTTATTGTGATAAGCAAGTTAAGAAATAATCACTAAGAGAAGGGCAGGGTAGACTATAAAAAGGAGCAGTTTGCCTCACAGGTGACACAGAGTGAGGACTGTGAGAAGGGAGGGGGCTAATTGCCTCTGCTGGGCAGGAATGTCTTGATTACATAGATATTTTTATACTTTTCAGTTGTAAAATGGAAATATTGACAAGACCATAGGATAGGAGGGGTACATTTCCACACAATACTCAACCCCAGAGCTCCATATTCAATCCCCTCCCTTAATAGCTTCCCTATTCTTTATCCTTTTGGGAGTAGGGACCCAGGATCATTACAGGGTGCAAAAGGTGGAAGGTCTGGCATTTGTAATTGCTTCTCCGCTGATGACATAGATTTTAGTGAAAACTGGTCTGTGGGAAACTGGGTGAAGGAAAGTGTTAGTAGCGACCCCTGGTGGCTGGGGGCAGATTTCTATTCAATGGTCTCCACTCAATGACCAGATGTCAATGACCAACCTTATCTGTTGATGTGCAGACTGGCTAGAAGCTGACTGTTCATGGTAGATCCACTTCTAGCCTTCTGAGAGTTCTCCAGACTCCTCTCCACAGAAGTTGGACCAATTTACATTCCCACTAGCACTGCAGGAGGGTTCCTTTGTCTCCACAGCCTCTTCAGCATTTGTTGCTGCTATCTTTTCTTTCTTTCTTTCTTTCTAAAAATTTTTTTTTATTTATAAAAAGGGAACATTAACTAAACCATAGGATAAGAGGGGTACAACTTCACATAATTCCCACCACTAGAACTCTGTATCCCATCCCATCCCCTGATAGCTTTCCTATTCTTTAACCCTCTGGGAGTATGTACCCAAGGACTGTGGGATGCAGAAGGTTAAAGGTCTGACTTCTGTAATTACTTCCCTGCTGAACATGGGCGTTGACAAGTCAATCCATACTGTCAGCCCGTCTCTCTCTTTCCCTAGTGAGGAAGGGCTCTGGGGAAGCAGAGCTCTAGGACACATTGGTGGGGTTGTCTGTCCAGGGAAGTCTGGTCAGCATCATGCTGCTGCTACCTTTTCTGATGTATGACAATTTCACAGGAGTTGAAGTGGTATCTCATTGTTGTCTTTATTTGCATTTCTCTGACAATCAATGACTAGGAGTATTTTTTCATATATCCATTGGCTTTTTGGGTATTTTCTTGGTGAGTATTCTATTCATATCCTGTCCCCACTTTTTGATGAGGTCATTTTTTTTTATTGTTGTTGCTGAGTTTGGTGAGCTATTTATATATTTTGGTTCTTAGCCTTTTGTCAGTTGTATAGATAGCCTTATTTTATAAATCATTTTATGACTTGGCACCTGGGACCTTGTCATAGCTGAGTGCCTTCACATCTGGCTGGGGTCAGGGCCCAGGGCATGGTGTCACCTCTGGCTGTCCCTCAGTCTGCAGGAAAGAGGAGTGCCCGAGCCAGCTGCCACCATCCTGCCCCCCACACCGCACCCCAGCACTCCGGAAGACCCAGTGTTGCGATGAGTATGAATGTGCATGCAGCTGTGCCAACTCCACTGTGAGCTGCCCACTGGGCTACCTGGCCTCGGCCGTCACCAATGACTGTGGCTGCACCACCACCACCTGCCTCCCCGACAAGGTAGGGGCTGACAGTTTAATGTGTGCTCCTCAGGGACAGGACGGCTGACCTTGCTGCCCCTGCGCCATGCCCTGTGGTTCCAAGGCTGGACGGTCAGTGTCCAGCTCATCCTGAGGGGAGTCTCACTGGCTCAGGAGGGGCTTGCAGAGAACCACTTTGTTCTCAGGGTGGCGGATGAGAAGGTTACAAACAGGGCCCTGGCACGGCTCCTCCCTTTAAAATAACTTGCTTGTAGTTTAGCTGAGGAAATACTGGGCCATCGGAAAAGGCATCCTTCTTCTAGCATTTGCCCTTCTTCTGTAGCCAGTCAACAGCGTCAGATTGAGCCTGATGTAAAATTTCGAGACCTCCTTTGAATCTGGAGAGGTGGCAGTCGTTGACTATGTGGGTCATAGTCTGTCTGGAGCCGCAGGGGCAGTTCGGGTCGTCTCTGGCTCCCCAGCGATGGAACATAGCGGCACACCGGCCATGGCCTGTTCGATAGCGATTGAGGAGGGCCCAATCATAACGTGCTAGGTCAAAGCCGGGTTGACGCTTGCAGGGGTCTGTGATGAGGAAAAGGCATGATCCATTTTCACACAGAAAAACAGAGAAGTCATGGCTTTCATGATGCCCCAATAAAATAAGCTTCCATGCATACTTTAGAGACGAGTTATTGCTTAACTGTGTGTGTGAGTGTTTTTGCCACCAGGGTTCTCACTGGGGCTCAGCGCCCACACTACAAATCCACTGCTCCTAGAGGCCATTTTCCTCCCCCTTCCCTTTTCTTCTATTTTATTGGATAGAAAGAGATTGAGCGAACAGAGGGGGAGACAGAGAGGGAGAGAGAAAAAGAGACATTTGCAGACCTGATTCACCACTTATAAAGTATCCCTACTTCAGGTGGGGAGTGGGGGCTCGAACCCAGGTCCTTGTGTGTGGCCATGAATGCGCCTAACCAGGCATTCTACCACCACCTCCTCCCACTGCCTAATTGCTAACTCTGTCTATCAGCCCATTCATCCATCTGTCCACCTATCCATTCATCTACCCATCTATCTATCCACCTGCTCTGCCAGGCTGGTAATGTGTCAGGCGATACAGGACAAACAGAAAATGCAGCCTACTATTAAGCTTGGTATAAAATGAGTGACTTGTCAACAGATGGTAGTGACCCTGTGTCCGAGACTTAGGGGACAGTCGTGGGGGAAGACCCACCTACTTGAGCTGTCAGGATCCAGACCAGTGGCAGGAAGACGTGAGCACAGGGGCAGCAGCTAGGGGTGAAGGGATGCCCTGGAGTGGTTGCCAGTGGAACACCCATCAGAGCCAGAAGGACAGACATTCACCATTGTACGTCTGTGGCCTCATCTGAACTCCCTTCCAGCTCGAGGCCCAGGAGCTCAGGCTATGGATATGTGGGAGCAGGTCTCAGATGGGCTTGCTGCTCTTCCTTCTCTCCATCCTCCACTCTCTTTTTCTAGTTGTGTCTTTAATAGACACAACATGATCAGGTCTTTTTAATCCACAGCAGCTCCACCCCCATTTTTTACACTTTTGATCTGGGGGACAGGCCAGGTCTCTTGTCCTGTGCATGCTGGGTTGACTTACAGCTTTTCTGTGGTGCTGACGACTATTCTTCTCTGCCCTGTGTCCACAGTAAGCTGGAGGTTAGTCTGGGGTGTTCTCACAGTCAAGTTCAGTTTTGTGGGGGCTGGAAGAGAGCAGAGAGAGTGCTGTGCCCTTCTCATTACCTCATACCAGGACCACCCTGGGTTTTTTTTGTTGTTGTTTTGTTTTGTATTTTTATTTATTTTGTGTAGACATAGAAATTGAGAGTGGTGGGGGAAACAGAGATGGAGAGAGAAAGACATACCTACCCCTGCAGCCCTGCTTCATCACTTTATGAAGCTTTCCCCAACAGGTGGGGACCAGGGGCTTGAACCTGACTTCTTTGAGCACTGTAATGTGTGTGCTCAATCAGGTGCACCCCAGGACACCCTATATTTATTATCCCACTGTCCCACCCCCCACTCTCCCCCAGCCAACAGGAGTCTTGCTGGGGTCCAGTGCCTACACAATTCCACTGCTCTTGGGGGCCATCTTTTCTTTTTGAGAGAGGATGAGAGGTCCATGGCCATACGACCCTGAACATGCCCGATCTGGTCTGAGAGAGGATGAAAGGCAGGGAGATATAAGGTGACAGAGACACAGAGAGAAGGTTAAGCATCGCAACACTGCTCTACTACTTGTGAAGCTCCCCCCACCCTCTAGGCCCTCCCATCTGTGGCCGGGGCCTCAAACTTCTCTCCTTTCGCACAGTAATGTGTGTATGCTACTAGGTGAGCTGCCTGTAGGCTCCCCTTGTCTCACTTTTAAGGGTAAAAACAATCATTCTGTGCTACTGGTATAACCTAGTTCTCCTTCCTGAAGAGTCTCCTCCACCATCAGCATTTTAACCAAAGGTTCTAATATTCCTGGGTGTTTTGTTGCCTGAGAACCCTGTTACAAGAAGTTACTTATATTATTCTTATGAATTCCCTAGCTGGATTCTTCTATAAGAAGTAACTTTGGGGGGAGGGACTGGGCAGTGGGCACCCAGTTAAATGTACACATTATCATGTTCAAGGGCCCAGGTTTGAGCCCCAGCTACCAACCTGCAGGGGGTAAACTTCATGAGCAGTGAAGTAGATCTGCAGGTCTCTCTCTCTCTCTCTGTCTATCTCTCTCTCCCTGCTCAATTCCTCTCTGACTTATTAAATAAACTAGGAGAGAGGGAGCGGGGGGTGGGGGGAGATGGAGGAGAAATTGCCACTGGGAGTGGTGGATTTGTATTTGCCAGCTCTGAGCCCCAGTGATAACCCTGGGGGCAAAAAAAAAAAAAAGAAAGAAAGAAAGAAAGAAAAGAAAAGAAAAGAAAAGAAAAACTTTGGGGAGAAAATCAGGTGGTTAAACCAGTAAAGCATAAGCTCTCTGTATGCCTGGACCTGTGTTCAAGCCCTGAGCCCCCATAGAGGAACACTTGTGGGGGGAGAGCTTTCACAAGCAGTGCAGCAGTGTCACTCTTGCTCTTCTTCTCTCCCTCTGCATATCTCTCTGTGTCCCTCACAATCTAGAGGAAAGGGGGAAGAATCACCACCAGGAGCAGTGGAGCTCACCAGGGACAATCCTGGTGGCAAAACAATAAAATAAAATAAAATAAAATAAAATAAAATAAAATAGAAGAGAAAAAGAAAAAGAACCTGTTATACTGACATAGGACTGCTTTAGGAAAGCTCGAGCAATTGATTGATTCCTTTGTGTTGCTACTTTTCAGACTGGTGGGCCCTCATAACCTTCATAACTTCATAACACATTGCTCATAACTGGTGGGCCCTCGTAACCTTCAGTGGTGATTAGAGTTCCTTTTGTTTTCAGTATCTTCATGAGCTCAGGATACCTGTGCATTTGATGTGCATTTGATGTGATTGGGGCCTGCTTTCCTCAGATTGCTGTCCATGGTCCATGACTGGGATGAGTGGGTGGCCCTCCATGCTGGTTCTGAACCCCTTTGAATGGCCTTGTCACCCTTTGCCCTCTCTGCTGCCCAGTCCTTGGGTCAGTCACTGGCATCGCTTGAAAGACTCCTACTCATTCATGGCCTTGGGGAGCGGGGCAGGGGCACTTACTCAGAGCTCCTGCTCACCCCATCATTGCCCGTGCCACCCACAGACACACACACACACATACACACACACACACACACACACACACACACACACACACACGTAATGGGGCTGAGATTCTGTGGGGATAAGCTCTGCAGACTTTCCTGGGCTGCCACTTCGGTGCAGCTTCCCCTGTGACACAGGAAAGAGGTTAACATGAAAAAAAAAAAAAAGAGGTGAACATGACCAGATGCAGACAGGCCCTGCTCTGGGGGCCACTTCAGGGCACTGTGGCCTTTCCCCACCAGGAGGCAGGGAAGGGACAATGACAGAGTCTGCTCTGTAAGCAATCCCATGGGCAGGGCCCACAGTCTGTCTTATTTATTGATTGACTGATTTTTATTTGTGATTAAAGGGTTACAAGATTATAAGCTTACAGTGTACAGTTCCCCACCACCAAAGTTCTGTGTCCCCACCCTCCCACCTCCCACAGATAATCACCAGAGTTCTCACAGCTTGTTTGCTTCTGTTTTTTTGTTTCCAAGGTCATTTTGTCTCAGATGACACAGTATAATCCTTTTTGATTGCAGAGTAGTATTCCATGGAGTATATATCCTGTAACTTCTTTAGCCAGTCATTTTCTGGTGGACATTCAGGCTGTTGCCTTTATTTATTGCTGTGTTCTCAGAGCGGGCAGCTTCTGTTGCCCATAGGTGCTCACTGCATCTCTGCTTGTGTCCAGTGAGCTTGCTCATGCAACCCTGTGTTTGCAGGTGTGTGTCCACCGAGGCACCATCTACCCCGTAGGCCAGTTCTGGGAGGAAGGCTGCGACGTGTGCACCTGCACGGACCTGGAGGATGCTGTGGTGGGCCTTCGTGTGGCCCAGTGCTCACAGAAGCCCTGTGACGAGGGCTGCCGTGGGGTAAGGAGGCCCTGGGGCTGGGCGCTGCAGGCACGACATAGGCGGGAGACAGGGGAGGACATCTGGGTCTCCCCTCCACTGGCACCCCAGTTCTTGTTCGGAGGCTGAGGAGGGTAAGGAGGGAATGGGCTGGGGTACCAGGAAGAAGCCTGAAGAGAGTTCTGCCAGCCTGTGACTCACTCTTGGCTGCTGCTCAGAACCCCTGTGTGGGCCTGGGTCCAGAGGGCTGTGGAGCTGGCTTGAGCAGAATGTGGTTTCAAGGTCTAGAAAAGCTGATTTTCTCTCAGTGAGCATCTCTGTTGCCCAGTCCTAGGATACCATTCTGAGTTTTCTGAGATGGGTCTAGTGGCAGTGTACTGTTGTTTCTCCACACAGACTAACATTTTTTTTTCCAGGTCATGCTTATGTTTCCTGGTGCAGACAATGTGATGTTGTGCCCTCTCCTCTTATGAGTTTCCTGACTTCTGTGGGACCTTATCCCCCAGGCTTCTCTATGTTCTAGGGACACTGTATGTTTCCTTTTCTGTTTTTCAATCAGTTTTTTAAAGAGTTATTTTCTTATTTTATTTTATTTTATTTTATTTTATTTTATTTCTGAACAGAGACAGAGAAAAAGTGATAGGGAAGGGGGAGATGGAGAGGTAAAGAGATAGAGAGACACCTACAGCCCTGCTACAGTGCTTGTGAAACTTCCCCCCCTCTAAGTGGGGACCAGGCGCTTGAACGTGGGTCCTTGTGCACTGTGATGTGTGAGTTTAACCAGGTGTGCCACTGCCTGACCCCTCTTTTTTTTTTATGAAATATTTATTGAATGATCAGAGCAAGGGGGGAGAACGAGAGAAGAGAGAGAAGGGAGCATCACTCTGGCACGACCAATGCTGGGCTTTGAACCCTGGGCCTCATGCTTCTAAGTCACCTGCCTCACCCACCACCCCATCTGGTCCCTTCCTCCCTCCCAGCAGGCCTCTCTCTGGGAGGAAGCTTTGCTGCTTTATACTCTTTGGGCACCTGGCTTTCTTGAATCTGGCTTTATGTCAACATGACTTTGTCAACGTGATCCAGGGCTCCTCCATATCCAAGCTGTGTGCTATACATTGAGCTTCTGAGGAAGAAGCTTGCTGGGCTTGGCTTGGCCTAGAGACTGAGTCTTCTGACTGGTTCCCACTTTGTTCCCTTAGGGGCTGGGCAGGGTGAGACTGGCTGCCTGGGGGAGGATGGCGGAGGCAGTTTCAGAAGACTGAGGGCCAGCAAGATAGCTCACTTGGACAGTGCACTGATCTACTTTGTGCACAACTCAGGCTTGAGCCCAGCACCCACTGCACAAAAGGAAGCTTCGGTGCTAGGTGTCTTTTCCTCTGTCTCTCTGTCTCTGTCTCTGTCTCTGTCAGAAATAGCCCAGAGCAGTGAATCTCCAGTGACTGTACTAGAAACAAGAGCAAAGGCTGGGTCCGAGTGATCAAAAAGTAGAGAAAGCAGGTCTAGAACTGACCACCCAACTGCTCTGGGGACAGGCTGGCCTAACACAGGGAGGAGAGGCTCTCACCTCCTGGCTGCAGAGAAGGAGGCCGGTAACTGAGCTCAGGGTCAGCTGTGAGTCTCCTGGGGATGGGCAATGCTATGTTTTGAGATGCCTTACACATCACCCGGGAGTATGGTCTCGGTTGAGCTCTGGCTCCAGAGACATTTAGAGTTATCATCCAGCTAGTGATAAAACAACAGTCACCCAGCAGTACCTCTACCATTCTCTGACGCTGGCTTTGTAAATTCAGTCTGTAGAGACAGTGGTCCCGAAACACCTCCATAGCTCCCCGCCCTTCCTGTCAGAAAGGTGAACTGAAGGGACCTGGGGCCCTTGCCAGCTTCCCCAGCAACTTTCAGGGGGTCTTGCAAGCCTGCAGCCCCATTTCCATGCTGGTGGCAAGAGGAATTCTCTCACCTCGTGGTGATACTTTAGAGGAGTTTCTCTTTGAAGCCTTGGCACCTCTAGGCTCCATACAGGTTCCAGACCAGACTGAGCTGTGGCTTTGGCATTGTGCTCTGACACTGAAGGTGCCCCACTGTGATTAACTCAGAAGGAAGAGAAGGCAGGCATGCTTTTCACTTGTCAGGTGGACATCAAAACACTGTCATGAGGGGGTCGAGTTGGCTCTGAGTTCGTATAGGGTATCCTGAGCTCATGTGAAGTATCCTCACTCCCAGCTCTGCCCCAGGCCCCAAGGCCACAGCCCACAAGACAGATGGATCCAGGGAAGAGACAAGGGACCAGCACTTCATGCTCCCATATCCACAGCCCTGGCAGTTGTGCTAAATAAATGCTTTATTTTCCTGTGGCTCTGTTACCATAGAGTGTGACTAGCCCACCACTTAGTCCTGCTCTCTACCAAGAAATAAGTGCAGATAGGATGAAGGGGAGGGAAAGAGAAAGGCCTGTAGTGTATATTTGGAGAGAAGCCAGCTGTAGTTTTGGAAAGGAGAAGGAGGAAGAAGAGAAGGAGGAGAAAGAGAGAAAGAGAGAGAGAGAGAGAGAGAGAGAATGAGCTAGTTGAGAACACAAGAACTCTGCAGATACAGGAACTGGGGGAGTGGAGAATCTTAGAAAAAAAGAGGGCAACCAGGTCATTTGATGACATGGCAGGGGTCCCCTCAGCATAAGAAGTCAGTGTGGTTTGAGGACAAGACTTCTGTCTTGGGCCCCATCCCTAGTGTGGGGAATGTGTTGGCTTCTGGTGGTTGACAATAACAGCAGACACAGAAAGCCCAGGAAGCCAGATCACTCAGCCATCTTCCAGGGACACACAGGGGTGACACCAGATCCCCAAGGTGGTGGTGACTACTCAGTTGAGTTCCTGGGAGGTCTCTGAGGCACTTGGCACACTCTGCTCTGAGCTGGGGTGTTGGGGCCCCCTGACGTACTAACTCCTTCAGAGCATCCAGTACATCACAGGTGCCCAGTCTCAGCTGACAGAAGGCTGGGGACAGACAACTCCCTGTGCATCGCTATGACGCTGATGGGGCATAAGAAGGGTCTGTGGAGATGGGGCAGAGTGAAACGGAGTCTCCAGAGAGTGCCTGGTCCCCAGGGAGAGGCAGCAGGGACTGACGCAGGTGCCTTTGGACATGGCCCCAGCATGGGCACCACAACCTGAGTGCTCACACCAGCGCCTGCAGGTGTGGCTACTCCTTCCAGATTATCACATTTATTATTATTATTATTTTTTTGGAGGGGCATTCTTGCTTCTTTCTCTTTGCATGATTTTGACATGCTCCTATGTCACAATTTTAAAATAATTTGACTTTTTAAAGATAAGTAAATAGAAATAGAGAAAGAGGCTGTATGTGTGGAGGGAGCAGAGGCATTATAAAGCTTCCCCACCATGTACAGAATTTCCCCTGGGTCATGGCACTCTCGTGTGAATATGGTAAGGTGGGCACTTCAATGAATGAACTATCTCCTGGCCCCATTCCTTCAATGTTTTTTTTTAAGAAAGAGAGGAGAGACCATAGCACTTGAGCCTGGGATGGACACACACACACATGAAAAAAAAGTGCACTATCCAAGTGGACTATTTAACCAACCCCAATCCTTCTTCTTTTTTTTTTTTTTAAACCCTTTTCTTTTAAGATTTTATTTACTTATTTGTTCATGAGAAAGACAGGGAGAGGGAAAGAACCAGACATCACTCTGGTACATGTGCTGCTGGAGATTAGACTCAGGACCTCACACCTGAGAATCCAATGCTTTATCCATTGTACCACCTCCTGGACCACCCTTCCATTTTTTTAATTTAATTTTTTATTTATAAAAGGGAAACATTGACTAAACCATAGGATAAGAGGGGTGCAACTTCACACAATTCCCACCACCAGAACTCTGTATCCCATCCCCTACCCTGATAGCTTTCCTATTCTTTAACCCTCTGGGAGTATGGACCCAAGGTCATTGTGGGATACAGAAGGTTAAAGGTCTGGCTTCTGTAATTCCTTCTCTGATGAACATGGGCATTGACAGGTCAATCCATACTCCCAGCCTGTCTTTCTCTTCACCTAGTGGGGAAGGGCTCTGGGGAAGCGGAACCCCAGGACACATTGGTGAGGTTGTCTGACCAGGGAAGTCTGGTCAGCATCATGCTAGCATCTGGCACCTGGTGGTTGAAAAGAGGGTTTACATACAAAGCCAAACAAATTGTTGACCAGTCATGGACCTAAAGGCTGGAATAGTGCAGATGAAGAGTTGTGGGGCCCTCCATTTTGTAGATAGCTAGTGGGCATATTTTAGTTATATTCCAAAGGGCCTGTGGCTATACTAGTGGGTTTTCCTTTTCTTTCTTTATTTTTTTGCCTGACCCTGAAATCTGATATGCAGGTGGATCTTAATTATTATCTGGGAAGCTGATGTCATAGCTGGCAAAAGGACCAGAAAGCTGGATCAGGAAAGAGAGTAGCTCCCAAATATGGGAAAGGTGTATAAATATTGTTGACTCTAAACCCCATTGATTTGATGTGATCTGGGGCCCATATTCAGCTTAGGAGCCTATGTGACCTCTGCATCCCTGTAGATATGAGCTCACATTCTGTGGTCATAAGTAGGAACGTTCTAAGTTGTCCCAAAATCAGGACTCATCTTCCTCAGGTGTAGCATAGGGTATACTGTCCAGCCTCCCTTGTGTTCTGAGTACAAACCATTCTATATTAAATACATTTATGACAAATGTAGTCACCAAACCTCAGAAATTATAACAATAGTAACTAAGCAAGGATTGATGCAGTTCAACCAATACCAGTTAGCCAAACAATAGCCCTAGTTAAAGAAAAAATAGCAACCAAATCCAAAGGGAAAAGAAAGAGAAAGAAAAAAGGGAAAACAAGAATAGACAGTTATGCAAGTCTACTGTCCACTGTAAATTCTAGGGATAGCAAGAGGATAAAGGGAAATAGAGAAGAAACACACACACACACACACAGTCCACTCTGAATCAGATTTCTTCCCCCCAAATAATTCACAAACAAGTATCAGTGAATTCAGAAATCAAAAAAAGGAGGAAGGAAGAAAAGAAGACAAGAACAAAAAAAAAAGAGCAGCGAAAGGAAAGATTTTTTTTTTTTTGAGTTAGCTAGGAGGAGGGAGAAAGGAGAGTGGAGGGAAGAGGTAGAGAGAAACAAGTTTCTCTCACAATGGACAGGACACCCAGTCACCTAGCAATGGAGAAAACAACAATAGTTAATTTTGGTCAACCTGAAGAAGGAGGGGACAAAAAGGACACACCAACATATTAATAATAATAAAATAGAATAGAGTATAAAACTCTAACAGTCAATTTTCAGCTTGGAGTGCTCCAGATTGGCTGCAAGCAGCCTGAGAAAAGACAGCCAATTGTAAGAACTATCCAAAAACAAAAACAAAAAACCTCCAGGTAGTCTTTCCCAGACAGGGGTGGAGTGAGGCTCTGATTGGTCAGGTATTTTGTCACTCAAGTAGAGCTCCAACCACTTAGAAAAAAAAGAGAAGGAATACAAAAAGGGAAAGGTTTGGAATGACACCCCTGGTGATCCAGGAATCTTGGTAAAGAAAATAGCTCAGCAGGGAGTCTGCTCCCTGGGGGCTGGTTCTGGGGTGGAGGGCAGGGGTGAGTTCAGAAATAATCAAAAGATTTCATTTCTCTTTCCCCCTGACCTGTTTTCTAACCCAAGAGTGGTCTCACCCTTAGGACCCCTTATTCACCCTCCTGCTGATGGCCCAGTATCCTACCCTATCCAGAGAATCCCTGGTCACAAGCTGCTGTTTGTTGGAGCTCATGCCAGTTGCTGCTTGCAAGTCGTTATTTTGGCTCTGCCCCCTCCCACCCTTCCATCTTTTAAGGACAGAGCTCTAAGATACAGTTCTCTCCTTGTAGCTCCTGGCATAGGCAGACACATTCTGTCCTGCCTTTTCTTGTACTTCTCTTTAGAGGTCTGTGATGGAGGTGTGGGGACTGAACCCAGGGCACCTCACATGCTAGTCTTATGCACAGCTGCTGCACTATCTCCCTGGTCTCCAGAAAAACATTCCAATCTGACTTCCTAATGCTTTGGGCAAATTGGAGAGTCTCCTCAAGCAAGACAGACAGGCAGACTCCCACTCTTTGGTCTCCCTGGGTTTCTTTGGGAAGGCAGGTCTCTGCTACTCTCACTTCTCCGAGCCCCATCAACTATCAGGACAATTCCTGAGGGTATCCAGCTCTGCACATTGGAGAGAGGTCTTGGCATCAGTGGAGCTCTCAGCTGGAGTATCCTGAATGTGCTCTGCCTGGAAAAGAAGGTTCTCAGGGGGCTGGGAGATGGCTCACCTGCTACAAGGCACACTTTACCATGAGTAAGGGCCTGGGTTGGAACCCTAGCACCATGCAGGAGCATTATGCAAAAGGGAAGCTTCATGAGTGGTAGAGTGGTGCTGTAGTGTCTGTCTTCTCCCTTACCCTCTTTCCTTCTCTTTTTCTATCTGAGATAGAAAGGAATAGAGAGGGGGGTAGGGAAGATTCTGGGGGCCATGGAATCATGCAGCTGTGAAGCCCCTCCAAAGCCCAGGCAGGAAAAAAAATATGGAAGGAAGAAAGAAAGAAAGGAAGGAAGGAAGGAAGAAAGAGAAAGAAAGAAAGAAAGAAAGAAAAAAGAAAGAAAGAAAGAAAGAAAGAAACAAAGAAAGAAAGAAATAAAGAAGGAAAACAAGCAAGTAGTGACCTGGACTTAGTGCTGAAAAGATAGGCAGCCCCCCTCACCCTCCACCACTACTGGTGAGCTCTGGGCCTGGGGGACCCCCCCAAACTCCTCAGCTCTGTGTGGCTTCATCTGGGGACCATCATCTCCGTGGTGCACTCTGTCTGTCCTCCATCAGCCCCTGTGGGCTTCCAGTCCCCCCACTCCATGTGTGAAACCTTAGAGTTGTCTCTCTGCTGGTGTGTAGTGAGCCTGTGACTCAGGCTGGTGCATCCCAGTCCCTCAGTGTGGCCCTGGAGCTGGGGGGTGACACAGATGGACATGTCTGGTCCAGCTGTCTCTCCTTAAGACCTCTGTGCTCAGTGGACAAGAACCCCATGCCCTTGCTGCCACCTGCCTCTCCTTATTCCCCCCCCCCCCCCCTTCTAGGGCTTCACGTACGTCCTCCATGAAGGCGAGTGCTGTGGACGGTGTCTGCCATCTGCCTGTGAAGTGGTGACCGGCTCCCCATGGGGGGACTCCCAGACTTCCTGGAAGAACGTAGGTTGTGGTGGCAGGGTGATGGTGGTGTAGGGTCTGGGAGGTGGCCAGTGACCTCTGAACCTGGGGTCCACATTGTGGGCCAGCATTGGTCTGGGCGCCATCTGTAGTATCAGACTCTCAGACTTGTGGATTTGGGGAGTAGTGTGAACCCCTCCCTCTCTGAGTTCCATGCTCCCAGGGTTGGGGTGTACTAGTGGGGGAGTACATGGCTGAGACCATTTCCCACATAGTGGTGGACTTATTACACATAAGCCCAGCAAAGAATTGAGGAGGAAACATGATTTCCAGGAATTTTAAAATTTATTCAGGACATTAGAGAACACACATGTGGGAGTACATATACACATGGTGAGAGAGAGAGAGACAGATACAGAGACAGAGAAAGAGAACAACCTTGCCCATAACACAGCTCTTTATGAACTCCCCAGCCCTGCCTTCACTTCTTCCTAAGCCACACCCACACCTGCTCCCACTTGCATTTCCCTGTGCAACATTTATTTGATTACCCTGTTAGCCTGGGAAACATGTATTCTGGTGTGGTGCAGCAGTGTCTCTGTCCCCCAGGTTCTTCCTATTCATTCTCTGACCTCAACGGGGGTGGTGGGGTGGTGGTGGTGGTGGTGGTGGTGGTGGTGGTGGTGGTGGTGGTGGTGGTATGTGTCTGTTTGTGACTTCAAAGTCATGCATGTATGTGTCTGGGGTAGGGTGGCCTTGTCCTCCTGCGTGTGCTGGGGGGCCCCCACTTCTGCATCCCCCCCCCCAGAGCTTCAGCATCACATGAGCATTGTCCCAGGCCTTGTCCTGAAAACTCTTTTAATCAGATGGGCAGATGGCACTTCTATTTCTGCCACCCTGGCTGGAGCTCCCATCTGCTATGTTGCTATCCCCTACTTCACCCCACCTTTGTCTCCCCATTCAAGACCCCTTGCCCAGAGCACCGGGCCCACCCTTGCCCTTGCCTCCCTTACCTGCAGGTGGGGTCCCGTTGGACAGACTTCAAGAACCCCTGTCTCATCAACGAGTGCATCCGGGTGAAGGAGGAGGTGTTCGTGCAGCAGCACAACATCTCGTGCCAGCAGCTGGATGTGCCGTTCTGCCCTGTGGGCTTCCACCTCAGCTGCCAGACCTCTGAGTGCTGCCCAACTTGCCGCTGCGGTAGGGAACCCCCTGCCAGGGACGACTGCCCAGGGCCCCCCCCCCCCAACCCCTCTCTCCACGAAGGCACTCGTCTTTCCAGCTACTCCCAGTGCATTTGAGGGAAAGCCAGCTCAGAGAAGACACCCAGCAGCCCCCATTCCTCACTGCGAGGTGACAGCCCCAGACTGTCACCTCACATCAGTGCAGATGGCCAGGGAGGGGAGCACCCTCACTGCCTGCCAAAGTCCATGAGTGGAGCTCCTGGGAACCCACCTGGGGCTCTCTAGCTACAGACCCCTCCTCCTCATCCTCCCCTGAGTGGCCCTGGTCTGAGGCTGCCCCTGCCCACTGCCTGGCCCAACCCTCCAGCTGAAAGCAGTACCCCCCCCCCCCCCCCCCGAAACTCCTCAGCTCTGTGTGGCTTTATCTGGGGACCATCCTTTCTGTGGTTCACTTTCTGTCCTCCATCAGTCCCCATGCCCTCCCAGTCCCCCCACTCCGTGTGTGAAACCCTGAAGCCTTACTGTGCCCCCTCCAGGTTGTGGGCAGGGCAGGGTGGGGGCACCTAACTATAGATGGGTAAAGGACCAACACACTTTGGGGAAGTGGAGCCTGAGGGGACCCTGTTTTCTCTGCAGAGCCTGTGCAGGCCTGTCTGCTCAATGGCACCATGATTGAGGTAAGGCACACCCCTTCCCCCAATGGGTGGAGGCACAGGCTGGGTGCTGTGCACACAGCTCAGCCAATGAGGGTGGGACACCCCTGCTGGGTGAGCAGTACTGCAGACTTCCCTTTCACATACACCCCCAGGACAGCGTAGGTGTCCTGAGCCCAGGCTGGCTGAGTGTCCCCATCCTCTAGGGCATGAGGGCTCCCCAGCTGGCTGCCCCCACCAGGGCCCATGGGTTGAGTGCTTTGGATCCATAGCACCTCTCCTTTCTCTCTCTCTCTCTCTCTCTCTCTCTCTCTCTCTCTGCACCTCTCCTTTCTCTCTCTCTCTCTCTCCTATCTCCCTCTCCACTCTCTTTTCATCTCTGTCTCCCCTCTCTCTTTCCCTCTCTCCTTTCCCCTTCTCTCTAGTTCCCTCCCTCTCTCTCCTCTCCTCCCCTTCTCTCTGTCCCTTGCTCCCTCCCTCTCTCCTTCTCTCTCACCCTTTCTTTCTCTCTGGCCCTCACTCACCAGTATCATCTTGGGAAGCAGCAACTCAGCAGGGGAGTGGCTGGTGGCAGCTATGGTCTGCAGGGGCTCCCCCTTTGTGAGCAGGTGGCTTCTGGGGCCTGGCCAGGGTCAGGAAGAGGGGCTGACCCATCTGTTGTATCCAGCCCGGCAGGAGCCTGATGACAGATGTGTGCACCACCTGCCGCTGCTCACTGGAGGAGTCTGGCACTGTGTCTAGGTTCCGGCTGGAGTGCAGGAAGACCACTTGCACCCCCTGCTCCCAGGTAAGGGGGATGGGTGGCTTGGTGAGGCTCAAGGCATGCACCACACCACACTGTCCACTGTGGCAGGAGGCTGACAGTCACTCCCCCCACCCCAGGAGAGACTGCAGCATCCTCGAGGAACCTTAGAGATGTTCCGCCTGCTCTAAAACAGACAGGGGCCATGTGAGGTGCATCCGGACAGGTGTGTCCACACAGATGTGTTTGTGCAGGTGTATCCATATAGGTGTGTAAATACAGATGTGTTTGTGCAGGTGTGTCCATACAGGCTCATCACCTATCTTACTCAGCATTTTAAGAAGCAGCACTAGGTCTTGGACAACAACAGTGGCAGGAACCAGACAGTGGCACATCTGGTTAAGCACACTTACTACAGTGTGCAAGGACCCAGGCTCAAAGCCCCTGGTCCCCACATGCAGGGGGAAAGCTTCACAATTGGTGAACTACGGGGGTGTGTCTCTTTGTCTTCCTCTCTGTCTTTCCCTA
Organism: Erinaceus europaeus; assembly: GCF_950295315.1. NCBI lineage: Eukaryota > Metazoa > Chordata > Mammalia > Eulipotyphla > Erinaceidae > Erinaceus > Erinaceus europaeus. The sequence goes on from NC_080165.1 coordinate 101,254,925, forward strand.
TGCTCTCAATTTCTCTTTGTCTCTATCCAGTAATAAATAACTTAAATTAAAAACTATTTTTTAAAAAGAAAGAAAATAACACAGACATTCTCCAGGCATTTCCTCTGTGCTGGGATCTATGTTTTCATCCTCAGAGCAGGTGTTGCTCCAGATGCTGGGGTTCTTGAATGTTTCACCCTGGTTTTTGCCAGCCTGCTCAAATTCCTCCAGAGAGTGTATTCTGAGGAGTGGGGCCATCCCTTCCAGTCTGTTGTGTAGGTCACATGTCTTCCCCCATCTTAATGGTAACTCTCAGCTGTGCCTTTCAGGCCAGGACCATGTCTACTTCCTTGCTCAGAGTCCTCTGTGTCTGGGGAATTGTAGGAAATACAGTTGGGGAAACTGGAAGAGAGCTCACCTGGTAGAATGCATATTTGCTCTGTATCAGGACCTGGGTTTGAGCCTCTGGTGGCCATGTGGGAGCACCACGTAAAGGAAAAGTTTCTCTCAGGCTATGGATCAGTGTGCTATGGCATCTCTCCTTAACTCTCTTTCTCTCTCCCTCTCTATTTCCCAGCCTCTATTTTAAAAGGAATCTGCATGGCACTGGCAAAATAGCTCTCTTGGATAGTGTACTGCTTTGCCATGGGCACAATCCACGTTCAAGCCTGACCCCCACTACATTGAAAGGAACTTTGGTGCTGTTTTATTTCCCCCCACCCCACCCCTAAAAAATTCATCTCAGAGCTGTGAATCCCTTGAGATCACAGAAAAAAAAAATCCACTGGGAGATCCACGTGGAGTCATGCAGGCATAAGGCCTCAGTGATAAACCAGGTTGCAAGAAGTACATATAGTAATAATAATAATAGTTATTACTATTGAATAAATAAAATATAGTTGTTTGGGGGCCAGAGGTGGAGTTCACTTGATACAGCCTCTGCCTTGCCGTGCTTATGGCTGTGGTTAAGCCCTATCGCCACATGGGAGGACACTGGCATTGTAGGAAGTTCCAGTGTGGTGGAGTCTTTGTCTCTCTGTCTGAATGAAAAAGTCAGCCAGGGAGCAGTGAAAGTCTGCAAGCCTGGGGTTCTGGGTCCAAAGAAAGCCAAAGAAATGAAGGAAAAGAAAAGAAGAGAGAAAAGAAGAGAAAGGGGGGGAAAGGCAAAAAGAAAGGAAAAGAAGATGCACAGAATTCAGGAACATCTCCTGCAGATGATGCCAAAGGAGGGCTTCTCCATTCTCCCCTGCCTCTCATCAGCCTCTCATCCCTGAGGGTAGGGGGTCCAGAGTGCACAGCCAACCAGAGGGAAGGGGCTGATGGAGGGGGGTGGGGCAGGGCAGAGGACCCCAGAGGGCACTGGGGGTTCACACAGATGTTCCACCCACTTGAGTGGACAGGGACGCAAGCTCCAGGCCTTGTTTCCTGAGGCACCTGGCAAGTGTAGTGTTCCTGGCCGGGGCTTCTAAAGCCGGTGAGGGGAGTGGGCTGCAGGGCACACAGCTGCTGCTCCCGAGAGCCACCTGCTTGGGGGGAGAGAAGCCAACCAGCACTCTGTTGTTTCTTCATTCCAACTGACATTTGAGGGTTTGGGTTGGAATGTGTGTGGGAACGTGCTTATATTGTCCCTCGTATATGAGCTTGAATATGGACTAAAGCAGTGTCACCTGGAGTTTCAGGCCATCCTTTTCCCTCTGGATGTCCCTCGAGGGGCATGTGATTAGGGCGGCACTGAGTTGGTGCCCCAGCCCTGCACAGACTGTCCTGCAGGTGCTGGCTGGAGCCCATTGGCTCTCTAGCGCGCCACCTGGTGGTCAGAGGTGATATGATCCGTCCTCTGGAATCCAGAGAAATCCAGCTTTAGAATCCAGTGAAGATGCAGGTTTCTGGATATTAACTTCCTCTGATATGTTTTTTTTTCTTTCTTTACTCTGAAATTTTTCTCTCCTTCCAGGATTGTGTGCCCTTCTCCTCCTTCCTGAGAACCCCTACACTAGCCCTCCTTCTACGGGGGCTCTTAACTGCTTTAAACCTGCCTCAGGGTCTCTCCTTCTAGTTCAGCACCCAGACTGGCCCTATGGAATCCTTTGCTGTGAGGAGTATCCACCCCCTGGGGGGGGGGCTGGGAGAAGACTGTGGGTGAATTAAAGTCGAGGTAGGCCTACCCACTTGAAGTGAGATGGCCGGAGATGAGAGACTTTTTTTTTTTTTTTTTTTAAATCCCAGTGAGAAGCTGTTTATATTTACCAGGAGACCTGCAGCAGGTGGTTGGAAGTTTCCCTCCTCCCTTCCTTTTTGATAGAGGTCACACACACACACACACACACACACACACACACACACAGAGAGAGAGAGAGAGAGAGAGAGAGAGAGAGAGAGAGAAAAGAGAGATACATGTAGCACTGTTTCGCTGCTCATGAAGCTTCCTTCATGCTGGGCTTGAGCCCAGGTCCTCAGGCATGGTAATGTGCGATATTCAGAGTTCATCACTGCCTGACCCCTTGTGTTCTTTTTGTTTTTAAAGATTTATTTATTTTACTGTTAGACTAGAGACTACTCAACTCTGGCATATGGTTATGCCAGGGATTGAACCCAGGACCTCTGGGGCCTCAGGCCTGTAAGACTGGTGCAGAACCCCTGTGCCGTGCCCCCAGCCCTTGAGCACTAATTCTGTTTATAAGAAAGGGGCTAGGAGACACACTCAAAGCAAAGTCGTGGGGGCAGGCTAGCAGGATCAGTTGACTGTGTGGACCCAAGGAAGTGAACTGTGTGTCTGGGGACGTGGCTCAATGGGCAGAGTGAAGCACACTTAGCACCACCCTTCTCTGTGTGTGGCAGCCTCTTCCTCCTCCCACAGCACCCTCTGAACCTCTTGTTCTTGGCTTACCTGTGCCCCCTCTGCCCCTCTGAGGTGTGGGTTTTGTCTCCTCTGTCTTTTCCTTTCACCATGCAGCCTCTTCCTCCATTTCTCTCCCATCCCATTGCTGCTGCTTCTCCTTTTTCTTCTTGAAATTTATTGCCACCATGATCATTGCTGGGGCTTGGTTCCTGCATGCCAAATGCACTGATCCTTGTGCCCCCCTTTAAAAAGATTTTTTAAACTTTATATATTTATTGTGATAGGACAGAGAGCAATAGAGAAGGAAGGGAGCTAGGGTCAAGGTGGTGGTGCACCTGGCTGAGTGCACGTTACAATGCACAAGGACCTGAGTTCAAGCCCCTAGGGCCCACCTGCAGGGGGAAAGCTTCACCAGTGGTAAAGCAGTGCTTCGTATCTCTCTGTCTCTCTCCCTCTCTATATCCCCCTTCCCTCTAGATTTCTGGCTGTCTCTATCAAATAAGTAAAATAATAATAAAGTAAAAGAGAAAGAGAAGGGGGATAGAGATTGAGAGAAACAGAGACACTGCTTTACCACTTGTGAAGCTTCCCCCTGTAGTTGGGGACCAGGGGGCTTGACCCCAGGTCCTTGTGCATAACATCATGTGTACTCAACCAGGTGGACCACCTTCCTGCCCCTCCTTCCCTCTCTCCCTTCTTTCTTTCCTTCCTTCCTTCCTTCCTTCCTTCCTTCCTTCCTTCCTTCCTCCCTTCCTCCCTTCCTTCCTTCTCTTCTTTGATAGATAGGAAAGAGATAAATTGAGAGGGAAAGGGGAAGTAGAGAGAGAGAGAAAGAGAGACTCCTGAGGCTCTGCTTCACCACTCTCCTGTAGGTGGGAAGCGAGGGCTAGAACTGGGTGCTCATGCATGTTAAACTGTGTAGTTAACAGTTTAGCCATCACCCAGATCCAAACCCTTAATTTTAAATTGTAGTCATTTTGAAGTGACTTCTTGCAGAACCTTTGATTTGCATCTCCCTGATGACTAACGATTATTGGTTTTAACCTTTCTTTGTTCAAGCTATTTGCCATTTATAAATTGGGTTGTTTTTTTAATTATTGAATAATATGAATTTTCCCTTACAGTTGATGGTTTTGAAAATTTCTTAGTTGTATCTTTTGGGAAAATCAGAAGTTATAAATGTTGATAGCTTTAGCTTCTCTGTGTTTTCTTTTATGATTAGTGCTTTCTGTGTTCTGTTTTAAAAATCTCTGTCTAATTCAAGATTGAAAGTATGTTCTTTATTGTTTTCTTTTGCAAGCATTATAGCTTTTGTATTTAAGTTTATGGTTCATCACAAGTTAGTTGATTATGAGACACACACACACACACACACACACAGAGAGAGAGAGAGAGAGAGAGAGAGAGAGAGAGAGATTGAGAATAAAACAGGATGAGAGAAGACCAAGGTGAGAGAATTACTCGAGTGATGGAGCCATGCAGGTGTAGGCATGAAGTCCCGGTGAAAACTCTAGTGGTAAAGAATACAGCAATGATTTTCAATGTCTTGTCAAGAATTTGTAACCATTATGGGAAAGAACATCAGCTGATAGAAACTACTCTGCCATGTATAGAGGCAGAACTCCACTGAAGTTCCTTTAAATAGGAAGTGACATGAATTGACTTATAAGATAACTGTTATAGCAGGCATGTGGAGTCTTTGGTGATGGACAAGAACAGAAACAGATAGATTCAGTTCATCACAGAGTCCAGAGGGAGGTGATGTCTGCTTGGACCAGGGGTGACAAAGAACTCTGCTGCTGACAGCCAGTGGGTGTGCTAGATTTGCATTTTTGGTTTTTAGGAAAAAAATTCAGGATCAATCATAGGTTACAAGATTGTAGGGTTACAGAGTATAGTTCCAAATTACACCCACCACCAGAATTCTTTGTTCCCATCCTCCCAGTGGTAACCACTGTAGTTTTCACAAAGTCTTAGAGACAGATTGTCTGTTTCTCTTCTTTCTTTTTCTTTAAGCAAGCTCATGTGTTTCATTCCACATCTGAGAGAAACCAGCAGGTAGCTGTTTATCATCTCTTTTATTATTTTGCTAAGATTTTTTTTTTGAATGGGAGAAAAATAGGGTCTGGTGATGAGTAAGGATGTGGTGGAAAGGAAGACGAATTGGATGACCCTCCAGAGCAGCCATCCACCAAGGCAGGGGAGACAGGAGGAATATGAGAATCGGGCAAATGTCCGATTTCCTTTTGCGTGAAATCACACTAAGATAACTGATAAGTAGACACTGGTATTTATACGCCTGGAGCTCAGGGGAAAGGTCTGATTTTCCTAAGCTGAGTGCAATGCACAAAGGTGGGAGGGAGGTAGGCTGCCAGGGGACCCAACTGACCAACAGCAGTCAGAGCTGCCTGCTGACCTCAACACCAGGGAAACTGCTGGACTCAAGAGGCTGGGGGAAACAGCCTGCTTGTGTTCTGGGTTGGTCACTAAGGCTGCTTTTCCTTCTGGCCACAGGGCTACCGGGAAGAGAAAGTGGAAGGCGAGTGCTGTGGGCGGTGTTTGCCAGTGGCCTGTACCATCTGGCTCCGAGATGGACAGATCATGACCCTGAAGGTGAGAACACACCAACCTCAGCAGCTCCCCTTATCAGTCACATGCTGCTCTCATGCTTGGGTCTTCTTTCTTCAAGAAAGAGGAATTAAGTTGGGGTCAACAATTGGCTTCTTTGGATTGTGCTAGGCAAAGATGGATGTATAGAAGACACCTGCTTCTCTCTGACTTAGTTATTTAAGAATAGGTATTTAGGGGGCCGGGTGGTAGCACAGTGGGTTAAGCACACATGGTGCAAAGCACAAGGACCAGCGTAAGGATCCCAGTTCAAGTCCCTAGCTCCCCACCTTCAGGGGGTTGCTTCACAACTGATGAAGCAGGTCTGCAGGTGTCTGGATTTCTATCCCCCTCTCTGTATTCCCCTCCTCTCTGACTTCTCTCTGTCCTATCCAACAACAATGACAGCAATAACAATAACAGCAATAATAACAACAACAATGATAAACAACAAGGGCAATAAAAGGGAAAAAATGGCTCCCAGGAGTAGTGGATTCGTAGTGCAGGCATTGAGCCCCAGCAATAACCTTGGAGGCAAAAAAAAAAAAGTATAGGCATTTATTTGAGTGAGAGAGGCCATCTTGAGCATCACTGTATCACAGTGTCACATGCAGTGGCAGGGCTGGAACTCAGGACCTTGTGCATGCAAGTCTGTGCTTTACAGTGAACCATCTTGTTGGCCTTTGGTATAGCTATTTTATCACTATTCCTGACATGGGTGCAGTTGGTGGGGGCCCATGATTTGGAGCCTGTGCATTTCCCCAGTGTTGTGTGTCCACAAGACTTGACAAGCAGCTCTGTGAGATGAACCCTAACCCCCAATGCCAGCATTCACTGCTAGGGCTGGAAGGTGGGTCCCTGGCATCTCTACTTCACTGATCAGCCAATTTCTGCTTCCTGTGTCTTAATTTTATAAGTTTTTAAGAGGCCAGAAGTCTCTGGAGGACACTCTAAACTTTAACAGCCCTACTCATAGCAAATAAGTGTGAGGTTGGCACTCTGTTTCTGCACTGGGTTTGGGTGAACAGACTGCATGCTGCCTCGCACTCCTTCCACACTTCCTCAGCTTGTCTCAACACCTCCAAGGGGTCACCATTGGAAATGCTGTATCAGATGTGCCTTACCCAATCCCCTTCTTTCTTCCCAGCGAGATGAGACTTTCCAAGACGGCTGTGACAGCCACTTGTGCAAGGTCAACGAGAAGGGAGAGTACATCTGGGAGAAGAGGGTCATGGGCTGCCCACCCTTTGATGAGCACAGGTGTTTGGCCCAGGGGGTGAGTAGCAGAGCTCGGAATCAACTCTTCTCTCCTCAGCTCCACCCCTGACTCCCAGAACAGCCTGTGCTCCTGCCCTCGCCTGGTGCCCTCATGCTCTGTGGAGACCACAGACCTGGTTCAGGAATCATTGCAGTTGTAAAGTTATAGACTCAAAGCCTGGTAGAGAGACAAGGACTGCACTAAACAATACTCAAGTTTTTTTTTTTTTTTTTCCTGCAGCCTAGAGGTAACTTACCCTGTAGAGAACATACTTGATTATGATCCAGGACCCAGGTTTGAGCCTCTACTCATGAGGGGAGGCTTGATGAACTTCAGAGCAGTGCTACGGTGTTCTGCTTCTCTCTCTCTGTCTCACTATACTCTTCATACTCTATCTCTCGCCTTATACCGAAAAACTAAGAATCCCCTGGGAGTGGTGGAATTATGCAGGTATAGAGTTCCACTCATAACATGGTGGCATAAAAAACCCCAGCTCTCCCGTGGGGAGACAGAACTTGGGATTTTGTGGCTGTTGGATGGGGAGTTGAGAGGTCAAACTGATTTCTCATCTCCCTGAGGAGGAGGATTCTTCTGACTCCACAATAAGAAGTTGAGAAGTGTCAGACTGTTTTTCTCTGGCCAGGCAGACACACTCTGTTCTGCTCACACTTGTGATGGAAAAACTCTTCCCACCTGGAGACTTCAGCAGGAGACACAGGACTGCGAGTCCAGAGCCAGGAACTGGCCTTCAGTGACCTGGAAGCTTTTCTTCTTTGCACAGTTTGTGTCTAACCTGAGATGTTGTTATTTTTTTAGGGGAAGATCATGAAGATCCCAGGCACCTGCTGTGACACATGTAAGTTACATGACCCAGACTATCTCATCCCTTAAAACTCCTCAGACAAAGCACAGGGACTGTTCTTTGGAAAAAGACTATTTTTAAAAAATAATTTTGTTTTTAAATTCCATGAGAGATAGGTTGAGGGGAGAGAAGGAGGTCAGAACAGCACTCTGGCATATGTGGTGCTGGGGTTCGAACTCAGGACCTGCTGCTTAGAAGTTGGATACTCTACTACTGCACCACCTCCCTGGTCACAGGAGCTTTATTCTTGAAAGATGTTATTTGATCATTGACCTGCCAGTGGTTCTCCTCTCCCTGAATGACCTTTCAAATTCCCTCTGATCAAATCACCTTTGGGATGCCCATGCAATCACCTCTTTCATGCTTTTCTCCTTACTTCTTTAGCTTCTTATGGTTTTCCTTCCTTATGGTCTTGGACTCCTCAAAGTCCTATCATGAGAGACTGTCTTCTCTCTCTGACCAGACATCCTTGAAGACAGGCATCCCTGACCTATGGTCTCTCAGAGAAGACACTCACTATGTATCTTCACTGAGGAACCTACAGCCATCTCAAAAAGAAGTCGCAGCACATGGTGGTCGGCTACTGTGGGGGCTCAGCTACTGTGGGGGGAAATGGATCCTCAAGCCTCATTTAATTTTGGTTAACCTCCCTCCTCCATGCTTTACCCCCCATTGACCTTGCAGTACAACACACTAGCTGGTCTTAACAGCCCTTGGCAACAGCTTTGGAAGCGGAGCTCCACACATCTGCCCATTAGAGAGTGTCTCAGCACAAACTCTTCTGCTCATGAGCTGAAGTGACGTTCAGAATCCCAGTGTAAATGTGTCAGTTGTCCACATGCAGGACAGGGTGATGCATGGACTCCAAAGATTTCTTAGAGAGACATAAGTTATGTCTGTCTGAGACCCTGTAAGTGTCTCCATGGAACGTGTACTCCTGAAGGAAAGGTGAACAATGGAGTGCCCGCTTCAGCACCAGAACCCATTTTATAGCAAGTCTTATACCACATCGAGAATTCCAGGTTACAAAGGAGTTGATTCAGCAGGAAGTAGGACAAACAGAGACAGAGCAAGCATCCTTAGGATTTGAAGAATAGTAGTGAAGTCTTTCACATTCTAGATCAGCTCAGTCTCTGTATCTGTTGTACCTCAGTGAGCTATGTTTTTCTTCTTATCTTACATTTCAGGGGTTAAGGGTTAACCCAGGAGCTTTGGCTTCCTGAGAGCTTTTGGTTATTTTAATTTTTTAAAATTATCTTTACTTATTTATTGAATAGAGACAGTCAGAAATCGAGAGGGAAGGGAGGGATAGAGAAGGTGAGAGACAGAGAGACACCTGAAGCATTGCTTCACCACTTGTGAAGTTTTGCCACTGCAGGTGGGAACTGGGGGCTTGGACCTGGGTCCTTGTGCATTGTAATATGTGTGCTCAACCAGGTGCCCTACCACCTGGCCCCAAGCTTTTGGTTATTAGTCCCATTCATGCTTGAGGAACAAAGCAGACAGCTGACTATGTCCAAATATCTCAAGGTACTGAGTTAGGCATTAAGTGTCCACTAAGTCTGAAATCATCAAATATCTAGTTAGGATGTGCTGCAACGTAAGTGCTGTATTCTCTGAATATAGGCTTACTTGCCTCTTCTTACATTTTCTTGCTTTTTATCTAGCTTAGTTATTTCAATGGGCTAATGTTCAAATTGGGGTGGAGAAAAGTAAGAATGTGAGTACCTTTAGAGTTTCATCACCCATAGCTTCCTGCAGTAGTCCCTTCATCTCTGTAACCCAGTCTCAGAGTGAGGAGATGCTCTGAAAGCCTTTTATTTTAGCTCTAGTGGCTTAGGAGTGTCAGGTTCATCATAGAAGATGGATTCTTTTTTAGGTGCACAACACGTGGAATATGCTTAGGAGACTGCTGCTATCAACAAAACTAGCAACATGGGGCCTTTCATTAGTCAAATTGTCCAGGGTCCCTCAGAAGGAAAATAATACCAAGCTTAGACTGAAATCTGCAGTAGAAGAATTCAGAATGTTGACCCAGCCATGGCTCCTTAGTCATCCTCTTAATGTAGTTGGCATCCCTTCACTTTGAAATAGAATTACTTGGAAGTTGGGAGTCAGACTAATGAGTGGTTAAGGTTGATTGAGATTGGGAGCCACCCAAGAATGGAAAACTCCCTATGTTTGGATGAAGACGAGTTGACTTGGCATTAAGTTATAGAATTCTATTAGACTTCTTAGTTGGTTCAAGTCAAAATTTAGACCTGAGTCTCACTAACTTCCGAATGAAAGGAAATCTACACCAGAAACTGGGAGAAGTCTTGACCCATGGAGAGGGCTTCATTGTGTGTGTGTGTGTGTGTGTGTGTGTGTGTGTGTGTGTGTATGTCTAGGGACTTTCTCAACCCCCAACAGGGACAATGCTATTTCATTGTTCATGAGTTTTTGGATAGAGCTATGAGCATAAGAAGATTGCTCCGGTTCATTATGGGTTTTAGAGTCTACAATTATATAAAAGCAAGTCTCATCCATCTGCAACACAGAGACACCGAGAATTAAGGCTCCAATTCCAATTACAACTGCACCCTTAAGTGAGTTAAGCCTAGCAGTAATTACATCTCTGCAGCTGGAGGGTTGGGAGGAGCGAGGTGGGTCAGGATTCCACCATTCCCCTCCCCGTGACTGGCTTTGGTAATTTGGTTACCGTGAAATCGATCTGTCACTGAAGAAACTGGACTGGAGAGTGTCCCAGCCAGACCCCAGATGCCCCTGCTCACCCAACTTGCAGGTGAGGAGCCTGAGTGCAAGGACATCACTGCCCAACTGCAATATGTCAAAGTGGGGAGCTGCAAGTCAGAAGAGGAAGTTGACATTCACTACTGCCAGGTGAGGAGCTTTGGCCTGAGAGTGGGGGTCCACCCACATTAACTACAGCCACATGAGGGGCCCTGGCCTCCCCAGGGCCTGGGGGTTGGGATGGGAGGCTCCTTGTGTGGACACACCTCTTTAGTTTACATTTAGAAGGTTCTGTAGAATTCACAGGAATAAATGCAAAGATCTTTTTCTCCTTAAGGATCCTAGACCTCACACATGTACAGTTTCATTATTCCTGGGATACTTTTTCACTCTGGGAGAGAGATAGAGATAGAGAGAGATATAGAGAGAGACACCACAGTCCTGGTGCCCAAGTACCTGCCTGGTGGTGCCAGGGCTCGAACCTGGACCAAGAGCATGGCAAGGCACTGCCCTACCGGATGAACTATCTCTCTGGCCCATAAAAACACTCTCTCCCAGAAGGAATGCTTTATTGGAAATTTTAACAGCACCAAGGAAAGACTCAATGAGTCATTCAAAGAGAGTGAGGGATTTGATTATTTAGTTATTTATTGCATTGCCACTAGTGTTATCGCTGGGGTCTAGTGCCAACATTATTAATCCTGTCAGCCATTTTTGTTTGTTTTTCTTTTATAGGACAGAGAGAAATTGTTGGGGGGGTGGAATACAGAGGATGGAAGTATGTCTGGTTAGGTGGGCACAACAGGCCCAGGTTCAAATCCCTGCTCTTCACCTGTAAGAGCTAAGCTTCATGAGTGGTGAAGCAGTGTTGCAGATGTCTCTCTCTTTCTCTGTTTTTCACACCCCTCTGAATTTCTGTGTTCTATCAAATAACATAAATTTTAAAAAATAGAGAGAGAGACCATTGCAGACTTGCTTCACTGCTTGTGAAGCACCCCCCCGTAGGTGGGGAGCAAGGGCTTGAACCTGGATCTTTGTGCATGATAACATGGGTGCTCAACTGGGCAGACCACTGTTTGGCCCCTAAGTGGAGAGTTTTTGTGGAGATGGCAGCTGTGTTTCCCAAAAGTAAATTAAACACTCTTGGAAATTGTAGTTGAAGGCATCAGTGTGGGGCTGCTATGAGGACAGAGGATTCGCCAGAGCCCTGGGTGTCCCCTCTCCAGATCCCCATCACTCCTGGCTTCTCTGGGTGGGGCATGGTGGACATCCAGAGTCCTCCTTTCCTGGAGCTGAGCAGCCATCTCTCTCCCCAGGGTAAATGTGCCAGCAAAGCCGTGTACAACATCGATGTGGAGGATGTGCAGGACCAGTGCTCCTGCTGCTCACCCACGCGCACCGAGCCCATGCAGGTGCCCCTGCGCTGCACCAACGGCTCTGTCATCTTCCACCAGGTGCTCAATGCCCTGCAGTGCAAGTGTTCATCTAGGAAGTGCAGCCCGTGAGGCTGGGGGGCCCTTTGGGCCTGTCTCCTGCCTGGGTGCTGCTCAGCTGCCTGCCCTCCCTCTCACACCCACAATAAAGGCCCAGCTCTCTCTCATCCTGCAAAGGCTCCTGCCTCCCTGTGTCTCCCAGGTGCCTCTGAGGGCTGACCTCTGAAGTCTGGACTGGTTCTTAGAGGAGAGCATAGGCTCTTCTGAAAGCTCCAGGTCCCCAGCCCCTGTGGGAGTGCCCTCATCCCCCACAGTCCCACCCCCACCTACAGTTCCCTTTCACTCACTGCCTTAGCCACCCCCCAACCCTTCTTTCATGGGTTTGACACAATATTTGCTTGAAAGAATTCCCAGAGGGCACATGTGATAGGTATGTTATTTCCAAATCTTAATTTGTTACACTATGATGTAGGATTCATGAAGCAGTGAAATTAGAAAGGAGAGAGAGCTTGGGGACAGTTTTTCCAAGGGCCCTGAAGAGGTTCCAAAAGGTCCCTTCATGTGCACCCCTCTCCTCTTAAACTCTCATACATGTCACACTTGGGCCAGCCTTCTATTGGCCTGAAGATGTGGGTTCCTTGCCCAAAACTGATCCCACAGTGGGCATCTTTTTGTGCTCCAGTTTCTTGTGCTCATAGAGTGTCCTTGTGCCCCAATTCCACTTGTGCAAACTCAGCATAACAGTGTCTGCGCTCTCCAGAATCTCCCTATCCCTGTGCTGTCCCTCAATAGCCCCACCCCCACTGCTTGGTCCCACACACACACTCTGTCTCCCACACCCCTACCTCCAGCACCCTCATTCCCCCCACCCCCCACCCCACCAATCGAGGCCATTGGCTGGAAAGGGGACCCCATGTAGCAGCCCTCTTAGAAACTCTAACCCAGGTGCTGGAAGTAGAAGGGACTTGCTCAGGCCCTGGGATCCCTGAGCTCTGAATCCAGGGCTTCCCTAGCCAGGGGGTGGGTACAGAGCAGGACTCCTGGCAACACAGGACTGGCCTGGGGGAGGAGGTGGCCTGCCATGCAGGGCCTTCTCTGAGCTCTTGGTTCACAGGCCCTGTGTCTCCTCAGGGGCCCCTGTGTGTGACAGGGAGAGGAGCTGAGGTCTGAGGGGACAGGAAGAAGATGGGGCACTGGCAGGCAGGCCCTCAGTCATAGAAGATGTGACTCAGCTGTCAGAGTGAACCTTAGATTTTGAGGGTTCTGTGCATGGTCCTGACTATTGTGTGGCCATAATCAAGCCTCTTGGCCTTGGTGGTCCTCAGACCTCCCTTCTTCATGTGGGAAACAAGAATGCTTGTCACACTGAGGGCCCTGAGGATGAACTAGACCCAAGACTCCTTGGTGAGTGAGATGAGTATATGTGAGAACATAAAGATGCAGAGAGGAAGTACGTGTCTCCAACAGCAGTGGCCCAGCATCAGGTCATCTTTATTCCAGGGGTGAAAGGGCCAAGTGTCTCTCAGGCTCCATCCTAGATGCCCTGCCTATGCTAGATAGCTCTCATGCCAGGAGACATCAACCCCCATCCAGTCCCCAAGTTGCCCTCTGGTACTGGTAAGGGGGAGGGAGCAGCTAACAGAGACCCTTCCCCAGCTCCCTTTCATGTGCTTCTAGACTGATTTCTGCATGGAAGAATCACAAAGAGAGACAGTCATGTTTCAGGGAAATCAGATTTATCGGGAGGAAGTAAAGACAGAAAAGGAGAAGAAAGTACAAGCCATGTAGGCATGCAGACTCTAGAGAGAGATGGAGAAAGACACACACACACACACACACACACACACACACACACACACACACACACACACACATCCAGGCCTCCTGGTCTCCCCAGCTTTCTAGTCCCTTCAGAGGAAGGGCAGGACCCTCAGGGGATGTGCTTCAGTCTTTGTCTCCAGCTGCTCACCTCTGCCTCCACCTGTATTTTATGGCCTTCACAGTCAGGGAGAGAGGGAGTGCTTGGGTAGAGGCTTCTGGCCCTTCTTCTGGCTTCCTGCAGGGAGCAGGGGGAGGGTGCTGCTTCCCTAAGCTGATCTCCAGCAGTACTGTCACTCCCAAGGAGAGTGACAGATTAGGGTTAGGGTTAGGGTACATACACTACCACACAAGAGTTCAAGCCTCTGTCTCCCACCTGCATTGGGAAGCTTCACAAATGGTGGAGCTGTGATGCAGGTATCTCTCCTCTCTTTCTCTCTCTCCTTCACATACAGACACACACTTACACTTTCTCTCACTTTATCTCTCCCTGTCTTTCACTCTCTATCAAAAAGGAAGAAAAGGAAAATCGCCACCAGGAATGGTGAGTCTTGCAGACACCAAGCCCAACAATAACCCTTGTGGCAATAAATGAAAAAAAAATTCTGAGAGAGTTTCCATGCACATGTAGGCAAGCCAGAGGAGACTCTAGCTGGGGTGAAAATGCAGGAGAATGCAGTCATTGTCTTGGAAGTGTGACAGGAATCATAGAGCTGAGATTCATTCCAGATCCTTTGAACACAGGGCAGAATCAACTCCATGAGATCACAGATGATGAAACTAAAAAAGACCTTGAAGTCTAATTCCTTGCCCCTCCCTTGGGCCCTGAGAATAGCCCAGAAAACTGGGGTATCTCCCCAGTGTTACCCAGCTGAAGGGCACACAGTCCAGTTTCAGAGCCTTTCAGCTGCCTGACATGAGGCAAGAACTCTCAGGCCCCTGCACCATGACCACACCTGCCCATGGCTTCCACAGTCTAGCCTTACCAGCCTGGGGACTGTTCCATTTCTCAGCCTGAGTGCTTCTGTTAGGCCCAGTTTAGCATCAAGGACAGAGCCATTACAGACAGTGTGTGTGTGTGTGTGTGTGTGTGTGTGTGTGTGTGTGTGTGTGTGTGTGTGTGTGTGTGTGTGTGTGTGTGTGTGTGGTGAGTAGGTCTGGTGTGGGGTTTAAAGGTAGAAGGAAGAATGAGTGGATGGATGTTTGATATAGTGGCTCTATAATTCACCTCTCATCCATGATCTTCCCCCAACTCTGAGCTGCCTCTGAGGTTCCTGTAGGAAACAAGATACTGTCTCTCTTCTGACCGATCACCTAACACTCCACCTGAGGACAGGTGTCACTGGAGGCATCAACCACAGAGAACCTGGACAGGGAGGCATCCTCCATGTGGGAAGGTGTCGATTTTCCAGCTGACTCTGCCCCTATAACCTGACACTCTTTTCATAGCTATTGTTGGAACCATAAATGGTCAATAATCAAAAAAGAAAATTACCCATCTAGATTTTTAAAAATGACAGTAGGGAGCTGGGCCAAGAGAGCAGAGACAGACAGGTAGAGATAATGGTGATGTGTCCCAGCACAGTCCGTGTATTCTGCAGGGACTCCTGGGGCAGGATCTTGGGGTTCTCTGTCTTACTCTGATCCTGTGAGACAGAGTCCCTCTAAATGCTAAGGGAGGAATCTCAGCAAGAGAGCATATAAAGACTCAGGAATGAGAGAGTGTCAGAGAGGCATCGATAAAGGAGTCATGGTGGAGAGTTCTCTAATCCTTTAGAAATTGAAAAGTTGGGATGGGTGTTGGCGCGACTGGTAAAGCTCACATGTTACCATGCCAAGGACCCAGGTTTGAGAGCTCAGTCCCTATCTACAGGGGGTAAGTTTCATAATTGGTGGAGCAGGCTGCGGGTGTCTCTCCTCAGTCTATTTCTCTCTGTCTCTACCACTAAAAATTAATTAGAAAAATTGAGAAATCATGAAGTTGTCCATGGAAGTAAATGAGGAGAAGACTACTGTTTGAGGGAGAAAAAAATCTATAGAGCAAAATGTGGTGAACACAGACCACTGTGAGCCTGACAACAAGGAAGCCTTTACAGAAACCTCACCAGGGTCTCCCCCTACCACCCCTTTCAGAGCAGAACAGAGCCTTGTATGAGTGTAGCAAGGGAGTGAGAGGGAACAAGGCAGAGGACACTGAGGTCCCCTTTTAGCTCTGCTGATGGGATTCTAGACTGACATCTACATGGAAGAATCACAGGAGGGACAGCCATATTTCAGGGAGATGAGCATTTATTGAGAAAAAGAAGGGATAGAAAAGAGAAGAAAATACATTACTTTAGATGTGTGTGAGGCAGTGGGGGTGGGGTGGGGAAAGGAACATACAAGCCCTGAGTTTCTCTGTCTTCTGTTGGGTTCTGGGGATATATAGGACCCTGAGGGGAATAACTTCAGCCATTATCTCCAGAAGCTCACATCTGCATTCAGTGGCATTTTCTGGCCTCAGCAGATAGGTGTGGGATGCAGATACCCTGGCACATCTGGCCCCTCTCCCTAGCTGCCTGCAGGGTTCAGGGCTTAGGGCTGCTAATGTCCTTCCTCCAGGACTCTTTCCCTAAGCAATCCCTTAACACATCACAGGGACATAAAGATCTCAGCTGTCCTTCTGTCCTGCATCACCCAAGCTCATTTTAAGCTGTCTTCTGTCCTCACTGTCTCCAGTCCTCCATCTGTAAAGTGGGGAGCAACCACCAGCTGGCCTGCCTTATCGGTATGGGAGATAAAACGCTTCAAGCTGAAAGGTCAGCAGTCAGAAATAGCAGATGTGGCCTTGACCTAGCTCCTTTTCAGTTTTCCAGTCCAGGATGCTCACACACTTGTTTAGCTGCCAGGCATCAGGGAAATGTAGCCTTCCCCCACCCTGTAGACCTTCTAGAAGTCTCCCTGTCTATTCCTCTGTCCCAGGGCCAGGTAACCATAACCCTCCCAGAGAGAAGCCAGTCCTGCTTCTCTGTCTTCTCTTTCTACCTCTTCACGGCTTCTGTAGGCCCCTCACAGTCCCTTGACTGTTTTTTTTCCTGTCTCCTGTGCACTTGTCTGTCTGTCCTCTCCTGTTCTGTTTTCTCTGGAGAAGGGGACAGCCAGCAGTGAGGGTACTGGAAAGTAGGTGTGCAGGGTTCCAAAACCCCAAGGGGAGGGGGCCGAGGCTAGGGTTTTACTTGGCCAGATTGGAATCTAATCAGCCATTAGCTCCACCAGATAATCCTGCTGAGTGTTCACAAGCAAAGGCAAACTGGGTGAACCAGAGCCAGGAGCCTCCGCCTCCTGTGGAGAATAGGGCCTATGGAGCATAGGCCCGCCCCTCAGGCACCAACTGTCTCAGTAGCCTGCCTTCTGCTTGCCTGTCCCCTCACCTCTCCTGGGGAGCTCATCCACTGTTACACCCAGGGTGCAGCCCCAAGAACTCGGTGACTGTCTGGAGGGAGGCGGGAGGCAGGAGTTGGGAGGCTTCAGCCTAGGCAGGGGAGGGGCAGACCTGGCTGAGCTGAGGAATTAGCCACATGAGCTCATCAGCACCCCCACGGGAGTCCTGTCCTGGATGCCTGCACCATGGCCGCCCCCGCACTGCGAGGTGAGTCTCCCACCTCAGACCAGAACCCAGGCTCTGGACTCCTGGAGAGTTTAGGAAGGAGAGGGCCTGGAGGTGGAGGAGAAGACAGAGTCCCAGCTCCTGTTCTGGGGATCAGTGACCCCAAGTGTCCTGAGGAGGGGAGGCTGGAAAGGAAAGTGGTGGTGCCAGGAGCTGATAGCTTTGGGGAGGATTAGGGGAGAGGAGGGAGCTCCCAGCAATTTCCCAGCCACATTTCTCTGGGGGAGAGAGGAAGGAAGGGGGCAGGTCAGGCAACTTTTGCCTATGGTCTCACCCTCTACCCTCCCCCTCCCCCTCCCCCCCCAAACAACTCATTTTTCATTCCTAGAAGTCTGCTAAAGTCAGAGGTTCAGAGTCCCACTCTCTCATCCCCCAGCAGACCTGACCTGGGCTTGTCCCTGAAGTCTCAGAAGCCGAAGCCCCCCCCCCCCCCCTTCAGCCCTTCCCTAAACCCTCTGGCCCACAGGAAGGGTTCTGGCTCCAGCAGCCTTTGCTTCTGTGGGCAACCTGGGCTGGCCTTGTCTTTCCCAGGCACCCTTCTTAGAGGGGAAACAGGGCTGGGGAGACAGCATAATGGTTCTGCAAAAGACTCTTCTGCCTGAGGCACTGAGGTTGCAGGTTCAATCCTCAGCACCACCATCAGCCAGAGCCAAGCAGTGCTCTGGTCTTTCTATGTCTTTATCTCTTTCATTAAAATAATATATATATTAAAAGTGGGGGGAAAGATGGAGGTGGATCTGGCAGAGGGGACCATTCCTCTGCTGTGTGGAGCGGTATAGGTGCAAGGTGTGGGGGGTACTAGTTGCTGGTGGTTCTTTAGAGAGGCATGAAGTGGAGAAGGTAGCACTGAACAGTGAGGACAAGAAGGCAGGTGGCAGTCACAGTCCTGATGACTCCCATAAGCAGATATAGAGAGGGGCTCTTGGGGATCACGTGGATCCTGATAGAAGTGGGATAGAAGGTCCCACTGTGTGAGGTGAGATCTGAACTTAGAGGCAAGTGGCACTCAAGGAGAGGATCCTGGGCAGGGGAAACTGCATAATGGTTCTGCAAATAGACTCTCATGCCTGAGACTCTGAGATTCCAGGTTCAGTTCCCAGCACCACCATCAGCCAGAGGCAAGCAGTATTCTCTCTCTCTCTCTCTCTCTCTTTCTCTCTCTCTTTCTCCCTCTCCCCCTCTGTCTTCTCCTCCCTCCCTCTCTCTCAAATACAATAAACAAAATATTAAAAAATAAAAGGAAGGGGAGACTCCTAAACAAGGAGATGTCTCTCCCAGAATACACTGACACCCTACCTGGACTCTGTCCTTGGTGGCTGCAGTCCTTGCCCACATGTATGTCTGCCACCCTCCCAGCTGATGGATATTTAGATAGTCTGCAGGTCTCAGGGTATCTAGCCATCCACCCCTCTCTTGGGGAGTGGAGGACTTGAGAAGGCCCTTTCCAGCAGCCTCTGACACTCTCTGGGAACCTGAGCTGCCCTGGTGGCTGACTAAAGAGGTGGTGGGAGGGGTGTGTGTGGGGGGTCCTCCAAACCAGCCTCAGGGTCTGACCCTGCACGTGCCTCTTGGGGAGGCAGCACTAACAGGCAAGGAGCCCTGGGCTCTAAAGTGGAGCTTGTCTGCCACTTTCTCTGATGAGGGTCAAACTTTCTAGAAATTCACCCAGCCTGTGGACCTTTGTCTGGGTTGAGGGAAGTTCATCCCACCCCCTTCATGATGCTCCTAGCACAGACAGAGCTGGTGGTGGGAGGTGAGGATGGGGGCTCAAGTTATGGATGGGGGGAGACAAGACCTCAGGTGGTTAGGGAAGCCTCTCTGAAGGTATTGCTTTAAATGAAGGAGAAGCCATGTAGCCCTCTGGAGAAGGGTCTAGAGCAAAGCAACAGAGATGAAAGTCTCAGGACAAGACTGTGTTAGGTTTGTGTGGCAGTAAAGTGTTACGAGTTATGAGGCATTAAGTAAGTGAAGTCGGAGTCAGGAGAGCAGATAAAGGAAAGGTTTTTTGTTTGTTTGTTTTGTTTTGGCCTCCAGGGTTATCTCTGGGGCTTGGTGCCAGCATTAAAGCTCCTGGAGACCATCCACTTCCATTTTCTTATTGGACAGGACAGAGAGAAATAGAGAGGAGGAGAGAAAGACAGATACCTGCAGACCTGCTTTACTGCTTGTGAAACAACCCCCTTGCAGGTGGGAAGCCAGGCCTCAAACTAGGATCCTTGCACAGGTCCTTGTGCTTCCTGCAATGTGTGCTTGATCCAGTGTGCCACTGCCCGGTGCCTCAAAAGAAAGCTTTTTAATCAGGCAAGAAGTCAAGAGTGACAGACTCTCCATGGCCTGTTAGTGGGCCTAGCGTGGAAAGCTTCCCCCAGGGTAGGCTGGGGACATTTTATATGTTCAGGACTTGTTTTTGGTCTGGAGGGCCCTGGAAGTCAATATTGTCCCAATTTTTATGACCCAAATTCTGGTTGAGAATGTCCAGTTTAATCTTTTCAACCCGGGCGTCAGTATTTTTCTGATTCTGGCTGAGGATGTTTGATGTAGGTGGGGGTAAATTCCTGTTTTCAGCAAAATGAACTCTTACTATAAGATTAAGGAGTCGGGAGTCGGGCTGTAGCGCAGCAGGTTAAGCGCAGGTGGCGCAAAACACAAGGACCGGCATAAAGATCCCGGTTCAAACCCCGGCTCCCCACCTGCAGGGGAGTCACTTCACAGGCGGTGAAGCAGGTCTGCAGGTGTCTGTCTTTCTCTCCCCCTCTCTGTCTTCCCCTCCTCTCTCCATGTCTCTCTGTCCTATCCAACAACAACGACAACAACAATAATAACTACAACAATAGAACAACAAGGGCAACAAAAGGGAATAAATAAATAAAATAAAATATAAAAAAATATATCCTATGATCATGACTTTAAAAAAAAAAGGAAAAAAAAAGATTAAGGAGTCAAGTCTCAGCATTATTTCTTTCACTCCAGACCCTAGAATTGGATAAAGGGATGTGGGGTGAAGAGTTCATTCTGGCTACTTCCTGCTGATGGGGGTGAAGTTGGTATAAGGGTAGGTCTGGATAAGGAATATTACTTTGACCTAGTCCATGAGATGGCAGCAATGTGATTGGTCAGGAACATTTTTGGTGAGAAAGATGAAATATGGCAAAAATTTAAAAAAATATGAGGACGAGGCTTATAAGGGACCCAAAGAATAGGATTAGAGCTGAAAAGAATTAAATATCTGGGAGTCGGGTGGTGGCGCACCGGGTTAAGTGCACGTGGTGCAAAGCGCAAGGACCAGCATAAGGATCCCAGTTCCAGCCCCTGGCTCCTCACCTGCAGGGGAGTCGTTTCACAAGCGGTGAAGCAGGTTTGCTGTCGTCTCTCTTTCTCTCCCCCTCTCTGTCTTCCCCTCCTCTCTCCATTTCTCTCTGTCCTATCCAACAACAATGACATCAATAACCACAACAATGTTAAACAACAAGGGCAACAAAATGGAAAATAAATAAATATAAAAAAATTAAAAAAAAGAATTAGAGATGTAGGATGAGAGGAAGATAGGGTATCTGTTTAAGGTAGAGGAGACTAGGACTTTAATAATCTGCTAAGCACTCAGTGAGCTCTGTTGTAGGGGTCAAGTGGCAGCTTACCCAGTAGAACACACATGACACTATGTGCAAAGACCTAGGTTCAAGCCCCCAGTCACTGAAAGAGGGAAGCCTCACAAGCAGTGCTGCAGGTGTCTCTGCTTCTCTGTCTCCCCCCCCTGTCTCTCACTCTTTCACAAAAAGGAAAGAAAGAGGAAAAATATAACAGACAGGAATGGCAGAGAAATATAGGCACTGAGCCCTAATCTGATGACATACAAAAAGTTAAGTTTAACATTACATAGTCACATTTATTTTCTTGTATGAAAAGAACAGATGGATATGTTTGTTTCACCAAGTAGGAGCTAAGAATTTTAAGTCTTAAACCCTGGGACTGGACAGGGAATACAGTAAATAGTTATTAACTGAAAGGTCTTTTGTGAAGCTCTTGACTGGGATTGTCTGCCTGGCCTTGGGCATCTTCCCAAACCATTCTGTGATTCATTTTCCTCATTGGCAAAATAGGTACAGCAATAGCACTCACTTCATTGTCTGTCCTGAAGATTGAATGGACTGATCCTTGTGAAGTGCTCACAGAAATGCCTAGCATGTGCAGGCTTGTGACTAGGGCTCAGTTCAGAGGGAAGCATGCCATTTAAGATCCAACATAAAAAAGGGCCTCCCTCTCTCCTTTCTTTCCCTTTCTCCCACCCTCTTTCCATCCCTCCCTCCTTTTTTAGTTTTTACAAATCAGCAGGGTTATTGCCAGGGCTGATCCTGATTTCTCCACCCTTCCCCTCACAAGAAAAAACATTTTTTTATTGCTACCAGGATTATTGCTGAGGCTTAGTGCTGACATGATGAATCTACTTCTTCCAGTGGATATTTTCCCTCTTCTTTTTCTGTTTGAGAGAGACAGAAATTGAGAGGGGTGGGGGAGATAGAGAAAGAGAGACACCAGAAGCACCACTTCACTGCTCCCGAATCTTCTGCCCTGCAGGTGAGGACCAGGGGTTTGAACCCGAGTCTTTGTGCGTTATAATGTGTGCACTCTCCTGGGTGCCTGGCCCCTCCTTTCCTTTTATAAGAGCAAGAAACAGAAGAAGAGAGAAACCTCTAGAGAAAGGAGAGACATCACAGCACCGCTCCTCCTCTCTTTGTGAAACTCCTGCATCCCTCCAGCTGCTCTCATGAAGTGGCTGAGGGGCTTGAACCTTTGCACACAGTAAACTGTGTGTTCTGTCGGGGGCTTGAACCTTTGCACACAGTAAATTGTGTGTTCTGTCAGGGGCTTGAACCTTTGCACACAGTAAACTGTGTGTTCTGTCAGGTGAACCATCTCCCAGCCCCCAACTCCCCTTTTTGTAAACCTTTTTAAAGTAGTGATTTAATATTCGTTTACAAAGTTATATGGCTGGGGGCACTAGGTTAAGCGCACATAGTATGAAGTGCAAAGACCTGTGCAAGGATCCTGGTTCTAGCCCCCAGTTCCCCACCTGCAGGAAGGGGGTCGCTTCACAAGGAGTGAAGCAGGTCTGCAGATATCTGTCTTTCTCTCTCCCTCTCTATCTCCCCCTCCTCAGTCAATTTCTCTCTGTCCTATAAAAAAAAATGTAAGACCACAGGGGAACAATTCCACACCTTTTCACCAGCAGAGTTAATTCTGTGTCCCCATTCCCTCCATTGGAAACTGCAGTGGTTCTCCCAAGATCAAAGATAGGGGTTGACTATTATTTCTATAACTGTCTATCTGTCTATATGTATTTTTGCCCATTTTTTCCCTGTTGTCCCACCTTCTCTAAGTCATACCTATACCAATTACTACTTCTGAATGTCTTTCCTTTTTTTCCTCTTCTCTCTCTGGGTCCTGATGTCATTGGGTTCCAGAACCTTCTAGTCATCTTCCCCTAACATTCACCCTTCCGGGAATATGGACCAAAATTCTTCTGGGGGTGCAGACGGTGGAAGTTCTGGCTTCTGTAATTGCTTTTCCTCTGGATGTGGGCATTGGCAGGTCAATCCATGCCCCTAGCCTGTTTCTATCTTTCCCTAGTGGGGTGGGGCTCTGGAGAGGTGAGGTTCCAGGACACATTGGTGAGATCTATTCTGCCCAGGGAGGTCAGGATGGAATCACAGTAGCATCTGCAACTTGGTATCTAAAAAGCAGTTACAATATGAAGCTAAGATATGACAAACTGTTTAGGAAATATGATCAAGAAGTAGGAATAGAGCAGGTGAGAATAGGGATTTTAGGGTGGTAAGAAAATAGAAAGTCTATTTTAGGTATGTTCCTAGGAGTCCATGACTTAATAATATTTACTTGAGCTTGATAGTTAACATGGAGCCCTTTTAAAAGGACTCTCCACACAGCTCCCCACTGGGGCTGCATCCCCACCACCAGTGTGTTACGCTTCCCTTTCCCACAGTTTGGAGTTTTTCTGATGGAGGGCATCCTCCAGGCAGTACCTTTGCAGCCTTGGAGTGTCCCATCCTCTGATGGTCCCTAAGGGCCTGTGTGCCTGTGGAGTGGGTCCTTACCTGCCTAGAGTCCGGCTCTGAGTCTTGGAGAATGTGGATGCTCAGTTTCCCAAGGGCAGCGCTGAACATCCTGGTTTTCTTGGGGAAGTAGAGGCTGGAGAGGTTGGCTGCAGAGACTACCTCCCTGGGGTGCTCATACCTCCCCACTTTGCTAGCAGTGAGCCAGCCAGGACACAGGGAGGAGCAGGTAGGAAGCTGGGAAGGAAAGCCCAGCGCCCACAGCCACCTCCCGGGGTGGAGGTGGGGGTGGGTAAGGCTGCTCTCTGCTCTCTGGGCTGCTCTGGGAATGCCCAGACCTGGCTGACTCACCTCATCCTCCTGGTGCCTGGGGACCTGTTCTACTCCTGCTTGTCAGCTCAGCCTTCTTCTTCATCCTATCTCCTAGCCCTGCATCAAAGACCCTTGCCCCCTTGCCCACCCAGGGAGAGTTTCTTTGGGCAACAGAATCCCCAGTTTGCACCCCCACAAGCACACCTCCATGAGCATCAGATAGTGATGTGTGCAGAGCACTCAGAGTGTCCTGAAGGTTCTTGTTATCAGAATCTCAGGCAGAGAAATGGGACCCACTGAGGCCCTAATGCAGGAACCCATGTTTATTCTGCTGACAAACCCAGCTGGACTAGTCCACAAAAGACTGGCCTCTGAGCACAATATCACGGGCCCTTTTACACAGTAATCAGTGTTCCCATAGTCACTCATAAGCTTCACAAGTGACTGTGTGTGTGTATACAGAGAGTACAACTTATTTGGATTATCAGTAGACTCTTGGACAGATTCTAAGGCCACTGACCAAGGCCAGCTGAATGACAGTAGTACGAAGCCCTATGTATGATGGGAGGAGGGGAAAGGTTGCTGCCAACTGCACTTTTCTTCAACTAAGAAGTTAACGGTTGCTTTTCTCTTTAGTAGTTAACCCTTACTTGCCTCATTCTGATGCCAGGGTGTCAGTCAGTACATGGTATTTGTAAGTGAGCAGACTGGTCAGAGTTAGCTTCTGAGCCAGGACAGCCAGAGACTGAGAGGAAGCAGGGGTTCTAGGAGACCTAGTGGGTGGGAGCCTGCAGGCTCAGGGTATGGGTTGAAGGGCTGGCTCAGGGGAAGGTAACATGACAGGGCAGGCTGTGGGGTACACCAGTGGGTATGGGTGACAGAGAACCTGGTGGAGTGTGCACGCTACCATACTGGAGGAAACCAGGTTTAAGATGCCGATGGGGCCCCACCCCTCAAGTTGCAGGAGGCCCTGGCAACCTGCAGGCTTGTCTGGAGGGTGGTGCCAATAGGGGCTGGAGTATCTCTCTGCTCCTCTCCTGCACATCTGCACACTGCAGGCTCCCAGCTGGCTAGGGTCTGCACCTCAGGGCTGATGCCTTTTGGAATATTGGGATATTAAAAAAGTCATGATGCCTATGTACATAGAAAAACATAAAGCTCCCCAGGAGCTTCGTGGGCAGTTGAGCAGTGCTGTAGATGTTTCTCTTTCTCTGTCTCTCTCTTGCTCTCCCTCTCTCTTTTACTCCATCTGTCTCTTACCCTCTATGGAAGAGAGAAAGAGGGAGAGAGCGGGAAAGGGAGAGAGAGAGAGAGAGGGAGAGGGAAAGGGAGAGGAAGAGAGGAAGAGAGGGAGAAAGGGAGGGAGAAAGAGACACACACACACACAGAGAGAGAGAGAGAGAGAGAGAAGAGAAGACTGCAGCCTGTGAGGTGTGCCCTCTACATGTGGAGGCCATCCTTGTCAGGTGATGGTCTTGCTTCTCCTACCTGAGCTGAGTGTCCAGGAGGTCTCAAGTGGGCAGTGGAGCTGAAGTGGAAGCTGCTGGGAGGAGAGCTCCTCAGCCTTGGGAAGGGGAGGCCAGCAGCACCCTGAGGCCCTGGCAACCTGCAGGCTTGTCTGTAGGGTGATGCCAAGTGGGGCTGGAGTATCTCTCTGCTCCTCTCTTGCCCATCTGCCTTCTGCAGGCCCCCAGCTGGCTGGGGTCTCCCCTTCAGGGCTGATGCCTTCTGGAATATTGGGCTGTTGGAAAAGTCATGGCACATGTGTCCATAGGAAAACATAGAGAGACACCTCATGGTTTTTCTGATGCATGCTATTGAGAAGTTGTTTTAACTGGGGGTCAGGTGCTTGGGGCAGGTATGTGGGGAGCCCTCAGTGCCATCAATAGGCTTTCCTGACCTCAGAGGTCCACTGGCCTGTCTTCTCTCTGGGAGGTGGGGATTTTGGTTGCCCCAGGAGAGGCCCTAACACTAATACTTTAGGCAGTCTTTCAAGGTGTCTCTCCAGGAAGTGCCCCCACACCTCACCTGATACCTCCCCATTCCTCTTGTGCAGGGATTATAGAAGATTATGCTGACCATGATCTGGGGAGCCTTGTTAGGGCTTCCAGGTTGTGTGTGTGTGTGTGTGTGTGTGTGTGTGTGTGTGTGTGTGTGTGTGTGTGTGTGTGTGTTAGAGCAAGAGGGCTTCAACCTGTTTTTTTCACCATGTTTCTCTCTATGCCTCAGCTGCTCTGTATAAGTACCTTGCACTAACTGATTGTACCACTGGAGATCTGCCTCAGCTGCTCTGTGTCCTGGCCCTCTCTGAAGTTCCCTGCTCCCCTGTCCCCCTCTGAAGTTCCTCTCTCCTCACAGACATCCCCGTGCTCCCTGGCTCCCCTCGAAGGCTGAGCCCCCGGGCTGCGGTCAGAGGCCTCCAGGGTGCCCATCCTGTCCAGTTGCACCTCAGGGTTCCTGCTCTCCAAGCCTCAGGCCTGCAGAACATTTCCAGAAAAGCTGGCCAGCCCCCCTGTGGAGGAAGCTCCTCTAGCTATAATGTGAGTACAGGGAACCTGGGGGGGGGGGTGGCAGGGCTGGTCCTCTGGGACCCCTCAATGGAGCCTCTTGACTGGGGGGCTCTCTGCTTTGGAGTGCAGGTATCCAGGACTCCATGTCTGTGCCCAGCTCCCCCTCCCTGAGAGCAGTGTCCCCCAGCTCCAGGAGCCTCAGGTCAGAGAAGGCACAGAGAGGGGCAGGTGAGAGGCCAGGTGACCTCACCTGATGCTCTGCAGACACCTGGGTCCCTGGCACAGGCCCAGGGAGCCTGTGACTCTGAGGTGCTCCCCTGTGCCTGGTGCTCCACCTGGTTGCCTGGGTGACCTCTCAGGTGGCTGTGAGGCAGCTGATCCTTAAACCCTAATAAACAGGGAAATACTCCCGGGGAGGGAGGGCCCTCACCTGCAGCCCCGCCCCTCCCTTTCTTCCTCTGCTTCCCCCTCCTTTCTCTCCACCTCAGGCAGCAGCCTCAGTCCCCCTGCACACTTGGCAGGGTCCTCACTAGTGGTGGCAGAGGAGGAGGAGGAGAGGAGGATGAGGTGCTGTGAGGGACTGAGTACAGAGTGAATCCTGTGGGCTGGGCTAGGTAACTGGAAATCCCCCTTTGCCCTGATGGATCCAGAACGCCTGCCGGTGAGGATTGTCCTAGTGGGGGTGTTTGTGTGCATTTGTGAGCACACCTGGAGGGCCAATGGGAGGTTGTGTGGGTTAAACTGAGGGCAGGTGAGCATGCAGGGTGGAGGGAGTGGGGACCTGAGCCTGCCTGTGTGGAGCCTGGGGAGGACACTGAGGCTGGGGACAGAGGAACAGGTGGGCAGGGGACTGTGTGTGGCAGAGAAGCTTCACCCCTCCATCCACTCAACCATCTACCCATCCATCTGTCTGTTCACCCACTCATCCATCTACCTTCACTGCTACAGCCCAGACTGGGGCCTGAGCTCCAGCTTCCAGGTCTACCTCTCTGAGCCCAGAGCTCCAGGCCAGCATCCTCCTCTGCCCTCTCTGACCCTGTTCCTCCATCCCTGTCCTGCTCTCTCCCACCAGGTTGTCAACAACTACCTGGATGTGAATGAGTCCACATTTGCAGAGGCCCGTCAGAGCCGTATGCACTTCTATGACAACCAGCGGAAGGTAGACTACGTGCTGGCCTACCACTACCGGAAGCGAGGGGCACTCCCTGGTCAAGGTTCCCCTGGCCACTCACTGGCTATCGTCTCCAATGGGGAGACGGGCAAGGATCCCCGGGCAGGAGGTGACATTGAGCTGGGGCCACTGGATGCCCTGGAGGAGGAGAGAAAGGAACAGCGGGAGGAATTTGAACACAACCTGATGGAGGCTGGGCTGGAACTGGAGAAGGACTTGGAGGTGAGGCTGGCAGGTGGCAGAGGCTCAGGGCTGGGCATCCCGGGGACTGTCGGCACCTCTGGGGAGCCTCAACTTGTTTCTGGCAGGTGGCTTTTATTTTTCCTGGTAGGCAACCAGATTTTCTTTCTCAGGGACTAGTGCCTCTGGCAAGTGTGATTCCAGAAACTGACATGAGGTGCAAGTGGATTGTCTGTGGGAGCTGGTCTAGCTGGAGGTCTGAGGCAAGGCTTTCCTTCCTGGCTCTCCACGCTTTGGTCTCTGCATTGGCTTCCTTGCGGTGATGAGATCAAGTTTGCCTGTTGAAGTTTAAATCAAGGTCCCTCTGTAGGTGACTTATTTCATAAAGGAAGTTGATTATCTGGGAAGTGAATATTGGATGTATTATTTAAATCAGTTTGTGAGATATTTTATGTCTATATCAATATTGGGGGATTAATGGTTTACAGTCAACAGTAAAGAGAGTTGCTGGTACCTGTGTAAAATTTTTGTTTTCTACCTGAACTGGAATTGGTGTATTGCACCAAAGTAAAAGACTCTGGGGTGGGTGGGGGAGAATACAGATCCAAAAAGGATGACAGAGGACCTAGTGGGGGTTGTATTGTTATATGGAAAATTGGGAAATGTATGCATGTACAAACTATTGTATTTACTGTCAAATGTAAAACATTAATTCACTAACAAAGAAATAAAAAAATTAAAAATTCTGTTTTCCGCAAAACAATATAATCCCCCATATATCTTATTATATTTATTTATTTGATAGAGACAGATAGAAATTGAGAGGAAGGGAGAGAGAGAGAGAGAAAGAGAGAGAGAGAGAGAGAGAGAGACTCCTGCAGCACTGCTTTACCACTTATGAAGCTTTTCCCCTTCAGCTGGGTATGGGAGCTTGAACCCAGGTCCTTGTGCATTGTCACATGTGCCCTTATCTCTGTTGCTCAGCCTGTGCTTGAACTAGGTGCCATTCCTATAGAGAGGGGGTGGTATTCCCTTACGACCATCTGCAACTCCTTTGTGGTAGGAGTGATGATTTTGACTTATCCAAGCTCAGAGCTCATTTTGGGGTCTGGTGGGAAGCGTTCTCAAGGCAGTGGTGTGTTTTGGGGACCATCCCACGGTCCTGGAAAGGTTGCTGCCCACCCTATTTGTGGTTGTCAACAGTGGAGAGTGATCCTACTCAGCTGCTCAATTTGGAAACAACATTGAGCTGGAGAAGGTGAATACTGACAGCTAAGAACAGCTGTCCTCAAAGCAGACCTGGTGATTGCTAGCCTTGTACCCCCACCAGCTGATCCTCTCCCCCTCCTTTCAAAAATGAATTTTGGCACCTCTGATGTTGAGAGTGAACTTCATTTGATGTTGCACTTGTGGTAAATTATGATCATTGCACTCTGCAGAGACCCTCCAGTTGTTTATGTAATTCTCACCTCACTATTACTGCCTCCTCCCTCCAAGGTGGTTACTCCACTGCTTTTCCATTTTCCGGAAAATGTTGAGACGTTGAATGCCTTTTTTTCTTTATAAAGTTATTTTCATTTTACACTTTGACTTTAATTTTAACATTGACTTTTAAAAGAATTTCAGTTTATCTTTCTATTTTAACTTCTGAAAGATTTATTTGCTAATGAAAGAAAGACAACCAGAACATCGCTTCAGCATGAGGGATGCAGGGTGGTCAAACTCAGTACCATGTGCTGTGAGGTCCAAGGCTTTAGCCATTACATCACCTCCCAGTCACAAGAGAATTTTAGTTGTATAGAAAATTAGAGTTCTTGCATATCCTACATTCAATGTCTCTTACTATCATCTACATTACTATGTGATGCTTGCCACAGATGATGAACAAATGTAGACATGCTCTCATGGACTACAATCCCCACACTTTCTTAGTCTTTGTCTTCTGTTCTTTTCTGTGCCAGGATGCATGTGGCAGTTGCTTGGATTTCAGGTGGGCTGACCCTATTTGGCTTATCTGTCCTCACCCACCCAGAGACCAGTTTACATTAGCTGCCATTTCTGCTTAAGTTGTGACAGCTTCTCATTTTTAATTTAGATAAGAGGTATTTTATAACTCATTCTGGGTTTCTTTTTCCTTCATAGTAATCCCTGAGGCTTGGTGCCTGCACTACGAATACACTGCTTCCTTGGTCATTTTCTTTTTCTTTTCACTTTCTTTCTTTCTTTCTTTCTTTCTTTCTTTCTTTCTTTCTTTCTTTCTTTCTTTCTTTCTTTCTTTTTTCTTTTTTTTGATAAGACAAAGAGAAATTGAGAGAAGGGTAAGATAGAGAGGGAGAGAGAAAGAGAAAGACACCTGCAGACCAGCTTCACTGCTTGTGAAGCAACCCCCCTTGCAGGTAAGGAGCTGGGGGCTGGAAATGGGATCCTTGTGCAGGTCCTTGCACTTTGTACTATGTGCACTTAACCTGGTGTGCCACTGCTGGACCCTTCCAGCCCCATTCTGCTTCTTCTATTTTCCCCTCGGCACTGTATTTTTTTCTAGACGATTCACATTGTATGCATGTATCTAAATGATACTTTCTTTAAGTGTGTGTGTGTGTGTGTGTGTGTGTGTGTATATGTGTGTGTAGAGGCAGAGAAAGTAGAGCACTGATCTTCTATTATATGAGGTGCTGAGGACTGAGCCCAGGACCTCAGGCATGCACTCTCTAGCTAGGTCACCTTAAATAGATGAATGTCTGCAATCACCAGTTACCTAGTTACTAACTTTATGTCGCCCCAAACTAGACTGGAAAGCAATGATTTGCTCTTTCAAGCCAGTGTTCCCTGCTCTCCCTCCCCTGCCCTGCCCCACAGACCTTGCTGATATTAATCAGTGGTTGAAGGTTCATCAGCTGGAACCCATGACAATCTGAACAGCTCTTCTCTGTGCCAGGAAGCTCAGCCTCTGACAGTGAGCAGCAGTCTGCAGCTGGCACTGGACACGAGCCCAGAGCTGGAACTGAGCAGGAGTGGGCATTGCTTAGCTTCACCTGGCAGTGTCTTGGAGTCAAGTGTTGTGACTGTTATTCGATCATCTCTCCTCACCCTTCCAGGTTGGACTGTGTTTAGGTCATTAGTTTCATTGTGACTTTAAAATAAAATGAAAGTGGGTTTCTACCAGAGACCCAAGTAGTGATGATTATCTCAGTCTGACAGCTCAAAATAACTTTGCATCCAGGCACCGAGCTCTCACTGACTGAATATCATCTGATTTACTGCCGACCCTAGTTGCTATCTGGGTGTGCTTGAGTTGAGAGTTGACAAGGAAATACCTCCCATTTGGTGTTTCCGGTTCTCCTTGTGTGTGAGTGTTTTCAAGTCTTAGCTTTGCCTGTATTCACAGCTGGAATGAGTCATCACTGTATAGCAGGGGGATACCACCATTTACTTGTGTATCTCCCTGCATTTGGCCATTTAATTGGAATTCCATACAAAAAGATGGCTGGGGGAACAGGGAGACAGCACAACAGTCATGCATAAAGACTTTCATCACTGAAGCTCCAAAGTCTCAGGTTCAGTCCCTGGTACTACCATAAATAAGCTCGAGCTGGGAAGTGTCGTAATAATTAATAATAATAATAATAATAATAATAATAATAATAATAATACAGAAAATAAAAAGAAGACTGGAGAAATCTTTGGGTGTCAGAGAGACCTGCACCCTCACTGCTAACTGGCATGCATGAAACCTCCTGTTTGGAGAAGGGTCTAAAGAGAGGTGGGAGGGTGGTGCTAGCAGCTGGGATGTTTACCCAGCCTTGATGCTCCAGATGTGGCTGGAGAGTTCGTGGGCTACCCAGGACCACCTGTGACACACCTTCTCCACTCTCCCCTGGACTCTTTGCTCTGGCCCAGGAGACTGGAGGTATAGAGACAGGCTCAGGTGCACAAGCAGCCTTGGGAGAGCCTGGGGATCAGGGGGAGAAAGGAAAGCTCCAGGGCCAGGCAGAACTGCTAGTGCCCAGATGGGCTCAGAGGGCATGCTGTGGGCTGAGGGTAAGAGGAACTTCTCTCTCCCTGCAGAGCTGAAACTGCAGCCAGCATGGCCTGAACACCATGTCTGTGGGCAGTTGTAACTTCCAGAGTGGGGATGAAGAAGAGGCATCCATTCCAAGGGAGGGATGTGGGATGTCCCCTGGCAGAGGATTTCCTTCCCTGGCATTAGGAAATTAGGACTAGGTGGCATCTCCTGCATGTAGCTGTGTTGGATATAAACCTGCCCATTCACCCCAAGAACAGACTTGGGAAACTTGAAGAAAGGTGGGAAGGAAGTGAGACATCTTAACTGATTCTGCATGACTGGACACCAGCCCAATCTGGGCCCACCATGTTGATATATGCCAGTTCAGGACAACAACCACGTATTTATTCCCTAATGCAAAATCCCTCTCCCAGTTTCTCCATTGGCTCATTGGCTGGGAACTTTTGGAGCTGTCAATCTCATCTGGGCATCTAATAATAGAAAAAAACTGTTTTAAGCATATCCTTCCTCCTTCTGTAGTGATCTAGTTACTGATAGAGAGGACTTGTCTGAGATTAAGATGGGAAGGTGTGTGTATGGGGGGAGGGTGGGGGAACACACTGAGTTTTCTTGTAAGATAAAGTTCTTTGTGCAAGTTTATTGAACTCAATTACTAAAAGACCCCTGGGCAAGGTTAGGGGAGTGAAACACTAAGATAACTCATGTCCTATTTTGATCTGATACAGATATACATACATACATATATATATACATATATATATATGAAAAAATTCTCACTTCTTACAACTGAGTGAGGCCTGGGAAAGGTCCTCAGCTTCTTTCTGGAGGCAGAGCTCCCATGTCCCCATGTGTTCCCAAGTGGCAATCTAGAGTGACCTTCTCCCTTCTCTCTCTGGAGAAGAGCCTCCCCACCTAGCCCCACCCATCCCCAAGCCACAGACCACCCCTACACTAGCCTCCTTCCCCTAGGCCAGACAAAGTCTGGACTTGTTGAATCTCAATCAAAATCCCTGTTCTGGGTCAGAGGTCTAGGCCAGGGGATGCTTGAGCTGTGGGACATGGTGATCTCTCCTGGGGCTCAGTGAGGGGGAAGGGGTGCAGCCTAGGATAGTCAGAGTGTCCCCTAGCTTTCTTATGACCAGCAGCCACTGTTTCCTGCCTTTGCCATCACTTTCTTTGTTTTTGTTTTGTTTTGTGAAGATAGTATCTCATGCATGTACAGTTCCATTTCTCTCAGGCAGAGCTGCTTTTCATTCAGAGAAAGAGAGAGGAGAGAGACAGACAGACAGAGAGAGGCTACAAGAATATTAGAGCTTCCCCCACTGCAGTGGCACTTTGGTGCCAGCATTCCAATCTGGGTCATGTGCATGGGCAGGCCCACACGGTACCTGTTGAGCTATCTCTCTAGTCCTTAGTCCTTAGGAAGGGTTTTATCCATCTCATTTAAGCTGAGTCTTTGAATAGAGGCGGACACCTAGTGGAAATGCTCTTCCTTTAGTCTTTCACTTAATCTGTATTTTTTTTTTGTGGGGGAGGGGGACACTGCCTTTCCTGAGTGCCTCATGACAGGGGTGCTTGTTCTTTACCAGGACTCTCATTTACTCCTGATGAATATTCTGCAAGGCCATTATTCTTCTTATTTACTTATTTATTTAGTCTTTGCTAGGGCTTCACTGCTCTGGACTGAGTTTCTTAGATAGGGGGTAGGGAGAGAGGGGGGAGAAAGAGAAAGACACTACAGCACTGAAGCTTCCTCCAATGTAGTGGAGGTTGGGCTTGAACCTGGGTTGTGCACATGGCAAAGCACTACCCAAGTCAGCTACTTTTCTGGCCCTATTCTCATTTTTTTAAGGAACTGAGGAAACAGGCTGGTAGAGGCTAGTGGCTCAGTGCAGTGAAATCTAAGTGACCAGGATGGGATTTGAACCCCGTCTCATCTTCATGCCTGTTGGTGTCTATTATTTGCTTGTTTTTCTTTATGATGGTGACAGAGAGACAGAGAGTTAGAGAGTGAAAGAGAGACCACAACACTGATGTTTTTTTCACTGTGGTGGGAGACAGGCTTGAACCTGGGTCATGCACATGGCAAAGCAGTGCACTATCCAGGTGAGCTATTTCACTGGCCTGCCATGTCTTTGTTACTCCAGGGAGTCCTTAACAGCAGTTTCCCTGATTTTTTTTTCCACTAGAGTTGTCCCTGGGGCATGGGGCCTGCACAACTCCACTGCTCCTGGTGGATATTTCCTCCCTTTTAAATGGAGGGTGAGAGACAGAAATAAGGAGAGACACCGTAGCACTACTCCACTACTTACAAAGCTTCCTCTCTGCAGAAACCCTCATACAGGGGCCTAGGGCTTGAACCTAGATCCTGTGCACAGTAAGACATGCACCCTACTTGGTGAGCCACCTGCAAACCCCAGTTTCCCCAGAATTCGCAGAGGTTCCCTGCAAGAGCAAGGCTCCCTCCTGGAAGCTTCTCTGGCCTCCTCATGAGCCAGGCCACTTTTGCAAGGGGCTCCTCGTCGCCCCCCCATTAATCATCGCCCCCGCAGGTGAAGACTCAGCACACAGACCTGCTACTGTCTTCTTTCCCTCTGCCCAAGTTGGGTTGAATCAGCTTTGCCCTTGTAACTGTTTGCTGGGGCAACTGGAAGTGGGGAGACTTTCTAGGCCTTAGACAAGGACTTTGGTTCTTTGAGTTGGTTTCATAGAGTGACACTGTCCCCAGGAGTTTATTCTGTTGTTGCTCAGCTTCAGATCAACTGAGCATGTAAGTGGGTGCCAGGGTGAGGCCCCATTATCCAATTAGTCTATTAACACCTCTGGGAGCAAGGGGGCTTGGTTCTTAGGGAGGGCATGGGGAGTGTGTGGAGGTGGTTGGCTGTTAATGATGGCTGCCTCTGCTGGGCTGTTTGCTCTCAGGAGGGTGGTGCTGGTTACTGGTGTTGCCTGGCTGATGGCTGGGGAAATGTGATGATTTCCCCCTGGCTTTGTCCTTGTTCCTGTCCCTCATGCTCCACCCTGAAGCTACATGTGCTTCTCACCTGCCTCTTTCCTATCCCCAGGGACTTCCGGGAACACAACAAAGGTGCCCCAGCAGCCCGGCTCCCAGGCTGAGCAGCTGACATCTCAGAGTCACAGAAGGGCTGGTCCAGGAGCAGGGTGCAGGAGGCAGGGAGCAGGGAACAGGGGAGGAACTTAGGAGATGGGGGGAGGGGAGCATCAGGATTGCTAACTCCAGGGAATTGTCAGTTCTCCTCTTTTAAAAGTTGAAAATTTAAAAACTCGTATTCAAGCCTGGTGAAATAACTCACTTGGATAGTGTGCTGATTTACCAGGTGTGTAACCCAGGTTCAAACTCAGCCCCCAGCACACTGGAGGAAGCAGCTTCAGTGCTGTGGTCTCTCTCTCTCTCTCTCCCCTCCCTCCCTCAAAAAAGTATGCTCACCGTCTTGGTACACCATATCTCCTTTATGGATGCAACTCTCATTGGCCACTTGGGTTGTTTCCATAGCTTGGCTACTGAAATCAAACTGGGATTTGACTGGTGATTGTCCTTCTAAGGCTTCTGGCCATACATTCAGGGGCTGACCATGTGTTCTTCTGGTTCCCAGTGGCATCTGGAGGCAGGAGTAAATGAGACCATAGACTAGCAGAGCTGGGACGGCTTGAGGTCATCACTTCTTTTTGAAAATACTTATTTTAATAGAGTATGATATGTAGAAAACGATATAGAGAGACCAGAGCACTGCTCATCACTGACTGATGGTGGTGCTGGGGATTGAACCTGGGACCTTAGAGCCACAGGTGTGAGTCTTTTGCAGATCTATTATGCTGTCTCCCCAGCCCATAAGATCATCCCTTCTAAATCTACTAGAGAGTAGGAACTGAAGTGGAGACAATGGGCCAGATAGACGGTCATCTTGCTTGGGAATGCCATAAACAAATGGGGGCTGCTTGCCTGCTTTCTCTGTGGGACTGGGCATCCTTCATGTTTTCTGCTTTCACTGGCATCCATCTCTGGATTTGGCGATGAGAGGGTTAGGGAACAATCTTCCTCTCCTCTGAAGAAGGTCCCTCATCATTGCTCATCATAGAAATGCTGGGCTCTGAGACAGATGTGGAGGAAGAAAGCCCTTCTCCATGTGCTGTTTGCCAAGTGCAGGGTCTTTCTCAGCCAGAGATGAGGCAGTGAGTAACTCCAGCAGTGTAGACATGCTCAAGAGAAGCAGCTGCTGGCAGACACCTCCAGGGACCTTTCCTGGATTCTCTCTGGCCTCCTGACACCTACAGAGCACCCATAGTGCCCAGATATGAGCTGGTGATGAGAGGTGACTGAGACATGGCTCATGAAGACACATTTTGCCTTCTTCTGGCCAGTGATGCACGGGGTGGGGGGAGCAGGGAGAGAATAAGGCAGCTGCAAAGATTTGATAAAGTTTATTGGAATAGGCAAGTTAAGAAATAGTCCCTAAGAGAAAGGCAGGTTGGACAGTAAAAAGAAGCTGTCTTCCTCACAAGTGACACAGTGAGTCCTGTCAGCAAGGAGGGGCAAGAATGTCTTGGTTACATAGATTTCAGTGAGAACTGATCTGTGGGAAATTGGGTGAAGGAAAGTATAAGTAGCGCCCCCTGGAGGCAGGGGGCAGATTTCTATTCAATGGTCTCCACTCAATGACCAGGTGTGGAGGAAGTGTTGATGTGCAGACTGGCTAGAAGCGACTGTTCAGTTTTTGCCTTGTAAATATGCTTTAAGCCTGAGGTTCCCCCCCCGACAGCCTTATTTCATTAACAATTTTATGATACAGCAGTCGCATCCTTCAAGGCTCTCACACTCTGAACAGGGAAGCAGAACTGCCCACAGAAGATCCTGCAGTGAGGCATGACAGTGGGGCTGGGGAGAAGTGCTGGCAGCCTGGAGGGATTGGGTGCCTCACGGTAGTGTAACCTATCCTAGAGAGTGGAGGCTCTAGATGCCACTTGCCCTCTCCCGGCTCGGCTCCCCTGATGCTCACCTCTTCAGGAATAAGGAGCTGTGTCTGCTTCTTTTACTAGGTCTCCAGGAAGGAGTCATGTTCTGCAAGACGAGGTGCTAGGGAGGACTGGGCAAGCTCACAAGATTCTGCTGATTAGAGTGTTGTGTAGGATAGGAACTTTGTGTTAACATTCATTCATTCATTGACTAGCGATTGTTCATTCATTCATTCATTCATTCATTCATTCATTCACTCATTCATTCATTCAGAGCCAGGCCCTTACAAAGCATGATTCCACTGCTCCTTGATTGACTTTTTCATTCAGATAGAAAAACAAAGATACACACACACACACACACACACACACGACCTCTGGGAGTGGTGGATTCTTCATGCCACACTGAGTTGCAGAGATAACCCTGGTGGCAGAAAAAACAAAGAAACAAACAAAAAACAAGGGCAGCAGAAACTGTAAGCTGGAGGTGGCAGGAAATTATGTTAACAGTTATTTCATTTAAGGGTCCAGACATCCTCCTGCTTGACTGACTTTCTGCCAGCTTATCGCCAAGAGAGATCTCGCAGATTCATGACCTAGGAGGTGGCATAGTGGGTAAAGCATTGGACTCTCAAGCATGAAGACCCGAGTTCTATCCCCAGAATTGGGTGTGAAATGTTTTCTCTCTCAGAAATAAATCTTAGAAAAGGAAAACACACATATTTGTATCACACTGTAATGTTTTCACAAACCTCCAAAAGCACTTAAGATCACTATTTTGAAACTCTTGACAACTAGTGGATGTGCCTGTGATTTAACGTATTGATAAGAAAATAAGTGTGTTGCCAGTTTATGTTTAATAGTGTGTATGTCTTTATGTTCATTCTCGTTACTCTGTAGCACCATTTTACACATGATGCAGGGGTCTGGCTTGTGACATCAGCTGAGCCCCTGCAGACCATGTTTTGGGGCCTGTGTGGTGACAGGTGGCATTTAGCAGGACGTTGCTTAAGCCCATGCTTAAGGGTTCACTGGGTCTAGGTCCCATCCTGTCACCATCTGGCTTCTTTCTGGCCCCTGGCTTCCCCACTTAGAAAAGTAAGCTGGCCACAAACAGGGATTCTCTTCATCTTCCTTCCTTCCTTCCTTCCTTCCTTCCTTTCTTTCTCTCTTTTTAAATTTTTATTAGTGATTTGATGTTTATTTACAAAATTAGAAGATAATAGTGATATAATCCACACCATTCCTACCACTAGAGTTCAGTGTCCTCATCCCTTCCATTGGGAGCTAGTAGTTCTCCCAAGGTCACAGAAATGGATTGACTTTATATCTATATCTATCTATCTATCTATCTATCTATCTATCTATCTATCTATATACATATATTTGCCCCTTTTCTACAGTCTTGCCTTCACTTCTTTTCTTTTATCACTTTTACTTTTAAAATTTTTACTAGTGATTTAATATTGATTTACAAGATTGTAAGATAATAGAGGTATAATTCAATACAGTTTCCACCACCAGAGCTCTGTGTCCCCATCTCCTCCACTGGAAACTTTTCTATTGTTTACCCCTCTGGGAATTTGGACCGAACAAAATTCTTTTTGGTGTGTAGAAGGTGGGGATTCTGACTTCTCAATTGCTTCTCTGCTGAATATGGGCATTGACATGTCTATCCACACTCATTTCTATCTTTCCCTAGTGAGGTAATGAGTCTATCCACACTCATTTCTATCTTTCCCCTTTGGAGAGGGGAGGTTCTGGGACACATTGATGAGGTCATCTGTCCAGGGACATCAAGATGGAATCAGAACTGCATCTGTAACTTGGTGGCTGAGGTTGCAGTGCTTCTGCAGATGTCTCAGATGTAGTTTATGCAGTTTATTAAGTTTGATAGTTATAGACATTTGTTGTTTT
Organism: Erinaceus europaeus; assembly: GCF_950295315.1. NCBI lineage: Eukaryota > Metazoa > Chordata > Mammalia > Eulipotyphla > Erinaceidae > Erinaceus > Erinaceus europaeus. Next base: position 101,293,253 of record NC_080165.1, read on the forward strand.
GGGACAGAGACTGTTCTGTTTGCTGTTATTCCATGACCACACCTTCCAGAAGCCCAGGGATTCACAAACTGTAAACCCGAAAGCACTGACTCTCTGGGACTTAGAATGAGGTCGTACATGTGGACATAGACACTCAGAGTTTCCTCCATGTGCTGGGAAATTGCACTGATGCAGAAAGACAATTTTCTCAATTTAGGGTTGGGGAGGTGTGTACCAGAATTGCCTGCCTGGAGGCCCCAGGGAATCCAGGGTCAACCCACCATTTGCCAGAACTGAACAATGTTCAACCAGGAATCAATTCAGTTAGAGCAGACTGTAAGTGAATCTCACTTGCAAGATTCACAGAAACCACTATTTATGAACCTAGAGTTTCCTTGGGAACACTGGGTCTGTTATTTCTTCTGGGCAGCCCTGGTTTGGGAGTTTTCTCTACTATATATCCTCTCTTCCATTCCTCCCTCCCCCCCAGACCAGCAGCTGGACTCCCTGTTCAGCTCAGCAGTCCAAAAAGCTGGGGTGTGGCCCTGCTCTGCATGAGCCCTGGAATTTGGTTTGTTGATTTTCATTCAGGGTTCACTTAGCACAATGTGCCACGGCATGGGGCTTGCCTCCTGTGAGTGTTGCCATGAAGCAGAGTTCCTCCCTTCTCGCAGAGCCTTCCCAGTCCAGGGAACTCACACTTAGCTCATCCTCGGCCCCAGAGGATCAAGGCTTCCCAGTCCTGGTCCTCAGAGAGGGCCTGTGCAGAGCTTTAACATCTTTTCAGGAGCTAGAAGCTAGAGGAGTGGGATTAGAAAGGTGTGTCCTATTGCAGTACTTTCTTTGTCAAGTGCCGAGCAGGGATCCCAAAAGGCTTGGGAGATCAAGTCCAGAGGCCCTCCGAGTCTGTGTGGGTCCTTGAATACACTGCCCACCTGTGGTTACAGGTGTGTGTGTGTGTGTGTGTGTGTGTGTGTGTGTGTGTGTGTGTGTTGCTGTGTATGGCTTCCACTGAGTGAAGCTGGAGGGGACGTGGTCAGGGGTCCTAGCTCCATTACTGGGATGTTTGGAACCCCAGTACTTGTGGCTGCAGCTGCTTCCTGCCAGCATCAGGATCCCCAGCAGCAGTAAGCAGCAGGCAGGGCTGTGTGTGGATGGTGGGGAGTGGGGTTCATAGGCTTGGGTCTGTTTCCTTACCAGGGGTCTTCAGCCAGCTGTCCCTTGGGTGAAACTATGCCCTAGCTTGCAAGACCTCATAGCATGGAGTGTCCAGTTTTTGCAGTCCCGTGTGGGTTGGTGTGGGGATTTTTCTCACCTTGTGTTTTGCTCTTTGCCTAAGGGCCCAAGTTGCCCTCTCTTGATGTCCACATTGTGGTTTAATTTTCTTATTTTTTAAATTTTTATTTATAAAATGGAAACACTGACAAGACCATAGGATAAGAGGGGTACAATTCCACACAATTCCCACCACCAGAACTCTGTATCCCATCCCCTCCCCTGGTAGCTTTTCTGTTCTTTAACCCTCTGGGAGTATGGACCCAGAGTCACTATGGGTTGCAGAAGGTGGAAGGTCTGGCTTCTGTAATTGCTTCTCTTCTGAGCAAGGACATTTGCAGGTCGAGCCATACTCCCAGCCTCTTTCTGTCTCTTTCCCTAGTGGGGCAGGGCTCTGGGGAAGTGGGGATCCAGGACACATTGGTGGGGTTGTCTGCCCAGGGAAGTCTGGTTGGCTTCATGGTATTATCTGTTTCTAACCATTTATCCTCCCTGTGAACTGAGTTGACTTTCCTTCCCATTCTCTGAATAGCCAATGTGAGGGGTTGGCATCCCCAAAGTGGGTGGGGACAGGGACTTGACTGTCCAACCAGGAAACAAGATGTACTCAGGAAGGCAGAGTGCTCAGGCTTCTCTACCCAAAGGTTTCAGAATGTCAGTTATCTGAACACCAAGATCATGATTTTTTAATTCCTCTGCTTATCAGTTTCTTGCTTCGGGCATAGCCATTACAGCCGATTCTATACTTTCTGAATACTTTTGCTAACATTAGCTCATTTATTAAGCTTAGATTTATTTTCAAAGGTATAGAATGCCCAGTGTTACTCACCCTGGGTCCTTAGGTTCCAATAGAAATTATCAAGAGACCGATATTGCTTTGCAGACAAGATTCATTGGAGCTTATGTAACATCCAAAGGGAGACCTTGAGCAAAGCAAGCCCACAGACTGACTCCCCAGGTTCAAGATGAGGGTCACCGTTTAGTGTTTAAAGTACGATTGCACAACTAGTTGTGATACCAAGCTGGAATGAACCATTCATTGCACGGCCTCCATTTTTGCTCTTATTCTCCACACAGCCTACTGTGTTAAGCTTGCTCTCCAAAGATGTTATTCACATGACACACTCTTCTCCACTCTGCACATACTTCATGTGGCCAATGTTCTCCAGGCAACCCACTCAAAATGGCAGAGAGCTTGTTCCTGCTGCCTCTGATGGCACTACAGTAGTTGACAACATGCGCTGAAAGTCCCCAGCTCCACTGAAAAGGAAGCTCATGGTCAGAGGCCTGCTTCCTCCCTGATGCTTTATTTGCTGACCTTTCAAGCAGGGCAGGCTGGAGGAGGCCAGGCCTGGTTCCTCTACTGTGTCAGCTACCATAACTGGAGACCCAAAGTCCCAGTGTTTACTGCTAGCTGGACACAGCAGGCTGCAGAAAGTCTAAGGCAGGGGACCTACACACTCTTTGCTGACAACCAGGGGCAGAGGAGGTGGCTTAGTGGTAGAGTGCTAGCCTTCCCTGCAGGAAACCCTGGGCTCCATCTTGTACAATATGAAAGCAGAGAAGATGAAACAGGAAGAGCCTCTTGGATGTGAAGCATGCTCTGTACACATGCCTTTCTCTTACTCTCTCACAAGAAATAAGTGAACAGGCAGACAAATAAGTGGGCTGGACTAGATGAAGTAGCGCACCCTCACGTTAAGCAAGAAAGGGGAATTTAGAGTTTGAATGCCATGAAGTTGGTATACATGGATGAGGAAGAGAAGAGAGGAGTATAAAATAGTAAATTATGATAAAGAATCTGCTGAAAGTTTAACTAAGTAACTCTAGCTGTCTGCTATCTATTTTCTTTGGTCAAAGGGTCTTGAGGGGTTCTTTAGTTAAGGTATTGTCTGAGCACATGTTCCAGAGAACAGCTTGCACAGTCACCCGCAATATAAATTCCTGACAGGACTTTCCCAACACCCCCTGTGACTTGCAGAACCTCATTAACTGGAATCAGATAGTCTCCCTGGCATCTCAGGGTTTATATGCTTTAAGTGTTCCTCAGCTAAGATGCTATAAACCTCACTAAAATCTCTCTCTCTCTCTCCTTCTCTCGTTTGTTTGGTTTGGTTTCACCACTATGACTCTAGTCTGGCAACCCCCAAACATGCCAAGCCATGGACCCTTATAAAGATATTACCCTGCCCCCCTGCCCTACCCTAAAGGGATCTGGGAAGGTGACTCAACAGTAAAGTGAGACCCTGAGTTCCTTCTTCAGCACTGCATTAAAATAGGGAAAGAAAGGAAGAAAGAAAGAGAGAAAGAAAAAAGAAAGAAAGGAAAAATGAAAGAAGGGTAAAGAAGCAAGGTTGGCTAGCTTCAGAGAGGTTAACTGGATGTTGGCACCAAACTAAGGCTTTATCTTTTATAGGATCATTAAAAAGGAGCTGACTTCCTATTAGTAATAATAAAAAATGTATACAGTGCTCTGTTGTACCTGCTCATGCTCCTCATCGCCTACTGGGGAAACATTACAGAAATGCTGAGCACACCTTCTGGAATTTCACTTGTCCCTGGACAAATCGGAGACTTTAAGACAGGAATTGTTTTTGTTCTTTTTATTTTTGTGCAGAGTCTGCTACATAATGATGACTTGACAATGTTTTTGTTTGTTTGTTTTTGCCTCCAGAGTTATCTCTGGGGCTCAGTGCCTGCACTAGGAATCCACTCCTCCTGTGGCCATTATTTTTTCCCCAAGTCTTTGGATAGGACAGAGAGAAATTGAGAAAAGAGGGAAAGATAAAGAAGGAGAGAAAGACACCTGCAGACCTGCTTCATCACTTGTGATATGACTGGCCCCCTGCAGGTGGGGAGCCAGGACTTTAACTTGGTCCTTGTGCTTAACCTGGTAAGCCACTGCCTGCCCCCCTGATTTTTTTTTTAAAGTTAGAGATAGAGAAATGGAGAGCAAAAGTGCTGTGGTCACAGCACCAAGCTTTCTTCAATGTGGTGGGCAATGGGCTCAAACCTGGGTTGTGTACATGGCAAAGCAGCACACTATCCAAGGGAGTTATTTCACCAGCCCAACAATGTTGGTTAGATTTATTCAAAGCACAGAGTGCATCAAAGACTTTACAAAGAGCCCACCAGATGAACAACTGAAGAGCTGTTCAGAGGAGGGAAGGGTCCTCAGGATTTGTGGGTGACTGTGCTTTCTCCCAAGAAGCCAGAGCCCTCTCCCCTCTTTTGGCTCTGCACTATCCCTGTAGTCTGGTCTTCTGCCCTTCAGGCTACATGGCATCCTCACCACTAAGCCCTCTCCCATCCCTGCTTTATTTCAACAGTAGCCTTGCCTTCAGATCTTCCTTCCTCTTCCCAATCAGGGAAGACAGTGCCATGGAAACCTGTAGCCCTATGGCTGGGCGGTGGCACACCTAGTTGAGTGCACAGTGTACAGTGCTCAAAGATGTGGATTCAAACTCACACCCTCTTCTTTTTTTCTTTCTCTATTATTAAGTAGGACAGAAAGAAAATGAGAGGGAGAGGGGAGATAGATAGATAGATAGATAGATAGGGAAATAGATACCTGCAGACCTGCTCACTGCTCCTGATGCTTCACCCCCTGCAGGTGGGGAGTAGGGCCTTGAACCCTGGGATTTGCACACTTGTGTGCACTCAACTGGGTGCACCAGTGCCCAGCCCCTCATCCACTCTTATTTCATTAGCACTTCTCTCTCTGCCCTGTTGGGCTGTTCCCCAGCCAAGGATGAAACTGCTACCATGGACTTGGTAGCATCTGTGTTTTTAATTTTATTTATTTATTGGGTGGTAGCAGAGAGAAATGGAGAGGAAAGGGGGAGATAAAGAGGGAAAGAGAGACATCTGAAGCACTGCTCCACCACTCACAAAGTTTCCCCTCTCAAGTGGGGACCAGGATCTTAAACCTGGGTCCTTTGTGCACATAATGTGTACACTCGACTAGGTGAGCCACTGTCCGTCTCTGTGTCTGTGTTCATGATGGGCTTCCTGCCACCATGTGCACAAAGCCCTTCAGAGAAAAGGCCCAGGCTCTGTTTCCTGTGGACAGCATGCCTGCAACTGCATGCCACAGAACTATAGCCATGGCCTTGAGCTCTCTCTGGCATCAAAGTCCTACTGTCATCCAGTCTCCAGAAACATCCTTCCCAGTGTGGCCATTTTCCCTCTCCTGTCAGGGACCTTGGCATCTGGCCCCTTCCCATCCTAAGCTGCTAGTCCTGCTGTTCCTGACCTCAGATGCTCCACAGTGCTGGGCTCATAGAGCGGCACATGCGATCTTCCTAACTGCCCCACAAAGTATCTATTGACACTCTTAACTATTTATGAGGTCACACCCTTTGGCCAAAGTCAAATGGAGCCACTGAGGGTTTAGCCCTTGAGCCTGAGCTCTCAGTCTCCGCTTTGCCCTGCCCCTCTGGGCACAATGCTGCTTCTGCCACCTGAGCCTGGTCTGGGGACATGGGGGACAGGGAGGGTGCAGGTGTCCTGATTCTTTACTTCAGGGCATACTGCCAGTGGCTCAAGCAGTGCAGGAGAGAAGGCGACCTTGGAGCTTTGCCCTGCCTATCCTTCTCTCCAGCTGCCTGGGTGGGGGACAGCTAAGTCCCTGCAGGACACTTTTAATCACCCTTGGGCTGTGTTTGTGGCAAGAATCAATCTGCTTGGGTCTCCCTCCAGAGAGAGGTGGGTGGCTCTGGAGCCAGCAGGCTGGGGAGAGGCGACAGGGTTATCCCAGGAGGCCAAGGCAGGATGACAGTGCAGTAATGGAGAGAGTGGGACACTGGGGAGGTGGGAAGCCTGGCAGGGAGCACAGTGAGCAGTGTGAGGGGGCAGCTCCCTGGGAGGCAGAGCTAGGCGGAACCACAGGTGTGGCCTGTCCTGCTCCAGCATGTCACAGTGGGGGTGGTGATGTCCAGAGCCACTATTGTGGACATGCTCAAGCTCCTTTCCCTTCCCTTCCCTTCCCTTCCCTTCCCTTCCCTTCCCTTCCCTTCCCTTCCCTTCCCTTCCCTTCCCTTCCCTTCCCTTCCCTTCCCTTCCCTTCTTTTCCTTTCTTCTCCTCCCCTCCCCTTCTTCTCCTCCCCTCCCCTCCCCTCCCCTCCCCTCCCCTCCCCTCCCCTCCCCTCTCTCTCCTCTCCTCTCCTCTCCTCTCCTCTTCTCTCCTCTCCTCTCCTCTCCTCACATCTCCTCTCCTCTCCTTTCCTCCCCTCCCCTCCCCTCCCCTCTCTTCTCTCTCCTCTCCTCTCCTCTCCTCTCCTCACACCTCCTCTCCTCTCCTCACATCTCCTCTCCTCTCCTCTCCTCTCCTCTCCTCTCCTCTCCTCTCCTCTCCTCTCCTCTCATCTCTTCTCCTCTCCTCTCCTCACATCTCCTCTCCTCTCCTCCCCTCCCCTCCCCTCCCCTCCCCTCCCCTCCTCTCCCCTCTCTTCTCTCTCTCCTCTCCTCTCCTCTCCTCTCCTCTCCTCTCCTCTCCTCTCCTCTCCTCTCCTCTCCTCTCCTCTCCTCACATCTCCTCTCCTCTCCTCTCCTCCCCTCCCCTCCCCTCCTCTCCCCTCTCTTCTCTCTCTCCTCTCCTCTCCTCTCCTCTCCTCTCCTCACATCTCCTCTCCTCCCCTCCCCTCTCCTCTCCTCTCCTCTCCTCTCCTCTCCTCTCCTCTCCTCTCCTCTCCTCTCCTCTCCTCTCCTCTCCTCTCCTCTCCCCTCCTGTCCCCTGCCCTCCTTACCCTCTCCACTTCTCTCCCCTCCCCTCCCCTCCCCTCCCCTCCCCTACCCTCTCCTCTCTTCTCCTCTCCTTTTCTTTCCAAGGTTTTTTTTATGGGGGCTAGGCAGTGGTACATCTGGTTGAGCACACACATTACTTTGCACAAATATCCTGGTTCCAGCCTCCAGTCCTTACCTGCAGGGAGGACACTTCAAAAGCAGTGAAACAGGGCTGCAGGTGTGTCTCTTTCTCTCTATCTCCCCTTCCCTTTCATTTTCTCCCTGTCCTATCAAATAACAAAATAGAAAAAAAAAAAAAAAAAGGAAAAAAAAACATGGCTGCTGGGAGTAGTGGATTTGTAGTGCTGGCACTGAGCCCCTGAAACAAGACGAAACTGGTGGTAATTAAAAATATTTTATTTTACTTATTTCATGAGGCAAGGAGGGAAAGAGGGCAATGAACCAACATTCTTCATGGGATGCAGAATGTGGGAGGTCTGGCTTCTTCAATGGACATGGATATTGGCAGGCTGATTCATACCACCAGCCTGTTTCTGTTACAGTGTGCAGAGACCACCAGGCCCCTTCTGCAGTGGGGAAGCTTCATGAGTGGTGAAGCAGGGTTGCAAGCTTCTATCTCTTCTCTCTCCCCCCAATCTTCCCCTCCCCTTTCAATTTCTCTGTGTCCCTATCCAAAATAAATAAGTAAATACAAAATATTAAAGATAGAAAGTTCTGGTGCAAAGCAAATAAAGTCAGAGTGTACCATATAAGCTGAAGTGGCTTAGCCCTTGAGTGCTGGGAAACCATGGGAAAATCGTGGAGTACCTGGCAGCACGGCAGTCTTCCTGTCTGTTCTGTTCTAGTGGTTTAGAAAGATGACTCCGGTCTTCAGTGTTTACTATTTGTCGGGGAAACACATGATTAAATGAGACAACATCTGTCACAGTACCTAGAGCAGTGTCAGAAGTTTTGCTTTTCTCATTCCTTAACGCCAGGCCTAAAGGTCCCGGAAGTGATTTTGACTCTCTGGTCTCTGGGTGCTCTGTCTATAAATGAGATTCTCTTGGTCCAAAGCAGTCCCCATTTCCCTTCTGGCTAGGCTTTAGGGTGAGTGTGAGACTTTCACATCTGTTGTTGGTCCAGATCCCTCGGAGACTCTTGTTTTCAAGACAGCTGCTTTTATCTTTTTTTTTTTTTTTTCTTTCTTCCTCTTTTTTTTCTGGAGTCTCTGGAAAGTTCACACAAGAGCTAAGATCCCATATCAAATAATTTACCATAAGGCTGAGTGGTCCCCAAGACTCACTGGAACAGTGAAAACCTTTGTATCTTTGGGTCCTGGAATCGTTGTGACTTGTCTGAGCTGAGAGTTTAACCTGCAACACTGAACACCTGTTTTAAACATTCACATCAAATTCTAAGTGTGTTGATGTAGCTTGTGTGGTGAGTTCTCTTTTAAAGTGACTAACCTACCTATCTAATTTATCTTCTTTCTTTCTTTCTTTCTTTCTTTCTTTCTTTCTTTCTTTCTTTCTTTCTTTCTTTCTTTCTCTTTCTTTCCTCCCTTCCTCTTTTCTTTCTTTCTTTCTTTCTTTCTTTCTTTCTTCTTTCTTTCTTCCTCTCTCTCTCTCTCTTCTCTCTTTCCTTCTCTTTTTCTTTATGAGGGGGATGAATGGTTTAGAGTCAACAATAAGATACAGCAACAAGAATAAAATACAGTAATATGTACATATATAACATTTCTCAGTTTTCCACATAACATAATTCAATGCCCTCTAGGTCCTCTGACGTCATGTTCCAGGACCTGAACCCTCTCCCCACAGCCCCCAGAGCCCTTTACTTTGATACAATACACCCAGTTCAAGTTTTGGTTTGCATTTCCTTATCTTTCACCTTCTTCATCTTATTATTATTAGTGATTTAATAATGATTAAAAAGATTGTGAGATAAGAGGGGTAAAATTCATACAATTCCCACCACCAGTGTGCCATATCCCATCCCTTCCATTGGAAGGTTCCCTATTCTTTATCCCTCTGGGAGTATGGACCTAAGATCTTTATGGGGTGCAGAAGGTGGACTGACTTCTGTACTTCTCTGTTGGACATGGGCACTGACAGGTCGATCCATACTCCCAACTTATCTTTGCTTTCTTTATTTTTATTGTTACTTGTTATTATGTGTTTTTAACCAGAGCACAGCTCAAGTGGCTTATGGTAATGCTGGGGATTGAACCTGGGATTTCAGAGTCTCAGGCATGGAAATTATATAACCATTATGCTGTCTTCCCAGCCTTTATCTGGTTTCTTCCTTCCTTCCTTCCTTCCTTCCTTCCTTCCTTCCTTCCTTCCTTCCTTCCTTCCTTTCTTCCTTCCTCTCTCTCTCTTTCTCTTTCTCTCTCTCTTTCTTTCTTTCTTTTTATTAGGGTGGTTAATGGTTTGTAGTAAAATACAAGTTTTCTGCAAAATAATCTCACCCCCAGCTGAAGTACCCCTCCAACATCATGCTCCAGGACCTGAAAGCCTCCCCTGAGCCCCTCCAGAATCCTTTACTTTGGTGTAATACACTAACTCCAGTCTAAGTTCTGCTTTGTGTTTCTCCTTTTGTTCTTATTTCTCTACTTCTGTCCATGAGTGAAGTCATTCCATATTCATCCTTCTCTTTCTGGCTTATCTCACTTCACATAATTCCTTCAAGCTCCATCCAAGTTGAAGTGAAGAAAGTGAATTTATTATTCTTTATAGCAGAATAGTGTTCTGTGGTGTGTATAGAACATAATTTTCTTAGCCACTTATCTGTGGTTAGGTGCCTTGGCTATTTCCATGTGCCGAATGTAGGAATATGAATGTAGGAGTATGTTGATCTCTTGGAATGAGTATATTTGATTCCTTAGGCTATATCCTCCCAGGACAGGAATTGCTGGATCAGAGGATAGGTCCATTTCTAGCCTTCTGAGAGTTCTCCAGACTGCTTTCCATGGGGGTTGGGCCAATTTAAATTCCCTCTAGCAGTACAGGAGGGTTTCTTTGTCCCCACAGCCTTCCCAGCATTTGTTGTCACAATCTTTTCTGATGTATGACATTCTCACAGGAGTGAAGTGGTATTTGCAATTCTCTGACAACCAATGACTTGGAGCATTTTTTCCATATGCTTGTTGACTTTTTGGATCTCTTGTGAACATTCTGTTTATATCCTCTCCCCGCTTTTGAATGGGTTCTTTTTTTTTTTCTTGCATAGCTTGGTGAGCTCCTTGTATATTTTGGTTATTAGTCTTTTGGCTGATGTATGGCATGTAAAGATCTTTTCCCATTCTCTAAGGAGTCTTTTGTTTGGGCAGTAGTTTCTTTTGCTGTACGGAAGCTTTTCAATTTGATGTAGTCTCATTGGTTTATTTTTGTTTTAGTCTTCCTTGCAATTGGATTTGTATCCTTGAATATACCTATAAAATTTAGATGGGAAAGAGTTCTACCTGTATTTCCTTTAAGTAATTTGATAGTTTTTAGTCTAACATCCAAGCCCTTGATCTACTTGGAGTTTACTTTTGTATGTGGTGATATATAGCAGTTCAGTTTCATTCTTCTGCATGTTTCAACCCATTTTTTCCCAACACCATTTGTTGAAGAGAGTCTTCTTTCCCGTTTAATAGTTTAGTCCCCTTGTAAAAAAAATTAGATGTCCAAACTAGGTGTGCCTTATCTGCTTTCTAAGCAGTACTTTAAAAAAAAATAACTCATAAAAGTATTTCATTTGTTTATTTTTGATAGAGATAGAGAAAAAATTGAGAGGAAAGAGGGAGGTAGACAGGGAGATAGACACCGCAGCACTGCTTCACCATTGGTGAAGTTTCCCCCTGCAGATGTGGGCCAGGGGCTTGAACCCAGGTCCTTGCACGTTGTAACCTGTGCGTTCAACCTGGTGTGCCACTGCCTGGCCCTTCTAAGGCACGACTTTTTAAATCTTGGTTTTGTTTAAAACAAGGTACATGTGCTGTTTTGGTTGAAGAGGAAACAGACCTATCTCTGCAATTAACCTGCTAGAGGAAGAGACGCCCTGATCTGCCTTGTTGTCTGGCTTGGGCTATATCTCAAAACTCAGGAGGGAAGTTCTTCTTGAGGTCTAACCTTGGTTTCTCCAGAGCAACCAGATGCTGGTGCAGAAGCAGGTCAGAAGGCTTGTATTTGATTGGCCCCGCTGGGTCTAATGTCGGTGGGGATTCATCTCCAGAGACTCATTGTAAGGCTGCCATGTCCTAGGTGATGGAGCCAACAAGAGCACTGGAAAACATCTTCCACATGGTCCTGGGAGCAGCGAGGCTGGCTATGTGCAAGTTTCATCTCTTTTCCCAGCATCGCCTAACATTCAAGACTCACATGATCAGAATCTCCTCAGATCATGAATTTCTGTGTTTATACTTCTCCGATCTCATAATTCCTATGGAATCCTCAAGTAAGCTAGAGGCCAGGCAGCCATTTTCCTGCAGTGTCACATGTTCCCTGGGGGACTGATGGGAGGTCATCCTGTCTGTGGCCCTGCCTCCATGACAGGTTTCCTTTGTCCAGCCCTTCAACCATCTCCCCAGAGGCCTTGCCATCACTTCACAGAATATGGCTCCTTCTGTGCCAAAACAAGATAGAAACATGCTGGGAGCATACCCCCACTTGCCAACACTCATGTTCATGAAGAAGCAGTTACAGAAGCCAGAACTCCCACCTTCTGTACCCCATAAACAATTTTGGTCCTTACTCCCAAAGGGGGAGAAATGTTAGGGGAAGATGACCAGAGGACTCTAAACTTTAACTGCATCAAGACCTGAAGAGAGAAGAGGAAAAAGAAGAAAGACATTTGCAAATAGCAATAGGTGTAGGTGTGATTTAGAAAGGGAGAGGAGGCAGGGCCATAGACAAAAAAGGGCAAATATATATAAATGTAGATAGTTATAGAAATAATAGTCAACTCATATCTGTGACCTTCGCAGAACTGCTGAAGTTTCCAATGGAGAACTCTCGTGGTGGTAACGGTGTGGAATTAGATCCTTGTTATCTCATAATTGTGTAAATTAATATTAAATCACTAGTAAAACAAATAAACAACAAGAAGGTTATTCCTAGATTTGGACTTGAACCTTGCTCTTGGTACTTTCTCAACCCCTTGGTCCACTCAGTCCTGGTCTCCAGGGAGGCCCAGAACAGCTGCTCTGCACTGTCCTGTTCCTTCCCTGTTCTGGTTAGGGTAGCAGCTCCCTGCAGCCAGCTCCAGAATCCCCCTGCAACTTCTCTGTCACCAGCTCACATTTCAAGCTCCCTTTTCAAGTGCTGTTTGGCTGCTTGCTGTTCCAGGTGACCCCCTCCCAACTGAGTCTCTGTGCTCCTGATGATTCCTCCCCAGATGCTGAGCTTCGGCTTGGCCTACCCAGCTAGTTCTGTGCTCTGTCACTTCCTGCCTGGGTCCATTCACGTCTCCCTGGCCCTCTGGTGGTCACTGCTGCAGGCCTGTTAGGTGTGGAAACATGTTGCACTTGCAGCCCCCAGAAATCAGATAAGGACAGGGGATGGGTGGGGAGAGCCAAGAGGACCCGCAGCTGATCTGAAGCCAAGGGGTCCCCAGGAGGCATGACATTCAGCCAGCAGGGTAAAGACCCAGACAGCCTTCTCCCAGCTGTCTGTCTGTCCCTTCCTCCTTGTTCTCCAGAGCCCAGTACAAGGAGCTGTCTTCCTTCCTCCTTGGCCTGGGCTCTCTGCAGATGGCTGTCACCAGTTCTAATTAAATTCTCAGTAGAGAAAGCAGGTGAGGGGCTTGGGGCCCTATCCCAGGTTTTGCCCATTTCCTGCCCATGGAGGAGGGGGCTTCCTCCAACCTCCCTCCCCAGTGGCTGGGACCGTAGGCTAAGTGCTGAGGGAGGGCAAATGCACCCCATGGTATTAATTTTTTATGTTTATTTATTTTTTAAGCGAAGAGAGATACAGAGGGAAAGACACAGAGAGTGGCCAGAACACTGTTTAGCTCTGGCTAATGATGGTGTTGGGGATTGAATCTCTGACCTCAGAGGCTCAGGTCTGAGAGTCTTTAGCAGAACCATGATGCTATCTCCTCATGATATCTCCTTATGACTCTGGTTTTTATTTTAAAGAAAACAGTCATTTTATTTTTTTTAACTTTTTTGTCTACTTTATTTCATCCTTGGTCCTCAGTGTCTTGGAAAATTCTGCATTGGAAGGGGCCTCAAGGGTCTTTAATGCTTGTCTTGTTATGGAGGGAAGTTAAACAATTTGTTCAAGCCCACAGAAGTATTTTCAAACCATCCTCTCTTCTCTAGATGGGCACAGAGTGACCAGGCCAAGAGGGAAGGAAAAGGATTCTTTTTTCTGGGCTCAGGAGACCCAGCAGGGAGTGAACAGACAACTGGGACAAGGCTCATCTGGGTCTTCACCCTGCTGTCTGAATATCCTTTGCTGCCCCTTGCTCCCAGTTGAGATGTGCAGTCTCTCTTGACTAGAAGGACCTCAGATGGAGGCCTTCCTTTCCTCATATCCTATTTCTTCCCTCAATCTTGATCTTGATCTTGACCCAGCTCGAGGGTGAGGTCTGCAGGGCCATCTCTCCCACCTTCCAGGGCATTAGTCTGCCATGAATTGGGGAGTCGGGAGCTATTCTGGGGGAGACTGTCAGGATTGGAATGGCTGAGGAAACTGGCCCAAGACTCCCGTGGCTCTCCTCTGCTCTTTTCACAGCCCTCTCCCTCCTGTTCCATCATATTTTCTTAGTCTGAGACATCCTGTCTGGTAAATTGACTCCTCAGAAGATGCTGATGTGTTTGGAGTCCCTTTAAAATTCACCTGGGGGAATAAACAGCTGCAGCTTGAAACACAGACACACACGCACACACTTGTCTTGCTCTCAGTTGAGGAAAAACACACACACATACACGGAACAGAAACAAATAAACCCACATTTGGATGAGCTCAGAGACCACTGTGCTCAGGGAAGGGGATTAGCTGTCCCACAGACTGGCAGGTGGCGTGCCAGGAGACCGCCTGGCTTAAAGAAGAAATGTGTGGAGCCTTGGGGACCCCTGTAGCCCAGTGCTGTGGGATTCACTGCAGGACAGAACAGCTTTCTTTTCTAAGTCCTTTCTGCTTCCCTAAGGGAGGTGAGGGGAATGAGGAAAGGGACACACATTTGTGGTTACCTGAATACACTCTAGACTTGCCTTTAAACAAGATTCTGGTGAATCAGCGACTGTGAAATTATTATTTCGGTTGAACACAATCAGAGGTTTTCAGAGATGGAACTGGGACTTGCTTTGAGTCTGAGTGGCCTTCTTACTCCCTGGGTTTGTCAGCTCATCTGGTTGTAGGTCTTGGAGTCCCAGGTTTCCAAGGGGCCCTATGATTTGCGGGGCACGAAAGAGGAGATGTAGTGAAGCCACTTGATGTTTCTGTTTCCTTCTCTGAAGAAGTGGGGGGCATCCACTGGGCTTCTTGACTGAACTGTTAAGAGTTCTTGTTCAAGGGAATGTGCTAGTCCTCTGAGTTGTGAACAGAGAAGACTAGTCAAAAGTTATCTGCTAACCCTCTAAGCCAGAAGAACTGACCAGAGGGATTGCTTTATTTTAGTGTTTTCTTCTTGTTGTTTTTAATGTTTTATTTAGTGATTTTAATGATAGATAGCCAGACAGACAGATAGCAAAGCAATATTCAACTCTTGACTTACAGTGCTGCTAGGGACTGAACCTGGTACCTCAGAGCCTTAGGCAGGAAAGTCTTTGGCATCATTACTATGCTGTCTCCCCAGCCCTTATTGTATTTTTAAGTATTTCTTTCTTTCTTTCTTTTTTTTAATTGGGGGGATTAATGGTTTACAATCAACAGCAAAATACGGTTGCTTATACATGTGTAACATTTCTCAGTTTTCTGCATAACAACCTATCCTCCCCCCAGGTCCTCCTATGCCATCATGTTCCAGGATCTGAACACGCCCCTCCCCCCAACTCCAGAGTCCTTTACTTTGGTGCAATACACCAACTCCAGTCCAGTAGAAAACGTTTCATGTGAAGGAGAGAGGACCCATGGTACAACTCCAATATTTGTGGTGCCAGGAATCAAACCAGGAACTAGAGATGCACAAATCTTGAGGGACTATTTGAATTGGTGAGTCCAGTCTACATCAGTCTACATGGTCATGTATTGACTAGAACTTCAGGGTCTCAGTTGAACCATGTGGGGAAAGAATTTCCTGCCCACCTTAGGGGGAAAACAGCAAATTTGGACCCCAGATCTGCCATATCCCCCTGAAATGAGAAGTTTTTCTCTCTATTCTTTTATCCCCACCCCTGTTTATGACCTGCCCACCACTCCACCTCATAGCTAAACATTCTTTTTAAATAAGCTTTTTCCTGAGGTCTAATATAATTGAAATGGGCATACATTTGTATGACTTGTTGAGTAATTAACTAGTTGGATACACTAGTTAATTACTCAACAGTGTATCTGTCCTCCCCACCCCAGATAAAGAAAATAGAACATTCCTGGACACCCCCACCCCTCAGAGCTCCCAGAAGAGTTGGTGTACTGCACCAAAGTGAAAGACTCTGGGGTTGGGGAGAGGGTTCAGGTCCTGGAACATGATGGCAGAGGAGTATCTAGACGGGGTTGAATTGCTAGGTAGAAAACTGAGAAATGTTATGCATGTACAAACTATTATATTTTACTGTTGACTATAAACCATGAATCCCCCAATAAAGAAATTTTTAAAAAGCCCTCAGAAACAGGCTTTCATTCAAAGACCATAGGCTTCCTTAATTTCTCAGGTCACACACAAATTTTGCATTTTTAAAAAATATGCTACTAGGGAATGAACTCAGGGTGTAGTGAATGGTCAACACCATAGTGACTCCCCCAATTCAACTTTAACTGCATATATATATATATATATATATATATATATATATATAGAGAGAGAGAGAGAGAGAGAGAGAGAGAGAGAGAGGGGTGGGAGGGAGAGGGAGAGGAAGAGAAGATACACTCCTTGAAGAGACAGCTAAGCAGCACTCCATCATCCCTGGAGAAGGCCCTGGTGCCTTGGCACTGCCATGTGGAGCTGGAGCTGGAAACCAGAGTTTCCAGCATAGTAAGGTGTTCATGATTGTGGGTGAGCTATCGCCTGGCCCCCATTCTGTCCTCAACTGTATGTATTGTGTTATGGCAAAAGGTCATGACACATTTTTGCATAGAATAACATAGAAAAAATGTCATGATTTTTCTGACACCTCAACAAATGGAATTATACACCACATATTTTGCTTTTGCTCCATATTAAGTGTGTGCTTCATCTGTGCTGTAGCTGTGGTTCTTTCTCATTACACTTGTAATGGCAATTATTTTCTTGTTTGGCTACATTACACTTTATCTTCGCAAAGGATGTTAGGATTGTTGTTTTAGGCTGTTATGAAAAGCAATTGCTATGACTACAAGTCTTGGGTGGATGTGTTTCTGATGGGTATCTACTAGAAGTGGATTTGTTGGGTCGTGTGGTTGGTAGAGTGTGTGTTCTTCCAGGTGAGCTATCTCCTGGACTGGACACTTTTTACTAATTCCTTTAAGTCTGCTAACTTTTTCCTCTGTCAGCAATAGTCTGTTCTTGAGTCCACCTACAAGATTTTTTTTTATTTCAGTGATTACATTTTTTAAGCTCTAAAATTTCTGTGTGATTCATGTCTATCTTCTGTTTCCTTGCTGAAAATTTCTATCTTCTTATTTGTTTCAAGCACCGTTGCTTCTTCTCTAGATTTATATTAACTACCTGAAATTGTCAGGCATTTCAAGTGTTCTTATCATCATCTGCTTGTTGTCTTTTCCCGTGAAGACATATCCTGGCTCTTTGTGCACCCAGTAATTTTAGGGTGTAACATGATGGGGCACTGGGTCTTGTTTAAATATTATGAGTGTTCTAACAGGCAGTTGATCTTGCTGGAGTCGGGCTTCAGTTTCTGACCAGCCTTCTGTGGGTTGGGATTTCAATATCAGTTTCATTTCCAGAGTCTTGTGCATGGCAAGACAAGAATCTTACCTAGTGAACTATAATCTCTCTGAACCTAGATGATACTGTTATCATCGTGATTAGTATTATTTCACAGGGTTATTACTAGGGCATGGTGCCTGCTCCCAGCAGAAAATCTCTATCATATATATAGCTTTTGCTTTCTATTTCAGTAGAGGATGGAAGACAGAGAAAAGAGTGACAGACAGAGACAGAGAGAGAGAGAAAGAGAGAAAGAGACTGAAGAAAAGAGAGAAAGATACATAACGCTGCTCCACCTCTTTTTAAGATCTTTGTTTATTTATTGGATAGAGACAGTCAGAAATTGAGAGGGAAGGGAGTGGTAGGGAGAGAGACAGAGAGACACCTGCAATACTGCTTTATCACTCACAAAGCTTTCCCCCTGATGGTGGGGACTAGAGAGGCTTAAACCTGTGTCCTTGCACATTGTAACATGCGCACTCAATAGATGTGCCACCACCTAACCCACGTCCTCCCCCACTCCACCTCTTGTGAAGTGTCCCTCTTGTGAAGTGTCCAACTGGAGACCACAGGACTTGAACTTTGAACTGGATCCTTGCCCATGTTAATGCATTGCTCTACCAAGTATGACACCATTTGTCCCCTAAATGTTAAATTGTAATTAAAGGAAAGGTTGCTATTATGGAGTGTACATCCTAGGAATCAAAATTTTAGAAAGAAAACCAAGCAATAATACATAATGCTGAGGTGACAAAGAAAGAGAAAATGTCTGATGGGAAATGTGCTCTACACAGGATTGTAAGTAGACCTATGAAGGAGATGGCAAGAGTGGAAAATGAAGAGGTTAGAATGCAGTAGAAAGGCTAGGAAAGCAGCTGCAGAGCCATGGGTTAGGAAGTCCACTTTCTGTATAAGTGGCCTTTTCAAACATGGTAAATGTCAACTGTATCTTCTCTGTCACAGCAAGATGACATAGCAGGTGGTCAAACCTGTGAGCGACTAAATAACTAGGCATTCCCTTGTGCTATAAAGGAAGACAATCTATCAGGGGAGATACACGAACCCATATTTGTGTACTAAGTCCTGCAGAATACCTGTTGGCAGTTACAATGATTCAATTGTGTGTCCATTGAGATGCTGCACCTGTGTGAATGATTCTTTTCCTGCCACATCTGTAATGTCCCTGTTTCCTAAAACCTGATAATGGGACACACTGAATTGCACTATGATTAAAATGCATGTTCTCCATCTTGAAGGTAGTAATAAAGTCATCTTCAATTTCTATAAAGGGTGTAGGTGGCAATTGCTGGGTTGAATTCTTTCTGTCTCACATTTAGATGTGTGCCTTGAGAAAAATCCTAGGAGTTAGAACTGCACAGTGAACATTTACAGCAGATTAAGGTGTTTATTTTTAAATTTGTGATAGATAGTTGCTTACAAGATTGTAAGATTGCAGGGTATAGTCCCACACTGTACCCACCACCAAAGTTCTGTGTCCCCACCTTCCCAACAATAACCACTTAGTTCTCACAAAGTCTTAGATACAGTGTGTGTGTTTTTTCAAGTTCATGTGTATCAATTCTCTAGATTCTACTCGAGAGAAACCATCATATAGTTGTCTTTCGTCTTTTGTTTTGCTAAGTGTAATCACTTCCAGTTCCACCCTTTTGTCCCAGAAGACACTGAATAATATTTTTGATTGCAGAGTAGTATTCCATGGAGTATATATCCCATAACATCTTTATCCAGTCATCTTTCGATGGACATGTAGGCTGCTTTCACTCTTTGGCTGTTGTGAATAATGCAGCTATGAATATAGAGGTGCATATGTCCTTTCTAATTAGGCTTTGCATGCCCTTTAGGTAAATGCATAAGAGTGGTATTGCTGGGTCATAAAGTAATCCCATTTTCATTTTTTTAGGGACTCTCCATGAAATCTTCCAAAGGGACTGCACCAGTTTGCATCCCTATAAATTAAGGTATTTATAAAGGTGGCATGGTCTGCTGATTTGCACTGATATAAATACGATGAATGACACAAATACTTTGGAGTCTTCTCAGAAGACTTTAAAGAACTCAAGATAAGCACCTTGCCCACTTACATAGTGCTGTTCCAGGATGAGCAGCTAGAGGGACATCTGTCTCTGTCCTGTGGGTGGGCACTGAGGAGGCAGCATTTCACAACAGCTGCCATAGTGGAAGAATGAACTCTGCAGTCACAGGAGGCCTCACCATTGTCCCCAGGGGGAAATTTTCCATGCTGCCAAGGACTCAGTACGGTTGGGAATTGTTACTATTGGGCAAAGCTGGTTTTTCCCAAGATACAAGTCAGGGTAGAAAAGGAAAAAAAAAATAAAAGAATGGAATTTAAAACCCCAAGGGTCACAGAACTGGTGATGTTTTCCATCTGGGTACCTGCCTTTGCTTTTCCACAGACCTTACCTCTGACTGCCCTTCATTCTTGAACACTTAGTGCCAAGGACCTGACTTGTTTGCACTGCTGCCATGTGCCCTCCAGGCCACCAGGAGGTGGTGAAGAGCCCCAATGGGCAGTTTTGGGAAGGGAAATCCCTCAAGCTAAGAGTTAGTACTGCCTTTTATGGAAGGGTCTACTCAGTCAGGTAGTGACCTAAAATGCACCATTTTATCTCTATTTGTCCCTGTCGCCCTGTCATTCCAAGTTGACTGTCTATGTGTTGGCCAGCAGATTAGACATCTAATCTTCTTCATGCAGTTCAGGAGCAGAGAGAAGAAAACTGAGACTTGGTCTCGGGTCCTTAGAAAGTCACCATCTGGGGAAGGGATGTAGATCCTTATAAGATACTGTTCAGATGTTGGGCACTAGTATACTTCCAGTAGCGTGCACATATTACCAAGTTCAAGCCCTGGTCCAGGTTGAGCACACATATTACAATGCACAAGGACTCAGATTCAAGCCCCTGGTCCCCAACTGCAGGGGGAAAGCTTTGTGAGTGGTAGGCTGTATTGCAGGTGTCTATCTCTCTTCCTTTCTATCTCCTCCTTCCCTCTTGATTTCTGGGTGTCTCTTTCCAATAAATAAATAAAAATAACAAAAAATTAAACATTAATGAAGGACACCTCACCTCTCCAGAGCCCTATTCCACTAGGGAAAGATAGAAAGAGATAGAGTGGGAGAGAGTTAGAGGACACATGCAGACATGCTTTCCCCCTGCAGTTGATGAGTGAAGGCTTGAACCTGGTGCTTGTGCATGGTAATATGTGCACTTAACCAGATGTGCCACCACCCAGCCCCTCCCCTGGATTAATGTTAGAGATCCACTTGGCTTTGTTTCACAGTTCTTGAATGGGGCTGCATGCCATCTAGGAAGCAGGTGTACAGGAAAGAAGGTTTTTAGAGGCAGAATGAAGAGAAAGATTACCCCACACCACTAAACTCCCTGAGGGAAGTCTGCCTCCTTCCTGAGCAGTGTGGAGTAGTGACTAAACACAGGTGTTTTGGGGTCCAACAAACTCAGGTTCTGATTCCCTTGTAACTGCTCACTCGATTTCATTCAAGACAGTGCATTGCACTAAAACAGGAAGGAACAAGTGGGCCTGTGGATGTTGCCTTCTCCATGGAGCTCCTGTGTGGATTTAGAATCTGATGCTTGTGAAGCGTGCAGAGCCACACTCACACGTCACAAATCTTCAAGGAGCTTTTTCCTCTGCTCTCCTCTTCTTGCTCCTCCCTCTCTCCCCTTCTCCTCCTCCCTCCACCTCCTTGTAGAGTCTTACAGAGCATACAGCATAAAGATGGTGACTGGGCTGGCTGCTAGGGGGCAGCTGTCCTCCCTCCCTTCCTAGGACATTGGTGGTTTAGTTCTGCTGCAGGACAGAGCAGAGAGGCCAGGCCCAGGGAGAAAGGCTTCAGTGGGCACTCAGCTTGGCCTCAGGGTCCTCTGGGGAGTGATTGGCCTGGAATCATATACTTTTACTGAGGCTGCTGCTGTGTGAGCTAGGATTACTCACTTTAAATAATTTAATCTTTGAAGATTGAACTTTCACTTTCCCAGATTTCAGGGACTCCATCATTAAATTTCCCTGGGGTCTTGAGGCTAGTGAGTATCCGTCCTTTTCCACCTGTGGGTTTTATGAATTTTTACCCCTTTCTGCAGTTTAATTTTACATTACTACTAGATTTAAGAGATCTAACATTTACCATAATTTGTTGTTAAATATTGATTTTAAGTAATATCTCTGTCTACATAATACATATAAAGTTTATTTACTTATTTGATAGAACAGAGGGGGATTGAGAGGGGAGAAGGAGATAGAGAGGGAGAGAAGCAGAGACACCTGCAGACCTGATTCACCACTTGCAAAGTTTCCCTTTTGCAGGTGGGGACCAGGGGTTTGAACCTGGGTCCTTGTGCATTATGAAATGTGCTCTCAACTGAGTGTCCTGCCTGGATCATTAAAACATTATACATATTATTTTAAGAAGTATGAGGCTTTATCATTCAGACCCTGAGTAAGTATAGAATTCTGTGGCATAAATACATTCACACCATTGTATACTTATTACCCACATCCACCTCTGCAGAATAAAAAAAACTCTCTAGCAGAGACTCTGCATCCATTAAACTAATACACCTCCCCACACACACACATGTGCACACACTCACGCTTCACCCCATTCCACTGGCAAACAGTTCTTCTTTCTGTTTCTAGGAATTTGATAACTCTAGGGACTGTATGTGTGTGAATCATACTGTGTTCTTTTGTGACAGTCCCTTCTGTATGCTTATTTCTCTGAGCATATGTCTTCTAGGTTCATTCATGTTGTAGTGTGTGCTAGAATTCCTCTCCTTTGCAGGCCTAATACTATTCCACTGTAAGTATGCACAGTTTTGTTGATTCAGCCATCTGTCAATGGGCACTGGGGTGATTTCCACCACTAGGCTAGTGAGTGAGGCTGTGCTATGGTCTATCTGATGCTTCCCTTTCCTCTCTGTTTCTCAGCTTTCTGGGGAGGGTTAGGAAAGCCTATTCTTATTTTTCTTTATTAGGGGGCAGGGTTTAATGGTTTATAGTAAATAGAGTTGTTGGTTCATGTGTAAAATTTCTCATTTTTCTGCAAAACACTCTCACCCCCAGCCTAGGTCTTCTTCCACCATCATGCTTCAGGGCCTGAAAGACTCCAACTTCCCCAGAGTCCTTTACTTTGGTACAACACACCAAACCCAGTCTAAGTTCTGCTTTGTGTTTCTCCTTCTATTCTTATTTCTCCACTTCTGTCTATGAGTGAGATAATGCCATATTCACCCTTCTCTTTCTGGCTTATCTCACTTAATATGATTCCTTCAAGCTCCATCCAAGTTGAGGTGATGAAGGTGACTTCATCATTCTTTTTTTTTCTTTTATTTATTTTTTTTATTTATTTAAGAAAGGAGACATGAACAAAATCATAGGATGGGGGGGGTACAACTCCACACAATTTCTGCCACCCAGTCTCCATATCCCATCCCATCCCCAATAGCTTTCCCATTCTCTATCCCTCTGGGAGCATGGACCCAGGGTCATTGTGGGTTGCAGAAGGTGGAAGGTCTGGCTTCTGTAATTGCTTCCCCACTGAACATGGACGTTGACTGGTCGGTCCATACTCCCAGTCTGCCTCTCTCTTTCCCTAGTAGGGTGATTCTCTGGGGAAACAGAGCTCCAGGACGTATTGGTGGGGTCTTCAGTCCAGGGAAGCCTGGCCAGCATCTTGATGGCATCTGGAACCTGGTGACTGAAAAGAGAGTTAACATACAAAGCTAAACAAATTGTTGAGCAATCATGGACCCAAAGGTTGGAATAGTGGAGATGAAGTGTTGGGGGGTACTCACTGCAAACTCTAGTGTACTACTGCTTTCAGGTATATATTTGCCCTAGTTTATGGATACGTGTGAACATATGCTCTGTCTCCTGGAACCTGGTCTATATCTAGGTTTTGGGACTTTGTTAGGAAGTGAACCACCTGGGATGGAATTAGAGAATACTATGAAAGGAAAAGTCTTACCCGAGTGATGAAGCTGAAGGGTTGTTGTTCCACACCTGAAGTCTCTGGACACAATCTGAAGTGAAGCATGCTGGGGTGGCACTCATTGCTTTGATTAGGTTGCAATCAGCGGATGCAATATTATTTGATAATAACTGGGAGAAGCATATGGGAAAGTGAGCCCTACCTTAGGGTCCCAGGACTGGGGGACGTTTAGGCTCTATAGTGGAAATGTGAGGTTCCTGCTGTCTTAGGGTTCAAGAAGACAGTGGATAGTTAATGTTATCATCACATTATTTGGTAATTGAGTTAACTTTGAAAAGTCCCTTTGTTAGACATACAATCAATTTCCCCCCTCTCATATTAATTAAATAGTGATTTATATGACTACAATTTAATAGGTGTGTACATAAACACCATTCCTATCACCAAAAGATTGTGTCCCATCCCACCCCCCCAACCCCACCACCCCACCCCACCCCCACCGACCCAGGAAGCCACATGACCACCCTCCCCCTCACCACAGGTCTGACTAAATTGAAAGTAGGGCACCAAAGTAAAAGACTTCATCATTCTTAATAGCTGAGTGGTATTCGGTAACTTTCTCAGACACTTATGTGTTGTTGGACACCTTGGTTGCTTCCAGGTCTTGGCTTCCTTTTGTCAGCTGGGAAGAGCCTGAGAGAAGTTGTCTGCTTAGGACCTTTCCTCTAGAATGCAGTCCCTGAGTCTTAGTCCACAACCCCCTTTGCCTACTCAGGCCACCTTCTGGATGCTGCTAGTGACAGGTCATGGAATTGCCCCTGGTTATTTCTGTTCACGGGAGAGGACCAGTCACCTAGGTTTTTAGAAAGACCTCAAAGGGAACGTTTACTTTGACTTTAGGGGAAGGTGACCTTGATGAGGTAGGTTCTGTTTGTTGAGTGTGTACTGTTTTGTGTTAAGGGTTTGTGAGCCAGGAGGAGGCAGGGTTCTGTTAGCCTGAAGTTTCTCTCTCCCCTCCCATTTCCTCCCCCCCCTTGTCTGCTCTCCTCTCCTTTCCTCTTTTTTTTCTTATATAATATTTTTTACCTTTTGCGCGCTCTCTCTCTCTCTCTCATTAGAACACTATTCAACTCTGGCATATGGTGGTGCTGGGGAGGCATGAAAGTCTTTTGCATCACTATTATGCTGTCTCTTCTGCCCTTCTGTTTTCTTTTTGGTAAAACCAGAGGCTTGCACACAAGTGACGTCACTGTTGTAGACCACTTTTGCTGAGGTAGACAAACAGGGCAGGTGGGGGACAGAAAGAGAAAGAGGCACCAGAGTACAGAAACTTCTTACACTATCAGTATCTCCCATGTGGAATGGCGTTTGCAACTGGTTGCTATGTATGGGCATGCAGGCTTTCTACACATTGAGCTATCTCTCCACCTTTACCCAGAGGCCTCCTTTAGTCATTGAACTATCTTCAAAATCACCCCCAGTGGATCTGGGGAGAGAGTGTAATGGTTATGCAAAAAGACTTTCATGCCTGAGGCACCAAAGCTTCCAGGTTCAATCCCTAGCACCATCATATGACAGAGCTGAGAAATGCCCTGGTATAAAAAAAAAAATCCCCATCTTCACTTACTGAAGTTGTGTAATTCCTGAAGCTTCTCCCCTGCAGGTGAGAACTGGGGCTTGAACCCAGGTTCTTGCACATGGTAACATCTGCACTCTACCAGGTGCATCACTGTCCAGCCCAGTCTATTTCATTAGTTCCTACTCAGTTGCCGTCTTTCTGTAGAGCAACATTGAAGTTCATGGGAAGCTCTGACACCTTGTGCAGCCTCACTCCTCTCTAAGGACTCTCTCTGAGTTGGGGGCCACCATGCAGGTGTACAAATGAGGTCCTCAGAAGTGGGGTTGGGCTGATGGCTTCCACCAGCTTATACAATCCCAGACAGCCAGTGCTAATGGGAGAGGTCAGCCTTGCCAAAGAAAATTTTACCCAACTTCTATGGTAGATAATAATCTGACACCAGGCCAGAGGAGCCTGGACTGGAAGGAAATGAACCAGCAGAGCAAGAATGCCCTGCTTTCTGCTGGAAGCAGGCAGCCTATGGTGGCAACAAGTCGGAACCAGATTGTTAGTTTGTTTATTTTTTCTTAGTGATTTAATATTGATTTATAAAGTTATAAGATAATAAGGGTATAATTCCATACAGTTCTGACCACCAGAGTTCTGTGTCCCATACCTTCCACTAGGAATTGCAGTAGTTCTACCTAGATCACAGATATGGGCTGATTCTATAATTGTCTATGTATATCCAGATCTATGTCTCCCTCTTTATATATGTATATATATTCCCATATTTTTTTCAACTCTCCTACCTTCACTTTCTAAGTCACACTTACAGCTATTTATTCTTCTAAGTATCTTCTCTTTCCCCCTCTACTTTCTTAGATAAAGAAAATGCCTGATTTTCTCTGATATTTTCCAGATTCATTTCCTCTTCATTGATGGTATAAAAACAAGATTCTTGGTGACAAACATATTAGGTCCTGGTAGAATAGGAGTTCAGAGCCCTCTGGTCATCTTCCCATATCATTTACCCCTCTGGGAGTATGGACCAAAATTCTCCATGGGGAGCAAAAGGTAGAGTTGTGGCTTCAATAATTGTTTCTCTGCTGGACACGAACATTGCCAGTTTGATCTATACCCTCAGCCTGGAACCAAATGTGTGTACATGGTTCCAATGGGAAGGAGATGGAGCAATGGGATTCTGCCTTAGGGTCTCCTCTTCTGATCTGAGTCTGTGCTCTTCCTCTTCAACTTTATGAGCAGGGTGGGGGCAAATCATGTTCATATGTCTCCTGGCTTCCTTTGCTTTTGTTGGATCTGTTGTCTACTGAGGTGATCTAGAATCTTCTTCAGGACCCATGGGTTGGCCTAGGTGGTGGGGTGGACAGAAGGATATGATTGGGTCATGAATGTTTCTTTCCTAAGCCCACAGTTAAGCCAGGCAGAAACA
This sequence comes from Erinaceus europaeus, assembly GCF_950295315.1. Taxonomy (NCBI): domain Eukaryota; kingdom Metazoa; phylum Chordata; class Mammalia; order Eulipotyphla; family Erinaceidae; genus Erinaceus; species Erinaceus europaeus. Next base: position 101,319,242 of record NC_080165.1, read on the forward strand.
CCTCTTGCAGCAGGCTGGCCACCTTCCTTGGGGTCCCTGGGGGATATCTCCACCCTGCAGATGTGGGTCCCTGCCCACCTCCTGGGGACTGGGACACTAGTACAGCAGAAGGCAGACAGACAGACAAACGGTGCAATGCTTATGGTCTGTGCTGTACAATCAGGAAAACGCCCATCTGGAGCCATATCCCAGACCAACTTGATTGCGGAGCTTTCTGCTCAGCTCTGTCTCCTCTGTGTCTTGGTGAAAGGCCTCCCTCCCATTGTCACAGAGTGAGTGGGAAGCCTGCCCACCAGCCTGCCCATTGTAAAGCCCAGCCCACCGGCTGCACGTAGGACACTCGCAGCTTGGTCAGACATCAGAGGGACGAGGGGCTGAAGGAGGACCAGAGCTGAGTGAGAGGTCTTCCCTTCCAAGGTTCACAGGAAAGCAACATCAAAGCCAAGGGCGGTGTCCTCTGGGTGGTCTGGGAGCCATCAGGGAGGTGCAAGGACAGGAATGCCAGGCGCCCACACCCCAGACAGAGCCGCTTTTGTCTCCTAGACTCGGCACCTAGCCGCAGACTGGCCCCCAGAGGAAGGCCAAGGCTTCCATCAAACTGGAGGTCAGGGAGTCTGGGCTGCTTAGAACCATGCTGTGCTGCCTGCAGGGAGATGATGGATGGGAGAACAGAGGAGGGGGCTTTCTGGAAGGGGATGAGCTGGATTGGGGAGAAGAGGGCAAAATAGCTCACCTGGGTAGTGTGCTGGCTTTGCCATGTGTGTGAACATGACTGGTTCAAACCCAGCACCCACTTCTTCCATATTGGAAGAAGCTTTTGTACTATGGTGTTTCTTTCTTTCTCTCTCTCTCTCTCTCTCTCTTTCTCTCTCTATCTGAAAAAGTTAATCCAGAGCAGTGAAGCCCTATTGGTGAGGAGAGAGAGAGAAAGAGCTAGATTGGGTTGACAGGGGAGCTAAGGAAGTACCCAGGCTGGAGATGGAACCTGGTAGCCACACCCTTCTCACCAGAGTGCTCAGCACCTGCACCTATTTCGGATATATCCATAGCTGTCCCCACCTGCAGCCTAATTAGCTCAATTCTTAGAGAAGCTCAGACTCCGCGCCCCCCTCCCCAAGCTTCCTGTCCACCCCAGCTAGGGTGCTGGAAGCTGCAAGCAGTTAAACAGCTGAGGCTCCCAGACCTGTGGCCCCACAGAACTGAGGTCCCTGAGGTCATCCCCACACAGGCCCACCTGCCCCTTTCCCGACTTGCTTCTGCCCAGATCTCATTCATGAGTTCACAGCCCCTCTTGAAAATGCTGCTGGAAATGTTTGTGGTTTAAGATGCATCACAAACACCACTCTGCAGTTGAGAAAGGAGAGGTTGTTTGCTTTAGAACAGTGCATGGAACCGGAAGTGAATCTACTAAAGGAAGAGAGCTGCCAGATGGTTTCCCTCATGTGTGGAACATAAACAACTAAAGCAAAGAAAACTTGCAAAAAAATTACAAATAAATAGTACATTACCATATGTGAGGACTCGGGTTTGAGTCCCCACCCCTCACCTCTGGGAGGGGCACACTTCATGAGCCATGAAGCACGTCTGCAAGGTGTTTTCTCTTTACCACTAGGGTACCAGCACTATGAATCTAGTGGCCATTTTTCTTTTTCCTCCTATATTATCAGTTAGGACAGAGAGTAAATAAGAGGGGGAGGGGGAAGAGAGATAGATAGAGAGACAGAGACACCTGCATATCTACTTCACCACTCATGAAACATTTTCCCCTGCAGGTGGTGAGTAACAAGTGCAAGGGAGCTCGAACCTTGGTCCTTGTGCATGGATGGCAATGTGTGTGTTCCACCACCTAGTACTCTCCTCTCCTCTTTAATAAATAAATAAATTACATACATACATACATACATACATAAATACATAAATGAATAAATTAATAAATAAAATGCAACAATGGCCATACAGTTAGTTTTTTTAAAAAAAAGGAGTCAGGGCTCCTGCCCTGCCTTTCACCTCATTCTGAGCTTAGCCAGCATACCCTCACCCCTGCCCTTCAGCAGTGGGCTTAGGTCAGGGAGCTTTGAATCTGGGCATCTCATCAGCCAGGGTGTTTGGCAATACCAGAGCAGAGCCAGCCAGCCCAGGCAGTGATTCTAGCTGCTGGCCCCAGAGTGCTGTAAAATTCATGAGGGCAGAAGATGGAATTGCACACCTCCTCCGGGCACACAGGCAGCTTGAGTTTCAGTGGTGGCACTCATCTGACTGTCCTCTCTGGTCACCTATCCAGGCTCTGGTGCCAACGCCCTGCAAGCAGAGTGCAGAGCCCCTCAGCCTTGCAGGTGGCCCCTTATTCCTGGTTCCCTCCTCTGCTGTTACTTCAAGTGTTCCCTAACAGGTAGCAAGCAGCCTTGCCAGTCCAGGTGGCCCACAGACTAAGCCAGCCCCCAAGGCTCCAGGGTTATATTCATCCTGGCCCTGGGGAGTGGAAGCTGGAGCTGGACGTTTTTTTTTTTTTCAGACCTGAAGGGACAGGATGGACTGTTGTGACATAGGGCAGGGGCCTTTGCTGTGGATGTCAGAGACTTCAGCATTCACTGTGGGCAGTTAGCACAGGGACAGAGCATATACCTTGCAGGGTAAGGCGCTGGGTTTAGTTCCCAGGAACTGCATGCAATGCTGGAGGGTCTGATCTCACAAGAAAAATGATCTTAGTCTCAACCAAGAGATGATTCTGCATTTTGCTGACCTTCCCATTTTCTTATTCCTTCCCCTCCTCTCCCTTCCTCTCTCCTCCCCTCCCCTCCCCTCCCCTCCCTTCTCTTCCCTTTCTTGAATTCCGATAACCATCCCTCCCTCTCTTCCTCCCTCCCTCTCTTCCTCCCTCCCTCCCTTCTTTACTTCTGCCACTGAGGATAAGTGCCTGCAGGACTCCATCATTCCCAGTAGCCATTTCTCTTTTCATTTTTGATTTGAGATTAATAATAGGTTACCAGATTGTAAGACTAAGGCATATAGCTCCACATCATACCCACCACCAGTGTTCTGTGTCCCCACCCTCCCATCTCCCAAGGATTTGAGTTGTCACAAAATCTTAGAAACATATTATTTACTTCTGGTTTGTGCCCCGCCCCCAAGTTCAAGTGTATCAGTTCTCTAAATTCCACATATATGTGGAACTATCCAGTAGTTGTTTTTCATCTCTTATTTCATGAAGCACAATCACCTCTGGTTCCATCTATTTTGTCCCAAAGGGATAATATCATCTTTTTGATTGCAGAATAGTATTCCATGGAATATATATCCCATAACTTCTTTTTCTCCCTTTTGTTGCCCTTGTTGTTTATTGTTGTTGTTGTTGCTATTGATTTCATTGTTGTTGGATAAGACAGAGAGAAATTGAGAGAGGAGGGGAGTACAGAGAGGGGAGTTAAAGATAGATAGCCTGCAGACCTACTTCACTGCCCATGAAGCGACTCCCCTGCAGATGGGGAGCCAGGGGCTGGAATCAGTGTCCTTAAGTCAGTCCTTGCACTTTGCATCATGTGCACTTAACCTGCTGTGCTACTGCCCAGCCCTCTATCCCATAACTTCTTTAGCCAGTCATCTGTTGATGGGTATTTAGGCTGCTCCCATCCTTTCTAGTATCTTTTTTTTTTTTTTTGATAGAGTGAGAGTCAGAGATAGAAATGAAAGACACCTGTAACACCACTCTACCACTCCTAAAGCTTCCCCCTGCAGACAAAGACAGGGGGCTTGACTGCAGGCATTCATGCATGCTAATGTGTGTGCTCTACCAAATGAGCTACTGCCCAGTCCTGGCCTTTCTGTTTTGTACAGGGCCTTTAAGACCCTTAAGGGAATTTGTTAAGAATTAAAGAAATTCACTCTTTGTGGCACTCAGCCTCCCTCTTTCAGTATCTGTTCACATTTTGATATCTTCCTCTTTATTCCCTAGCTACCCACCCCATCCCTGACCTGCAGCCCTCTCCTGAAAGAGTTAAATGAGCTCTCAACGCCCTACCAGAGAAGCCTCTGTTTGCCAATAGTGTCCATCCAGGATGAATGTTCTTGAAATTGCTCGTTTGCATCTATAGCATTAGTCTCCATCAGCCTGGAGTGGAACAAGGAGAGCAGAAGTATTCCAGGCACATTGTTTGTTTAATAACGGAATGTTCTCCCAGCCCAACTGTGTGGTATGGCTCTTGGGCTTTCTGGTTTGATTGGTTAACCCTTGAAAGGGGTTTGGATTTCTCTTGGTAGAACTAGAGGAGTTGGGGTTGGGGTACCTAGGGGTTCCTGAGCCCCTCTGGCTACTGTGTCCATTTCTCGCCTGAACTTGCCCCTCTTATCTAGACAAGTGATTCGACTGCACTGAAGAATTGGTAAAAGCTGTCAATCCCATGAAGATGAGCATGCTTTAATGATCCCAGGAGAAATGACAGGATTGCCCCATCTGACTTCCAACCCCTTTGGCTTTGAAGAGGCTGCTGATTTTATTATTGATCATTGGGTTGGATCCACTGATGTGTTTCACAGAGACTTGGCTCCGTGGGTGTGCTGTTGGCTCCAAGGGCAGCTCTGCTGATGACGAGTTTTTCCGTTTCCTCCGCCAGGCACATGAGGTGGTAGGGGTGACACCAACTCACGCCTCCCTTTCTTCTGGAAAGGCTTAGTTTGGAGGCATGCATGCGTATGTGGGTTTCTTTGTGATTGAAGTCATGAGTTGAAATTGTTTATGACATCCTGCCAGAAACAGGGGGAAAGATGGAATGACCTTTGGAACATTATTCCTGGTTAAAAAAAAAACTGAATTTTTATCTTATTCTGTGCACTACACATTGCTCTCTTTCTCTTTTTCTCCATAGATATGGATATAATCCTTGATAACTTGGATAGAAGGGATGCCTAGAGCTCACCTTTATCTCTCTGGCTTGGTATAGAACCATCACAGATATAATCCATGGTTAGAGAGTGGGTTCAGTGTGTGTGGGGATAATCAATATGGAAGTGCTTGTATCTGTCCATCCATCCATCCATCCATCCATCCATCCATCCATCCATCCATCCATCCATAATTTCTCAAATACCTACTAAAATTGAGGCGTATTCTCCCTATTATTTAATTTTTAATTACTTCTAGTAGGGAAGAATAGAGGAGCATTGCAAATTGCCCCCCAACTTCCTCACACATACAGTTTCTTTCTTCCTACTTGATAGTTTCTTTTCTAGAGGCTTCCAGGGTCTACAACATGGCCTGTGTCTGTATTTCCTCTGATAATGTAGAAATCTGTTAATATCTTTCTTATGGTTTATCTACCTGCAAATTACCGGGATTCTTTTCACTTTCTCCTACCCTCCTACATACTTTCTGGGTAGTTTCACTCATGTCTAACTATTTTTCTATATGTAATGACTCTTAATATTCCTATTTAACCTGTCCACTGAACACAATTGGTAAGGTGAATAGAAATATTTTTATTTATCATTATTGTCAAAATTAATTTTATATTATTGATTTTATTTATTTTTATACTAGAGCACCACTCAGCTCTGACATATAATGATGCTGAGGATTGAACCTGGTGGTTTGGGAGCCTCAGGCATGAGAGTCTTTTTTGCATAATGACTATGCTATCTCTTTTGCCTTGACCAGAAACATTTAAACTCATAAATGAACTTAGTGCCTTCTCTGTTAGTCTGGTACTTTCCTGATTCCTTGCCATCAGGAACATTAGAACATCTTATAAACATTCACTTCTCAGCCATGGCTACTTCCCTAGATCCCTTCTTCCTCCTCTTACCCAATTGGGTACCAAGTCATGTCAAGGCCATTTCCTGTTCCCATTGTCACCATCTCAGTGCCAGCATTCATTATTTCCACTTGAATTATTGCATTACTTTTTAACTAGTCCTTTTATTTGCGCATTCCTAACCACTGCCATGTGAGTGGTATTTCCATATGGACACTTGATTAAGTCAGTCAGTCCAGTCTTTTCATGTCTTGCTTCTAAGTACTCAAGATCCAGTTCACACATCTTTAGCATTTTGCAACTTAGCCTCTGGTCACCTCTCTTCTTTATCTCCAAACCAGATACATACCCCAGGCTCCAGTCATTTCAAAACACCTGTTGCTTTGTGCCTTGAAGCCTTTGTTCATTTTCTTCCTTCTATCCAGAATGGTCTTTGCTCTCTCAGTGTTTGGCTTTAGCTTCAATGTGGTTTCTTTTATTAAGTTTTCCTTGGTCCCTGAAATTCCCTCCTTCCTGCTTCTTTGCACCTTAAAATTTTTTTAAAATTTTATTTATAAAAAGGAAACACTGGCAAAAACCATAGGATAAGAGGGGTACAACTCCACACAATTCCCACCACCAGAACCCTGTATCCCCTCCCCTCCCCTGATAACTTTCTATTCTTTATCCCTCTGGGAGAATGGACCCAAAGTCATCGTGGGATGCAGAAGGTGGAAGGTCTGGCTTCTGTAATTACTTTCTCACTGAACATGGGCGTTAACAGGTCGATCCATACTCCCAGCATGTCTTTCTCTTCACTAGAGGGGCAGGGCTCTGGGGAAGCAGGGCTCCAGGACACATTGGGGAGGTCATCTGCCAAGAGGAGTCTGGTTTTCATCATGGTAGCATCTGGAACCTGGTAGCTGAAAAAAAAAAAGAGTTAACATATAAAGCCAAAAAAAAAATGTTGACTAATCACGAACCTAAAGGTTGGAATATTGCAGATGAAGAGTTGGGGGTCTCTGTTTTGTAGATATCTAGTAGACCTATTTTACTTATATTCCAAAGGCCCCATGAAATTTTGCAGTCATATGTTTTAGATGATGAACTCCTTGGTGTGTGTGTGTGTGTGTGTGTGTGTGTGCGTGTGCGTGTGCGTGTGCGTGTGTGTGTGTGTGGTGTGTAGTCTCTATACTTCTCATTACTGTCATGTAGTTAGAAAGTGCCAAGATAAATGTTTGTGTCTACAATACCCCTAACATTATTTCTCTCTCTCTCTCTCTCTCTTTTATCACAGGGGTTTTACATATGTGTGATTTCACTATTCTGAGTCAACTTCAGATAGATAGATGGATGGGACACACACACACACACACACACACACACACACACACACACACACACACACACACACACACACACATCTTTGCACCAAAGCTTCTCCTGAAGCCACAGTACCTTCCCTGTGGTATGTGCATTTGACACTGGGTCATGCACAAGGCAAGACAGGCCCTCTACCAGGTGAGCTATCTCTCCAGCACCCCCCCACTTTTAGCTTCTGACTGAACTACAGATATTTCATCACTTACCTCTTTAGAATCTTCCTTCACTCCTACTATACCAGAAATCCATCATAAAACACAGGACTAGCTTTGTGTTTCTGAGTTTGTATATAGTCAGCTCTTATTTATCCACCTATTGCTTTGTCTGCTGTTTTGGTTGCTTGAAAATAAAATTAATATTATATACCTTGGGGAGAGATAGTTCAGTGGTTATGTAAAATGCCTTTATTGCAGAGGCACCAACCATCCCAGGTTCAATCTCCAGGTCCACCATAAGTCAGAGCTTGCAAGTGGTCAGGGGGAAAAAAGCCAATACAATTATAATAGCAATTTACTTACTCTTAGCCTTGAGCCTAGTGCCACTTCCTTCCCTTTGTCTGCAAGCTCCTGCCTGGTAGTGGGGAGTGTAAACATGGTTAGCACCAGGCCCTGTTTGCAGAGAAGTGTGAAGAAAAAACACTATGTTCTTCTTATAGGTGTGAGACTTTCCAAGTTCAAGTGGACACTTCCACTTTCTTCCAACCAACTTGGAACTTGAGCAGAAATGAATAGTTGTTTGTCTGTTTGAGGAGAAAGTAGAAGGCACGCTTCTGTGCCTTTTTCCATTCCTTTTGGGTAACTGAAATCATTCTTTTTTCTTTACTGCTAGCAGGGTGATCACTGGGGGCTTAGTGCCTACAGGAGTGGTGACTCCCAGCAGCCATTTGCCTTCTATTTTAGAAAGAAGGGGAGAGATAAGAGGGGGAGATACCATAGTGCCACTCCACTGCTTATGAAGCTTCCCCCTGGTGACCTGGGGCTTGAACCTGGGTCCTCACACATGGTATAAACATGTATACTCTATTGAGTATGAGTCACCCTCTGGCCCCAGAAAATTGAAATGTTAGTGAAGTTTATGGACTGTTAGTTCCTTCCTGGAGACCTTACTAAATCTTACTCACACTGCCCACTGTTTCTCTAAGTAGCCATGTTTCCAGCAAGCTCATGTGTCTGCATAAGGTGCTGTGTAAGTGACTGTGAGAGTGAGAAGTTCCCGTAGATCTGGTTGCCTATTTGGGCGGGGGGAATCTCTGTCTAGCATTGTGGTTCTTGGATGCCTGCTTCTGTAGTATAGGAATAGAGCTTAGGAGAAAGTCAATAATGCTAATATATGAAGTATTTGTATGTAATCAGTGATGTCAAGAAATGCTTAGGGTGTACTCACTGTGATTCAGGCCTTTTGCTGGGGCAGGTAACACACTGGTGGGGGGCAGCTTGAGAGCCCAATGCCTTACCCACTATGTCAGCTTTTGGCAGCCATGTTTTTGAGCATGATTCTGACTGATGTATAGCTATTACAGTGACAATGGATAGTACCCATGACAGACAGAGGGACCTTCCCTTGCTTCTCAGTTGCTTTTAGCCCAGCCCAAGAAGGATCATGACCCTTCACCTATGCTTCAGCCCCAGACATTCTTCTAATAAGCCCAACACCTTTGTTCATTTTCATATTTTTTAAAATTTTATTTATGAAATGGAAATATTGACAAGACTATAGGATAAGAGGGGTATATATCTACACAATGCCCACCCTAGAGCTTCATATCCAATCCCCTCCCTTGATAGTTTCCCTATTTTTTTATCCCTCTGGGAGTATAAACCCGGGGTCATTATGGAGTACAGAAGGTGGAAGGCCTGACTTCTTTTTTTTTTTAAATTTTTTAAAAAATATTTATTTATTCATTTTCCCTTTTTGTTTCCCTTGTTGTTTTTTTATTGTTGTAGTTATTATTATTGTTATTGATGTCATCATTGTTGGATAGGACAGAGAGAAATGGAGAGAGGAGGGGAAGACAGAGAGGGGGAGAGAAAGATAGACACCTGCAGACCTGCTTCACCGCCTGTGAAGCAATTCCCCTGCAAGTGGGGAGCCAGGGGCTTGAACCGGAATCCTTATGCCAGTCCTTGTGCTTTGTGCCAGCTGCACTTAACTGCTGCACTACCGCCTGACTCCCGGCCTGACTTCTGTAATTGTTTCTCCACTGAACATGGGTGTTGGCAGGTCAATCCATATTCCCAGCCTGTCTCTCTCTTTCCCTCATTTTCATATTTTTTATGGCTTGTGACTTTGACTTTTTTTAAACGTTATCTCGCCCACTCAGAATCACTTCTTTCATGTTTTTTTAAAAATGATTAATTTTTATTTCATTTTATTAGTGATTTAGCAGTAATTTTCCCTTAATTTTTTAAATTGACATAGGTGCACAATTTCTTATCTCGCCAAGTCATATACTGTAAAACACTCTCACATCCAAATTAGGTCCATCATCCTAAAGTCCCCCACCCCCACCACCCCTGAACCCATTTTCTGTCCTCCTTTCCCAGAGGTCTTTACTTTGGTGCAATGCACCACCAGTCCAAGTTTTACTTTCTGTTCTTATTTCTCAACTTCTGTCTATAAGTGAGATTATCACATATTCATTCTTCTCTTTCTGGCTTATCTCACTTAACATGATTCCTTCAAACTCCATCCAGATGAAGGAAAGAAGGTGAATTCACCATTGTTAATAGCAAAGTAGTATTCCATAGGCCACAACTTATTTAGCCACTCATCTGTTGTTGGCCACCTAGATTGCTTCCAAGTTTTTGGCTGTTATAAATTGTGCTGCTATGAGCACAGATCTCTTTGGATGGGTGTGTTTGGTTCCTTAGTGTATCACCCAGCGATTCCTCTCCTAGGGATATTACCTAAAGTGACTTTATATTCTTTTCCATTTCTCACTTCTCTCCCCTGAGTGGGCTCCGACTGCTCTGTCCCCCTGTGGTGAGAGATGAGAGGGAAATCTTCTTGTCATTCTAGAGGTGACCTGGGTCACACTGGGGTAGCTATGCCATGCTGAAGTCCAGGCCTGCCTCTGCTGCCCCCTGCAGGCCTTCTGAGAAGGAATGGCCTCTCTGATCTCTCTGGGTTCTTCTGCAGATGGGGGTCATCACACCTCATCACCAGGGACAGCGGGCAAGTGCTGCTGTGTCTGCAGTCAGCACCTGAGCAGCATAAGGAAGGTGTTAGTGTTGGCAGCAGTCAGGATCCAGCCACAGGTCCAGATGAAAGGCAGGGAGGTGGCCCCAGATGTCTGCCTTCCAGGGCTGAGCCCTGTCCCTAGAGGGCTATCCCGCAGGGTTGGTCAGCGTGGGAGGGGCCACAGGGCTGGCTCCAGGAGGTGGGGTGTCTGCTCCAAACTTTTGATCAGGAGACTTTCCCTTTGATGTAGCAGAATGGAGTTCCCTTCCAGAGCAAAGCAGAAGCCAGTGGGCTGGGCTGCCTGGCCTGCTCTCTCTGCCAGGTACAGAACAGACTTGTGGCTGGGCTTGGGCCCCAGACCACCCTCCCAGTGGGGCTCTCCTACCTCTAAATGGCTCACAGTCTGGGTCAGTGATAGATGCTCTCTGAAGGCCATGAGATGTGAAGAATGCACCAGCAGACCAGATCATTCCCAGGACAGGCAGCTATCAGACACCTGCTGTATACTGGGCTCCTTGAGCTGAAGCCCACAGAACTGGCCTTTAGGAAGCTTGGCACCTGGCTTTACAGAGAGAAATGGAGACATAGAAATGAGAGATGGAAGGCCTATGGGAGGTGTGTCCATGGGTGAGCACTGCCCTAGGCGCAGAGTGAGCAGACTCCAGACCAGATCCAGACCACTACACTCCTTCCCTCCCTCTCTCCCTCCCTCCTCCCCTCCTTCCTTCCCTCCCTCCCTTCATCATTATTCTTTCTTTCTTCCTTCCTTCCTTCCTTCCTTCCTTCCTTCCTTCCTTCCCTTCCATTCTTCCTTCCAAGACAGAGACGTATAGAAAGTGATAGAGAGAGAGAGAGTGTGTGTGTGAAAGAGACCACAGCACCAAAGATTTCTTCAGTGTGGTGGGGGTTGGGATTAAACCTGGATCTTACACATGGCAAAGCAAGGCACTGTCTAAGTGAGTTATTTCATCAGCCCCACCACTGCTGTAAATAGCATGGCCCTGGCCTTCAGTTACCCTCTTTATTTATGTGCTGTTTATGACTGTTTCAACATGACAGCTAGTTGTACAACTACCACAGAGACCATGTGACCTGTACTCTCCAAAACCTTTCATTCCTGCTAGGGAATGTTTTCAGACCCCTGTTCCTGAAAATGGGTTGGCAGGCACGGGTTTTGGGCCTTACTCTCAGAGGCTTTCTTTGAGGGGGCTGTGTATGCAACTGATAGCATTCAGAGGAAGAGACGGGGTGGCTGCTGAGCTGGGGAGCTGGCTAGAGGGAAGCGCGGAGAGGTGTGTGAGGTCTCTGGGGATCCAGGTATGGGTGTAGCAGGAGAGGCTGGGAGGGAGCTGTGGGCCTAGGGGTATACTTTCACAGGTGTGCAAAGCCAAAAGCCTGCAGGACAGGGGCTTCAGGTGTGTGTGTGGGGGTGGACTGTGACATCAAGGGACTGGGTGCATCTAATGCTGAGCTGTGGGGAGGAAGGTGAATCTGTGTGAAGCAGCAGAGCAGTGTTGGAGCTGGGGCCCAGAGGCCTGCTGACCCCACTTCCTCTTGCACAGGTGAAGTGATGGGCAGGGGGAAGTGCTGACCTCAGCCTACCAGTGAGATGCTGGCAGGGCCCCTGAGACTTGTAAGCTCTGCATCCACGATGTTCAGAGGAGCTTCATCCACAGTTTCTGCCTCACAGTTCCCAAAGGCCACAGGATTTTATATAGTGAGAGAGAGGAAGGTCTCTCTAGTTATGTGAGTGTGATGTCTTTGAGGGAAGCACCAAGAGTTTGGAGGCTGGTTGCCTGTGGAACAACCAAGTGATTAGAGCACTGGAACTTCTGGCTCCACCCCCTGACCTCAAAGAGGGAGGGGGCTGGAGGTCATGCTCCAGGATCTCTGGTCAGTGATTCACCATTCACCTCATAAAATCAACACCCAGGGGCCAGGCAGTGGCATACCTGGTTGAATACACACATTAGGATTCATAGGGACTAAGGTTCAAGTCCCAGATCCCTACCTGCTAGGGGGAGGCTTCATGAGCAGAGAAGCAGTGCTGTAGGTCTCTCTCTCTATCTCTATCTCTATCCCCTTTCCATTTCTCTGTCTCTATCCAAAAAATTACATAACTAAAATATTTTTGCAAATTGTTATGTTATTAATAATTTGTTACAAAATAGTAAGATTATAATGTGTAGCTCCACACCACACCCACCACCAGAATTCTGTATTCCCACCATCTAACCTCCCAAAGATAACCACCATAGTTCTCACAAAGTCTTAAAAACAGTTTGCTTGCTTCTGTTTTTGTTTTTGTGAGTTCATGTGAATCAATTAGATCTCTATTGTCCACATATGAATGAATCCATCTGGTAGTTGTCTTTCATCTCTTAACTTATTTTGCTAAGCTTAATCACCTCCAGTTCCATCCATTTTGTCCCAAAGGACACAATATTAACTTTTTGATTGCAGAGTAATATTCCATAGAGTACATATTCCATAACTTCTTTAGCCAGTCATCTATTGATGGGCATATAGGCTGCTTTCACTTTTTGGCTATTGTGAATAATGCAGCTATGAACATAGGGGCGCATATGTTGCTTCTAATTAGTGTTTGAGTATTCTTAGGATAAATGCCCAAGAGTGGTATTGCTGGATCATAAGGTAACTTCATAAAATAAACACCCAAGAGAAGAGGATACTGTGAAAAGCTTCCAGGTTGGTGGCAACATGGAGATTTGGGAAAATGGGTGCCAGGAGGGGGTGGGTGGGGAAGTTCTGTCTTCTCTCTCACCTTGTCCTGGGAATCTCTTCCATCTGGTGTTCTTGACTTAGATTCTTTGTTAAAATAAATGTGATCAAGCCCCCTGTTCTAACCTGCATGTGGGGAAGCTCCATGAGCAATGAAGCAGTATTGTGAGCTCCTCTCTCTTTTCCCCTTCCCTTTAACTTCTCTCTTGTCTCTATTCAATAAATAAGACATTATTAAAAATATGATCAAGGGTCAGGCAGTAACGCAGCAGGTTAAGTGCAGGTTGTGCAAAGCACAAGGACTGGCATAAGGATCCCGGATCGAGCCCCCGGCTCCCCACCTGCAGGGGAGTCACTTCACAGGCGGTGAAGCAGGTCTGTAGGTGTCTATCTTTCTCTTCTGTTCTCTGTCTTCCCCTCCACTCTCCACTTCACTCTGTCATATCCAACAATGATGACATCAATAACAACAACAATAACTACAACAACAATAAAATCAAGGGCAACAAAAGGGAAAATAAATATAAAAAATAATAACTTCAAAAAATTTTTTTATAAATATGATCTAATGTTTAACAGGGTTTCCTGGGTTCTTGTGAGATGCTCTAGCAAATCAACTAGCCTGAGGAGGGCATTCCAGGAGCCTCTGGTCTGTGATCCTTTGGTCAGAGTCTGGGTGTCCAGAATGTGAGATAGAGGAAGGTATGGGGGGACTGAGTCTCCGGATTGTGAAACTGACCTCTCATTTATTTGTTTGTCTGGCATGGTCTCTTCCCCTACCCCTGATAATAGAGGGAGGTCCAGGATCCCTGGGAAATGGTCCCTTGGGTGGCAGCCCTGCCCTGCCCTGTGCCAGCACTTTGCTCTCTCCCTAGCTATGAACTGAGCCCCAGGACACGGGCACCATGCCCTAGCTCTCTGGGGGACAAGACTGGGTAGTTGTATCCCAAAAGCCCTTTTCTCCAATTGCCTGTAAGACCCCCTTCTTTTTCCTACTCCTGTGTGGGGTTCTCTAATCTGCAAGCTACTTGAAGACAGTCTGTCTGCTACTTCTCCGAAGGCCCCTTCTTGCTCATATCAGGGTCTCCAGGGCTGTGAAAATGCAAGGAGGCCTCTGCCCCTGTGCAGAGACAAGAGAGAGGACTCAGCTGCTGTGACCACTCCCTCAGCCCCCCAAGAAGCCTGTGATCCTGTCACTGAGCCCTGAGCAACTTCAGAGCTCCCACTGCAGTCCATCACTGGGGTCTGGCCACCTGCAGAGTCCTCCCCTCTCTCCCACACACACAGGGAGCTGCTTTAGTGCTGAGTGGCCCCAGGCAGCCCCTGTGAGCTGAGGGAGGCTTCCCCAGGATGCCATGCATCTTCTCTGATTGACAGAAACACCTCATTTGTCCTGATGTGATGACTGGGAGGCTGGAAGAGCAGCCAGAGACATGTTCCAGTACATCCACAGCCCTCCCTAGCCCACAGGGAGTGCTCCTCCCAGCTTCCTCCTAGCTCTAGCAGACTCTCCTTGGCTTCCCTGCTGTCTGGAAGGGACCTATTCCCAGCCTCAGCCCCAGATCCTGAGCCAGACTCCACTGTGTATGGGAGGGGTTGCAGCAGGCAGGGGCACAGATCATCAGCCTCAGTGCAGCCACTACTGAACCTAGCTGGCCCAGTGACAGAGTTAGGGACCAGCAGGGACCAGGATTCAAGAGCATGGAATACAAGGGGATAGAGAGAGAGTAAGGAGCAGAGGAGAAAGGAGAAAGTGGTGGTGGTGGAGTGAGTGTGAGGAGGACGAGGAGAAAGGAGAAAGGAAAGAAGAGAAAGAAGAGGAAAAGAGGGAGATAGCGAGAAACAGAGAGAGAGGAGAGGGGATAGAGGGAGAGAGAAGAGGAAAAGAGGGAGAAAGTGAGAGACAGAGAGGACAGAAGGGACAAAGATAGATAGATAGATAGATAGATAGATAGATAGATAGATAGATAGATAGATAGATAGATAGATAGCATTGCTTTAGACAATTTCAAGAAAAAATGATGCAGCCCTAACCCTGGCAAGGCCTCCAAGTCCTCAGTACTCACTCATTTTTATTCTTTTCCTTTATATGTCTTTATTTTTAATATATCTTTATTTATTTACAGTCATATAAAAACCAGCCACTTGGGAGTCAGGTGGTAGCACAGCAGGTTAAATGCAGGTGGCACAAAGCACAAGGACCAGTGTAAGGATCCTGGTTCAAGCCCCCAGCTCCCCACCTGTAGGGGAGTCACTTCACAGGCTGTGAATCAGGCCTGTATGTGTCTATCTTTCTCTCCCCCTCTCTGTCTTCCCCTCCTCTCTTCATTTCTTTCTGTCCTATCCAACAACGATGACATCAGTAACAACAACAGTAATAACTACAACAATAAAAAACAAGGGCAACAAAAGGGAATAAAATAAATATAAAAAAAACCCAGCAACTCAGGTGTTGGGCCTTGGCATACCTGAAAGTGCACATGTCATCATGCGCAATGACCCAGGTTCAAGTCCTCGATCCCCACCTGCAGGAGGGGAAGCTTCATGAATAATGGAGCAGTGCTGCAGGTGTCTCTATCTCCTTTTTGTTTTCTAATTTTATTTTATTCTTATTTATTTTATTTAATAAGACAGCAGGGAATTGAGAGAGGAGGGGACCAGCAAGATAGCTCACTTGGATAGTGTATTTGCTTTGCCACCCATAAGACCTAGGTTTGAGCCTGGCCTTTCCTGCACTGTGGGAGCTTCAGTACTGTGGTGCTGTCATGTCTTTCCCCTCCTCTTTCTGTTTTCCTGCCTCTTATTCTATGTGAAAAGGTTGGTCTGGAGTGGGAAAACACTGGTGAAGGCAAAAAACAAAAAATTCTTTTTTCACTTTATTTAAGTCTCAAGAATTGAACCTCAGATATGCAAAGCAAGTGTTCTGCTATTAAGTTAAGTCCCAGGGCCATAAATTCCCACTTTTCAAAGCATATAATTCAGTTAATTTAAAGGTATATTTATAGGCAGGGGAAATCCCACAATGGCTCTGCAAAAATACTTCTATGTCTGAGGTTTAGAAGTCCCAGGTTCAATCCCCCCTATACCACCATAAGCCAGAGCTGTGTTGCTCTGGAAAAAAAAAAGTATTTTCATAACAGCACCTCAAAGTTCTGATTTGAGTCTCTTCAGAAAGACCAGGGACCCTCCCTCTCTGTTCTTTCCCAGCAGCCTCTGGCTGGACCCAGACATCAGCACTGAGTCATTGGTGGGAGGATGTTCAAGACCCCACCTCAGGCCATGGGTGGCTGGGAGCAGGTACCCACCAACCTTCCACGGCATAAGGGGACGCAGATCTTGTGACTGATGGGCAAGCCAGCCATGTCCAGGCCCTTGTGAGGGAGTGGGTTTCCACTGGGGTTCCAGAGGACATCCTGGGACCTCCTGGGACTGGAAAGGATGTGGGATAAAGGACAGGTAAGAGTCAAGACAAGGCAACATCCTGGACAGAGGCAGTCATGGAGCCTGGGAACAGTGCTTACTTAGAAACTGTCACCATTTACACTCTCATTTTCTGACTCCTGACTCCATTATAAATGGCAATAGCCTGCTTTGGGGTGATTCTTTGATCTCAGTCTCAGGGTGAATAATAGAGCCTCTCTGATCTCAGAAACACTGCTGAAGCTTCCCAAGCATGTCGTGTGTGTAAGGTCTGTGAAGAAATTATAAGCAAGATTTGTTGGGTCTTCCAGCTGGGGCTAGAGTGGGGGCCCCTCCTGGCCTTGGGGCACTAGGGCTTCTGGATTCTTCTAGTGTCCACTGGTAGGTGATGCACTGCTTCCATTGGCTCCATTTGATTGAAGGCACTGCCTGCTGTCTTGTTCCCATCTAGGCCCTGTGCTAGGTGTTTGGTGAAAAGATGGTGACCTGGGGTTTAAAGAAATCATTACTTGGAAGGCAGCTCTGGGAGGTGGTGCAGTGAATTTAATGGTGGACTCTTACATATATGGTTCTGATTTTATCCCTAGCATTGTGTGTGCCAAAGTGATGCCCTGCTTCTCTCTTCTTTCTTTATTTAATTTTTAAAAAATATTTATTTATTTATTCCCTTTTGTTGCCCTTGTTTTATTGCTGTAGTTATTATTGTTGTTGTTACTGATGTTGTCATTGCAGAGAGAAATGGAGAGAGGAGGGGAAGACAGAGAGGGGGAGAGAAAGATAAACACCTACAGACCTGCTTCACTGCTTGTGAAGCAACTCCCCATGCAGGTGAGGAGCCGGGAGCTCAAACTGGAATCCTTACGCTGTTCCATGCACTTTGTCCACCTATGCTTAACCTACTGTGCTACCGCTCGACTCCCTTTCTTCTTTCTTAATAATTATTTAATTAATTTATAGATCTTGAAAAAAGTCATTATTTGATTTGATCCTATCATATATGCTTCAATGTTCTGCTTTGCCTTCAAAGTTCTGCCTGGTCCACATGGCTTTTGTAGGTCCTATTCCTGTATTGGGGTTCAGGTATTTTACTGGGGGCAGTGGGAAGGTTACCTCTCTCTGGCTATTTTATGTGGGTCTGCTTTCTATGTTAAGATTGGGTTCATACAGTCTTATGGAAACAACTCAAATGATTATGGAAGTTGTGGTCTTCAGACAATAGAATACTACCCAACTGTAAGAAAGAATGACATCTTCAACATGGATAGAAGTAGAGGAAATCATGTAGTGTGAGATGAGCCAGCAGGAGAAGGACAGATATCACTCAAAGGTGGAACTCAAGAAACAGAGAGAGGGAAAATGAGGGGTGAATTTTATTTTCTCAAATTCTTGCTGGCTTATGGTGGTGCTAGGGATTGAACCTGAGACCTATGGAGCCTCAGGCATGAGAGTCTTTTCTTGAGTAATTATTATGCTATCTCCCCAACTGGCAGAGTGAAGTTTTTTTTATTATTATTTTTTTATTTAAGAAAGGAGACATTAACAAAACCATAGAATAAGAGGGGTACAATTCCGCACAATTCCCATAACCCGATCTCCATATCCCATCCCCTCCCCTGATAGCCTTCCCATTCTCTATCTCTCTGGGAGTATGGATCCAGGGTCGTTGTGGAGAGTGAAGTTTTAACTAGCTGTGGGAATGGAGGGGCACTGGAAGGAGGTGGAGACCCAGTGTCCCATGGTAGAGGACTAGGACAAGTTGGTGGAGTGTATGGTGTATTGTCACCTGCCATGAGAAGATGGGAAATTGTACAGGTGATATCAACAGCCTTATAAGTCAACATTTCTACTAAACTCAGCTGTATGGCACCTTGGTTCCAGTGAGAAAAATCTTTCTCTTTCTTTCTTTCTTTCTTTTTTTTTTTTTCTTTTTTTTCTATGAATCCACTGCTCCTGGAGACTATTTTTCTCATTTTGTTGCCCTTGTTGTTGTGCTTGTTGTAGTTGTTATTGTTGTCATAGCTGTTGTTGTTGGATAGGACAGAGAGAAATAGAGAGAGGAGGGTAAGACAGAGAGGAGGAGAGAAAGATAGACACCTGCAGACCTCCTTCACTGCCTGTGAAGCAACCTCCTGCAGGTGGGGAGCTGGGGGCTCGAACTGGGATCCTTATGCCTGCCCTTGTGCTTTGCACCACGTGCGCTTAAAACAACTGTATTACCGCCCGACTCCCAATATTTCGACTTCTTAGGAGGCTTTTTTGTTCTTAAGAAAATTATCTTAATGTGGTGATTTTGTGAGAGCGAGATACCAGAAAGTGGCCATTGTCAATCTACAGCTAAGATACTTTCTCTGTGGTTGGTGCCCCCTGCAGGTAGCATCTTTTGTGCAGTGCACCACCTGCACAACTGCATGTGGTCCTTCAGGAGCAGCAGGGTCACGCAGGTGCAAAGTCCTGTTGTAAAAAAATGGGACCAGATAGATAGCTTAGTAACAGAGTATTAGCCTTGCATATATGATGACATGAGTTTGATTCTGGCAATATATAAAAGATAGTGCAGTGCTCAGGCTTCTCTCTCCAAAAAATGAATGGAAAGAGAACAAGTGTGCCAGTGTTGCATGCCTAAGGGTAAATAACAGGTAAGGAAAAATGGTAGCACTTCCTGTGGGAGGCTGGAAGGACTTCCCTGAGAAGGCAAGACTTGAACTGCAGCTTGAGTAAGGATTGTGTTTGGAAATGTGCCTTAGAGGACTGCAAAAGGGCCCTACCAGTTGGGGTCTAGGGTGCCACCACAGCAGCACTCTCTCCATTTGGTCTCCCCTCAAAGCATCTAAGGCCTCTGTGTGACTCACCACCTGCTGCCCCCTTGCTCTGTGGTCACCTGTCATCCCAGGAGCCCCAAGACCTTTATGGCTCAGTCTTTTCCTGGCTCCCCTCCACCTGCCCCCTGCCGGTGTCAATGTTTCTGATTATTCCCCTCTGTTTGAGTTACTTGCATTCTTCTGCATTGAATCTCATTTTGTGATTTCCTGTCCCATATTTTCTAAAACTCCCCAGGTCCCTTCTCGTTTATTTCCCCCATCCTCTCTGGTGCTGCTTGCAGTGCTGCCCAGTTTGTTATCATCTGCAGATTTAATTAGCATGGTTGATGGCCCTTGTTCTTCCAGACTGGACGCTGTGGGGAGGGACAATCATGTGTACACACAGGGTCACGGCTGTGGAGTAGCCTGTTTTGGCTTCATGGAGGGGACATGTTCCAAACCAGGCTCTCGGCTCATATAGGGGAAAAATGCCCCAGGAGCCAGAATTTTCTGGGAAAAAAGGGAGGATGTTGGGGACCAGATTGCATAACCCCCTCCCCAACTCAAATTCCTCTGGCCAGAGGACAACATCTGCAAAATCTAATTATTATTAGCACTGCACACCCACTGCGTGCTCGGCTCTGTGCTAGGTGTCTTGGATTATTGCTGAGCATTTCAAGACTTTCAGAGGTCACTGTTTTTTTTACTGGGCTGCTCACTAAGACTCAGAGAGATGACACAGCATAGCCATGCTGACATAGCAGAACATGGCACAGCTGGATATTAAAGGAGTCTCTCCCAGCTTTCTCAGAGACTCCATCTATCTATGTCTCCCCCTGCCCACCCCCCAAACCATCTTAAGCTATAGTCTCGATGTCTTCTGTGACCATAGCTCTTAGGACATTGCAGAACACACAGGTGCTGCCTAGTGGAACACTTGCTGAGCTCAAATATGATGGGATGACAGAGACAGAGGAGAATTTGGAGAGCCCTCTTGGGAAGAGCAAACCACTGGTCTGAGAAGACAAAGGAGGAACCCTTTGGCCTCGGGGTAGGAAGGTGATTTTTCATAGCATAAAGGATTTTTGTGTATATCCCACTCTATATGTTTCCTTCCTTTCTTTTTTTAAACCAGGACACTGCTCCATTCTGTCTGATAATAGTGCTGGAGATTGAACCTAGGGCATCAGTGCCTCAGGCATAAAAGTTTTCTTTTTTTTTTTTTTTTTGCAGGACCATTATGCTATTTTTTTCATGTGGGCCACAAGAATGAAAGAAGAAAATGCAATGAATTCCTATCTAAAGGATTGGGAGTGGAAGAGTACACAATGTTTCTATAACAGACTCTCATGCCTGAGGCTCTGGGGTCCTAGGTTCAGTCCCAGGTACCACCATAAATCAGAGATGAATAGTGCTCTGGTTAATAAAATATAATAACTATTATTATATTGAGTATATATAGGGGCTATTGAACTTAGTGATACTCTTTGCTGACTCTTAGGGCTACTCTAAGATTTATTGTCCAATCTGTAACTGTCTTGATAATACTGAGTGTTAGTGGGTGGGATGATAAAGTAAGAGCTATACCAGACTGTCCCAGCTGAAACAGAGCCTACAGCTCCCCGTTGATCTAATTATCTATCAAACCCAGCTAGGGGAGCCTTTGTCCACCAGTCTGCCTCTACCTTCTATTCTTCTGGGTGATGAAGTATTTGTGGGGGCTGAAGAGGTAGAGAGTCCACCCAGTGCTAAGGCCAGCACTCTCTAGCCTCTGATCACACCTACAGGATGACTGCTGTCAAACGTTGTTTTTGTTCTTCTCTCTATCTTTCTCTTTCTCTCTCTCCCGCCACTAAGATTATTGCAAGGGTTCAGTGTTTGCATGACAGACAAATCCCTTCTCTGGGGTTGAGTGGTCGTGCAACTGGTTGAACGCACATGTGGTAAAGCAGTGCTGCAGGTGTCTCTCTGTCTCCCCCTTCCTCTCAATTTCTGACTGTCTTTATCCAATAAGTGAATTAAGATAAAAAATAATAAAACAAATCCACTGCTCCTGGTAGCCATTTCCTTCTCTATTTTTAAATTTTATTTGATAGGGTAGAGAGAAAGTGAGAGGGGAGGGGTGATAGAGAAGGAGAGAGACATGTACAGACCCACTTCACCATGAAGCAACCCCTGCAGGTGGAGTTTGAACCAGGGCCCTTGTATATGTTAATATGTGTGCTCACCTGGGTGCCTACTTAATCTGACCGTGATAAATGGAGAAGGCAGCACTTTCTTCTGGTTCTTTCTCATGGTTTGATATTTCTGTCTGCTTGAAGCTGGAACACTTGCCTTTGTCTAACTGGGGAGAGGCTTGTCCTTTTGAAGCCAATGTCTCCAGGGCCTCCATCATCTTCTAGGGTAGAAATGTGGGTCCTAGGTTCTAGTTAACTTGTTACTTTCTGTATTCTCAGTTCCCCAAAGGAACATTCTCTCTTATCTGGTTATGTGCAGGCACCTTTGCTTTCAGCTCTGCTTTCTCTCAGATGGGGTCCAAGAAGCATACCAAGGCAGGTATTTGATAGTGGCCACCACTGAGCATGTTCTTTTAATTTTGACAGTGAAAGAGAAAGAGTAATATAGATAGATGATAGATAGATAGAAATAACAACACCAAAGTTCCCTTTAATGCACTGGGGGCCAAGCTTGAACCTGGGTTGCTCAAATGGCAAAGCAACACACTATCCAAGTGAGCTATTTTGTTGAACCAAAGCTTGCTCTTAACAGTGCTCTTTTGTATGTACTTTATATTTTGCAAAATACTTTTTTTTCCTAAGGGGAGAAATAAAAGTCATTTCATTTTAAAAAGTCAAATGTAACCCATATTCTTATTTGATTAAGAGGCTGCAGACTTGGCATTATCTTTGAATATTTATGAGTTGAAAGCCAACACTATGTAACATTATTTATCAGCAGAAGTAGCATGATTTTTATCCCCCCCATCAGGACTTTCCCTAGGGCTTTGAGTCTGCAGGATTCCATGGCTCCCCATAGAGGAGGAAAGGCAAAGAGAGAGGAGAGAGAGAGGAGGGAGGAGAGAGAGAGAGAGCAAGAGAGAGAGAGAGAGAGAGAGAGAGAGAGAGAGAGAAGAGGGAGAGGAGAAACCTTGGGAGAGGAGAAACCTTACAATACTTTCCCACTACTTGTGGAGCTTCCCCTGTGCAGGGGCTCTCAGATAGGGCCTCAAACCCACATCCTTGGGTATTTAGTGAAGGGTGCTCTCTATTGGGTCCTAATTTCACACTGCCCTAGTCACAGTCACAGTCACAGTCACAGTGTTACCCCAGAAGAGCACCTGTCAGGGAGAACATAAGGGCTTATTTCCTGCTTTCACTTCACAAATTTCAGGGGTATGTGCCCACCTGTGTCCCAGCCTGTGATGGTGGCCACCCTGGTCCTGGGTTCAGCCACAAGGCTCCAAGAACATGGTGACCCACTCTCACTTTGGGGCCCTACTCCCTTGGTCCTTGCTGCTCCATGAGGATTTGGGCTGGTGAGACCTTAGAGGTCCCCCAACCTGACCAGCCTTCCCATTGGCTCCCTGCCCTTCTTCCCCTCTATCCCAGTCTGTCTCAGCTAGGATGTGCTGCAGCTGATGTTTCCAGCTCACAGGCTCACAGCTGGGCCTGGGGACATGCAGACCAGTGTCTGGGGTCAGCATGGAGCTAACTTGGCAGGGCTGCATGGGAAACAGGCTGCTGGGAGATGGATTTTCAGCCCTGATGGGGCCACATCCTGTTCACTTGAGTCTCCGTAGAGGGAGCCCATAGTATGGGGGAGCCACGTGCAGTCTTTAGAATCCCTGCCAAGCTCCTTGAGCTGGACTCAGAGCACAGGAGGAAGGTAACAAGGCCTGCTGTGCCCCACCTCTTGCCCCCACATTCCTCCATCCTTCAATACCTGATCCAGGAGGGGCTTTGGGCTGCTTTGTCATAGTTGGGAGCCTTTAGGAGCTGAGATGCCACTATTTATGACTAGGGTTGGGGTCCTGGCATCAGGAGATGGGTGCCAGCCCCAACTCTGCTCCTGTTTAACTATATATTCACGCCCAAGCCAGTCTGTCTCTCCAGAGCCTGGGTACCTGGGAAAAGTTACCTGGGTGTCCTTGGAAGCCTCCTTGACTCTTCTGAAATAACACTATGCCTGTCACCTGATTATCCCGAGACACTAGCACTGGGAGTCTAAATAATACCAGGGAGTCTGGCACTTGGCTAGAAGAGACACTGATATTTGATGTCTCCTGCTTAGAAAGTAGCCCTTCTTCCTTGCTTAATGCTCTGGCACCTTTAGAAGCATCTGTGTCTGAGGGTCCCAGTGTTCAGTTCAAGTTCAGCATGGAGCACCAGAGTGAGCACAGATGGCAACCCTTGGCATGGTCTGCTCACAGGGTCAGGGCCTGAGGTGGCTGCTAGGAATGGAGGAGTCTTCTGCAAAGTCTGTGCAGGTAGAACCTGGAATAACTTCAGTTGCGTTCATGAGAAAGCAGATTCAACAAGGAAACCTAAGGGGAGTGTTGGGCTGTTGGAAAAGTCATGATGTATTTTTCTATGCAAAAAAAAAAATTGCATCGTTATGACCAATAGACTGACATTCTGTTGGTCAAAGATTATCAGTTGCTTTCAGGGCCATGGTTGTCTATTTTATTTTATTTCACATCAGAAGACTGCTCTGCTCTGGCTTTTGGTGGTGCTAGGAATGAATGTGGACTTCAGAGCCTCAGGCAGGAGAGTTTTTAAATAACCACTCTTGTTTCCCTCAGCACTTGCCTTTTTAAAAATTTGATCACTGAGGTTGGGGATTGACTAGCCAATGCCCATGTCCAGCAGAGAAGCAATTAAAGAAGTCAGAACTCCTACCTTCTGCAACCCAAAAAGGGTGTTAGGGGAGAAATATTAGGGGAAGATGACCAGAGAACTCTGAAACCCAATTCCATCAGGACCCAGAGAGAGAAGAGGAAAAAAGAAAATACATTTGGAAGTAGTAATAGGTATAGGTGTGACTTAGAAATGAAGACAGGACCATAGAAAACATAGACAAAAATATAGATTATATATATATATAGATAGATAGACAGACAGACAGATAGACAGAGGGATAGTTATAGAAATAATAGTCAGCCCATAGCCCATGTCTGTGACCTTAGAAGATCCACTGCAGTTTCCAATGGAGGGAATGGGCCCACATAACTCTGCTGGTGGGAATGGTGTAGAATTGCACCCTTATTATTTTGTAATTTTATACATCACTAGTTAAAAAAAATCGGTTGCAGTGTCCATAGAGTTGGCTAGGTTCCAATGTTTATTACACATGCATTGAAGTTGGGATAAAGACCTACTAAGCCTTTGCTACACATCAGGTGCCCTGGGGCTGCTGAGGACAAAGTTGTTGGCCAAATAGATGTCTTCTTGTCCTTAGTGGAGCTCAAGGTCTAGGCAGGAAGACAGGCACGATGAGGTTTAGAAAACCCTACAATTAGTGATGACTTATTTATAATGTCTTTCCAGGATGGGTCCTATGCTCTGATGGGCCAATCTCTTTTCTGTTAAATTGAAGGTTGGTGTCAGAAAGCAGTGCTTTCTGACCTTGTGTTAAAATTCAAAAGATACACTATTTCAGATCTTTAAGCTACACAGAACATTTTGAAAGTTCTGCAGAAAAACTTAAAAGTACAAAGGATTAAACAAACTGGGACGCCTGTTGATGATTTGAATAAAGTAATTAGAGTAATCTAACCATTGCAGAGACTCAGTGAGGGCCCACTGTGTGTTAATGCAATGGGCTCCAATGCAATGGGCTCCAGGGACACAGAAGAAGCAACAGAACCTGTTCTGCATCCAGGAAGTAGACCTTTTTGTTGAGTCAAATTGCACTATAGTAGGCTGGCAAAATAAGTTGGCTAATGTGCTGCTTTGCCATGTGTGTTTGAAGGGAACTTTGGTGCTGCAGTCTCTCTCTGTGCCTCTATAAAATTAAATGAATGAATGAATGAATAAATGAATAAATTGCACCATAGCAATAGCTGATAATCTGTCAGAGAATCCATGTTCCTCTATAACAAGAACTTTATACCGTTTACCTCAAATTCCTGTAACAGTCTTGTTTCTTTTTTTTCATTGTTCATCTAAAGAAACTGACAAAAAAAAAAAAAAGAATGAGGGAGAGAGAAAAAAAAAAGGAAGAAAGAAACTGATGATAATTTGCTGAAAATAATTAGCTTACAGGGAGTGTTGGGTTTCTGGTGGAGCTCCTGGTTGAACTTACATGTAACCATGCTCAAGAACTGGGGTTCAAACCCCCACCTACAGGGAGGACACTTTACGAGTAGTAAAGTAGGTCTGCAGGTGTCTTTATGTCTTTCTCCCTTTCTAGCTCCCCTCTCTCAATTTCTCTCTGTCCTATCAAATAAACTAGAAAAGAAGAAAATAAAATCCTGCTGAGATTGAGTCCCAGCAACAACAATAGTGGAAAAAAGAGAGATTTACTTTATATTCCACTGCTATAGGTTTTTTTTTATCCTCTAGGATCATTGCTGGGACTCAGTGCCTTCAGTAATGTCTGTGGCTTTTTTTGGCCTTTCCTATCCTTTTATGTTTTACTTTCCTATTTTTTGATAAGACAGAGAAAAGCAGACATGGAGGCAGTGAGAGAGGGCAAGAGAAAGAGACACCTTTACCTTTGGTGAAACTTCTCTTCCTGCAGCTTGGGACCAGGGGATTGAACCCAGGACCTTGCATGTAGTAGCATGTGTGCTGTACCAGGTGAGCCACCAACTTCCTCCCTTTCTTCACGTCTTCTAATGAAAAGATGAGAATGTTCCTGGCATCTGGAGGCAAGATGGCAAATAGGGTATAGTGTGGCTGTTTGGCTCTTGGTGAAGTTTGAAGAAAACAAACCCCAGACTGAAGCAACAGGAGACCTGGGTTTCTAGCCTGAAAGCATTGGGAAGTCAAGTGTTTTTTCATGCCCTCATGCTTCCACCTCTTCCTCCTTTGTCTCTTGCAGAGTAAAAGCCAGGGGTCTGTCTTTGTCCGTATTCATGCTCCGTGGCAGGTGCTGGCCAGAGAAGCAGAGTTCCTGAAGATCAAAGTCCCCACCAAGAAGGTACAAGCATGCTTCTGGGCTTGGGGACTTCCACATGATGAGTGGGTGAAGAGCACTTGGGGACAGGGCCAAGAGGGCATGGATTTTGTGGCACTGAATCCACACTTGTCTCCTTGGAGACTCCAAGTATGGAGTTGGTACAGGTGGCACAGAGAAGAGAGTTGTTATGGGGGAGGGGCTGGGCCTGGGGGTGCCTTTCAGCTCAGAGCTCTAGCTGTGATGTGTTCTATGAAAATCCAAGTGTTGCCTGGGTCCAGAGCCTTGGTTTCTCAGTTCCTTTATCCTTGCCCTGAGAGCTCCAGAACTGGCAGACAGTACAGAAGGAGGGAGGTGATGAGGGCAGGCATAGCTATGTTAATCATAACATAGCTATGTTAATCACATGTGCCAAGTTCACTGTGGAATAACTGGACTTTGCTTGTGACTCTGTCACAAGCAAAAGTTCTTGTTTGGGCAAGCTGATCAAAATCATATCATCTATTAAACAATGAACAAACACAGACACGCATGTTAATTCCAAATATTTTGCCAAGAGATCCTCAGTGGTTTGGGAATCACATGCCTAGATGCGTTGGCCTCACAAAGATCACACAGTAACCCCCAACTCCACCTGCCTCCCCTTTAAATGTTATATTTACTCATCTCCTAGAGTCAGACTCCTCCACTCTCACTCCAGCTATCCTCAAATGCAACATGATTCAGGTTTCAGCCCTCTCTAGTGGTGCCCTAACTTGGCCAGACCTTTTATTTATTCTCTCTTCCTTCTTAGTCTTGTATATAATTTGTTTCTCTTCACTAGTTTACTTGTTCCTATAATCTCATTCTACTTGTATGTTTTCTCCTATTTTTCTCTACTTTCTACACCTTGGAAAGAAGGTGAGCGCAACTCTAATGCTACTGTTTCTATCCTCTAGTATGAACCTTTTAACAGGCTACTTAGAGAAATAGATGTGTGTGTCCTCCTCTCCTCATGAGTCTCTTTTTCTTCATTGTTTCCCTTTACACCCTCTATTTCTCTCTTGCTCGTCCTTTCTTTCTTCCACCTCCCTTCCCTTAGCCTTCTTTTCTGTTATTTGAGCATCCCAGCAAACCTCATTTCAATACTACCTTCTTCTCATACTTAGACTCAGTACCTGAGTAGAAGAGCTTGTCTCTGCTTCCTTTGGTCTCTGCCATGTCCTTCTGTAAGTTCAAGCATTTGAGAGCACAGCTCTGCTTCAATGACAGTTTTGTGTTCATACATGTAGTTCCTTCTGGATTATCTGAAGGTAAGGGAGCAGTCATACTTGAATTCTTACAGCAGAGATGACTAGGGGGAGGACAGATAGTATAGCCATCTCTGAGATGCCTCCCTTCCTTTTCATGCTGGTGGCACTGGGTATTAGATTCTGCACTAGAAGTGTCCTCTGAAGACTTGACTTCCAGCCCTAGATCTTCACTCACTTGCTGTGTGATTGAGAGACATCCCCCCATCATTCAGAATCTCAGTTTTCTCCTCTGTGATATGGGCATAATGATTCCTGTCCTATTATCCTATTATACTTAAAATATTGTGTAGTAATCCAATTTTTTAGACAGAGAGGTAGAGGTAGAGAGAGAGAGACATACAGAGAGAGAGAGAGAGAGAGAGAGAGAGAATAGCACCAGGGCTTCTTTCAGTGTGATGTAGGCTGGACTTGAACCTGGGTCATGAACCTGGCAAAGCAGGATACTATTCAAGTGAGCTACTTTGCCATCCCACTAAAAATCCAATTCTTGATCAGTTCTGGGGAGACATAGGAGTCTATTACTGCATCTGTGTTCTCAGTTATTGTCATGTGTCTGCTCAGTTCTTCATACCTTAGTCATCTCCTTTCTTGACCACTAGGCAGCCAGCCCTGAGTGGGCTCCCACTGCAGCATGCGAGCCTTTAGAGAGATACTGAGGGAAACCTCAACAAGCTTATAATCAGAGGGTACAGCAAGAAGACTATATACACACACAGACTTTAATGCCCTAATGAAATAGTGTGTCAATCAGCAATTCATGGACATAGTCCAAATGCTGTGTGTCAATGTGGCAGACCTGCACATCTGGGAAGAACACAGCCAAAGGAGTCTGGTGGCTCCCACAGGCTTCAGCTAGAGCATACTCCACGCCCAAGGTGTGCTGGGTTCTGACATCTTCTTACCTATCCAGTCACCTGACCTGATGGTCCTTGTGCTCAGCAGATGAAGGGGATTGTAGCTGGAGATGGAGATAGAACTTAGAGTGAGGGGCAGGATGTATCTGTTTGAAAAAATTAACTTAAGAATTTATCCCAGGGTGGGATGGGGTTGAGCCCAGATTTCTTCTGAGGTGAGAAAGGGAGGCAGAGCCGTCTCTTGAGAGCTTGTATTGGGCCTGACACCATAACCTCCCTGGGATGGACTTGGGAAGTGGCTGCCTGGAAGACAAAGCTAGTCTGCAGAGAACATGTTCTGGGGGGCAGAAAGAACACATAGAAAGACAGGGACACAGCCAGAGACCAGGGAAACATCCTCCTGGCCAGTGGAGGTTTGCATCGTAACTCAGTGTGGTCTAGAGAGCCCGGGGAGATGGGGAGGAAATCACGAAATCAGGCTCACAATTCTGGACAAATCCACAGTGTGGTGTCCAGGGACGCAGTGTCCTGAGCACAGATATTAACTGGGAGGGAAATCGTAGAAGGAAACATTAGCTTTCCAAAAACAACAGGAGAGCCAGTGTTTTGTGAGGGACACACAACCGCCAGGCACAGGAAGGGGAAGGGAAGGTTTGACTTTGGGTGTGTTCCTCCCTCTGTGCTCATCACCTCAGTGGCCTTTATATTGCCTGTCGGAAAAGTCACGATGCATGCATGTTTCACAATTGCAAGGACCAGGGTTCAAGCCCTGGCTCCCCACCTGCTGCAGGGGAAACTTCATATGTAGTACAACAGGTATTGAAGATATGTCTATTTCTCTCTCCCTCTCTATTTTCTCCTCCACTCTTAATTTCTTTCTGTCCTAGCAAATGAAGAAAAGAGAAGGAAAAAGAAAGGAAAAACATGGCAGCAGGGGATTCATTGTATAGGCATCGAGCTCCAGTGATAACCCTGGTGGAAAAAAAGAAAAAGAAAACATAAATATATAAACTAAATAATACATAATAACATGAGTAAATAATAATATGAATCTATATAAAGTGTTTATACATATAACACAAATAAATGACTATATAAGAAAATGTGCTGGTGGTGCATCGAGTTGAACACACACATCACAGTGCACAAGCACCCAGGTTCAAGCTCCTGGTACCCACCTGTGGGTAGGAAGCTTCATGAACTTCTCACCCTCTCATTCTCTCCTTTTTCCTCTTGATTTCTTTATGTCTATATCCAAAATAAATAATTTTCTTCTTTTTTTTGTAAATATAATAGTTTATATATGCATAACATTTTTCGGTTTTCCACATAATAATACAACCCCCACTAGGTCCTCTGTCATTCTGTACCAGGATCTGTACACCCCCCCACCCCACCCTAGACTCTGTGACTTTGGTGCAATACACCAACTCCAGTTAAGGTCCTACTTGTGTTTTATCTTCAGATCTTGTTTATCACCTTCTGACTGAGAGTGAGATCATCTCATGTTCATACTTCTGTTTCTGACTCATTTCACTTAATATGATTTCTTCAACCTCCATCCAAGATGGGCTGAAAATAGTGAAGTCACCGTTTTTAATAGCTGAGTAGTATTCCATTGTGTATATATACCACAACTTGCTTATCCACTCATCTGTTGTTGAATACCTGGGTTGCTTCCAGGTTTTGACTATTACAGATTTGGCTGCTCTGAACATAGATATACACAAATCTTTTTGGATGGGTGTGTGTTGGGTTCCTTAGGATATATCCCCAGGAGAGGAATTGCAGGATCATAGGGTAGGTCTATTTTTAGCCTTGTGAGAGTCCTCCAGACTGCTCTCCACAGAAGGTGGAAAAATTTACATTCCCACCAGCAGTGGAGGAGGGTTCCTTTGACTCCACAACCTCTCTAGCATTTAATGCTGCTACCTCTCTGATGTATGACATTCTCACAAGAGTGAAGTGGTATCTCATTGTTGTCTTTATTTCCATTTCTCTGACAATCAGTGACTTGGAGCATTTTTTCATGTGTTTCACAGCCTTTTGGATCTCTTCTGTGGTGAATATTCTGTCCATGACCTCTCCTCATTTTTGGATGGGGTGATTTGTTTTCTTGTTGTTGATTTTGGCAAGCACTTTATATATTTTGGTTATTAAACTCTTGTCTGATGTATGGCATGTAAAGATCTTCTCCCATTCTGTGAGGGATCTCTTGGTTTGTGGTTTCTTTTGCTGTGCAGAAGCTTTTTAATTTGATTTAGTTCCATAGGTTTCATATTTGCCTCGGTCTTCTTTATCATTGCATTTGTTTCACTGAAGATGTCTTTAAAATTTACACAGAAAAGAGTTCTGCCTATATTTTCCTCTAAGTATCTGATAGTTTCTGGTCTAACATCCAGGTCCTTGATCCTCTTGGAATTTACTTTTGTGTTTGGTGAAATACAGTGGTTCAGTTTCATTCTTCTGCATGTTTCAACCCATTTTTTCCAACACCATTTGTTGAAGAGGACTCCCCTTTCCCCATTTAATAGTATGGGCACCTTTGTCAAAGATTTGATGTCCATAGGTATGGGGGCTTACTTCTGGGCTCTCAATTCTATTCCACTGATCAGTGTGTCTACTCATATTCCAGAACCAAGCAGTTTTGATGACAATGGCCCTATAATTCAATTTGAGAACTGGGAGTGTGATGTCTCCAGTTCTGTTCTTTCTTCTCAAGATTGTTTTGGCAATTTAGGTCTTTTTGGGTTCCAGATAAACATTTGTAGCTTTTGTTCAATTCTCCTAACAAATGTGGTTGGGATCTTGATGGGGATAGCATGCAATTTGTATATGGCTCTGGGTAGTATATTTATTCATTTTGGTGATGTTAATTCTTCCAACCCATGAATATGGAACATCTTTCCAGTTCTTTGTGTCTTTTTCAATTTCATTGAGTAGTGACTCATAATTCAGTATACAAGTCTTTCACTTCTTTGGTTAGGCTTACTTCTAGATATTTTATTGTTTTCGTTGCTATTGTAAAAGCAGTTAATGTCTCGATTTCATCTTCTTCTAACTTATTGTTTGCATAGAGGAATGCCACTGACTTTTGTATGTTAATTTTATAACCTGACACCTTACTGTATTGCATGATGACTTCCAACAGCATCTTGCTGGATTATTAGATTTTTCTATGTGTAGTACCATGTCATCCACAAATAGGGAGAGTTTGACTTCTTCTCTTCCAATCTGTATCCCTTTAATTTCTTGCTCCTGCCTGATTGCTATGGCAAGAACTTCCAACACTATGTTGAGTAGTAATGGTGATAGTGGGCAGCTCTCTCTAGTACCTGATATGAAGGGAAATGCTTCCAGTTTTTCACCACTGAGTATGATATTGGCTGTAGGTTTGCTATATATAGACTCCACTATCTTGAGGAAATTCCCATATATTCCCATTTTTTGTAGCATTTTGATTATAAAGGGATATTGCATTTTCTCAAAGGCTTTCTATATATCTATTGATAAAACCATGAGGTTTTTGGTCTTGCTTCTATTGATGTGGTGAATCACATTGATTAATATACCTATAATAAACCAACCTAGCATCCCTGGGATATACCCCACTTGGTCATCATGAACAATCTTTTTAATGTACTGCTGTATCTGGTTGGCTAGAATTTTGTTCAATATTTTAGCATCTATGTTCATCAGAGATATTGGTATGTAGTTTTCTTTTTTGGTTTTTTCCCTGTCTGATTTTGGTATCAGAGTGATGTTGGCTTCATAGAAGCTGGAATGGAGTATTCCTGTGTTTTCGGTCTTCCAGAAGACTTTTCAAAGTAGAGGTATTAACTCTTCCTTGAAGGATTTTTAGAATTCGTTTGTAAAACCATCAGGTTCAGGACTTTTATTCTTGGGACATTTTTAATAACTGTTTCAGTTTTGTTGGCTGTGATGGTTCTGTTTATATTATTTAGTTCCTCTTTATTTAATTTTTGGAGTTTGTAGGTATCTAGGAAATTGTCCATTTCTTCCAGGTTCTCTAGCTTGATGGCATATAGTTGTTCATAGAAGCCTCTCATGATATGTTGAATTTCTGCAGTGTCAGTTGTGATATCTCCTCTTTCATTTACAATCTGATTTATTTGAGTCTTCTCCCTTTTTTGTTTTGTGTGTCTGACTAAAGGTTTGTCCATTTTATTCACTCTTTCAAAGAAGCAATATTCATTTTTGTTGATCTTTTGTGTGGTTTTCTTATTTTCAATGTTATTGATTTCTGCCCTAACTTCAGTGATTTCTGTCCTTCTGGTCGCTTTAGGGTTCCTTTGTTCTTCTTCTTTTAGGTCCTTAAGGTGTGCAATCAGCTTGTTTAATTGTGATTTTTCTTGTTTCCTAATGTGTACTTGTATGACTATGAACTTTCCTCTCAAAACTGCATTAGCTGTGTCCTAAATGTTTCAATAACTTGTGTCTTCATTATCATTGAACTCTCAAAACATTTTGATTTCTTCCTTTATTTCCTTTTTGACCCAGTAGTTGTTAGGGAGTGTACTGTTGAGTTTCCACATTTTGGGACTATTAGTAATCTTTTGTTGATCGTTAACTGTTTAATTCCACTGTAGTCTGTGAAGATGCTTAAGATGATTTCAACACTCTTGAATTTGCTGATGCTGTCTTTGTGGCCTAATATATAGTCTGTCCTTGAGAATGACCCATGTGGAATTGAGTAGAATGTGTATTCCAGTTTCTTGGGGTGAATGACTCTAAAATGTCCAATAGTTCTAGCTTTTCTATCTCCTCATTTAGCTCCCTTATTTCTTTATTGATTTTATGCCTGGATGATCTGTGAAATTGAGAGAGTGAGGTGTTGAAGTGTTGAAGCAACTGTGTTTCTGTTAATATATTGCTGTAGCTCTTTCAGTAGATGTTTGATATATTTAGATGGCCTCTCATTGGGTCCATAGATGTTAATAATTGTTAATTCCTTTTGATTAACTGATCCTCTGAGCAATAATTAATGTCCATCCCTATCTTTTTAAATTTTATTTGTTTTAAAGTCTATTGTGTCAGATATCAGAATAGCTGTTGTTGCTTTTTTTTTGTGGAGCATTCACTTGTATGATAATTTTCCAACCTTTAACGTTCAGTCTGTATTTGTCTTATTGATTTATGTGGGTTTCCTGCAGACAGAATATTGTTAGGTTATGTTTTCTGATCCATATTCCTACTCTGTTCCTTTTAATATGTGAATTCAGGCCATTGACATTTATTGATATCAGAGATTGGAGATATTTTAACATCATTATTGTAGATTTTTAGAGTGATCTGACATATGGCTTATATATGGTGTTCTGATTGTTTATTGGAGACCTTTCAGAACTTCTTTCAGGGCCGGCTCGGTGACAGTTGATTCTTTCAACTATTGCTTGTCTGAGAAGCTTGTTATGCCTCCATCTAGCCTGAATGACACTTAAGCAGGATACAGTAGTCTTGATTGAAATCCTTTCTCACTGAGCGCTCAATAGATATCTTGCCATTCTCTTCTGGCCTGTAGTGTTTGTGTGGAGAAGTCTGCTGCTAATATTATGGGTTTTCATCTGTAAGTGACTCTTTGTTTTTCTCTTGCGGCCTTCAGGATCCTTTCTTTATCCTTATTCATTTTTATTCTAAATATGATGTGTCTTTAAGTCTGGGTTAATTCTGTTTGAGACCCTCTGGGCTTCTTGAGCCTTTATGTCTTTGATGTTGTCTAGACTAGAGAAGTTCTCAGCTATTATGTCCTGTAGAATGCTTTATTTCCCTCCCTCTCTTTCTTCCTCTTGTAAGTCAATAATGTGTATATTATTTCTTTTGAAGTCATCCCATAGGTCTCTGTTGTTGTTTGACTATCTCTTAATCTCTTTTTGAGCTCTCCTACTTCTTCTTTAGTTGTCTCTAATTCATCTTTGAACTTGCTAATTCTGTTTTCAGCCTCATTTGTTCTATTCTCTCTCACCTCTACTGTTTTCTATAGTTCATCTATTGTTATCCAGTTCTGATTCTCTTTTAGCTTGTTCAGCTAGTTGTGTTCTTAGCTCAGCTATTTCAGCTTTCAGCTCTCTGATAGCCTTGAGATAATTAATGTTTTCCTCCAGAGAAATTTGTTCCAGAGAATTTGTTGTTTCTGCATTTCTGATGACAATTCTTTCAAACTCTTTTTTAAAAGGTTTTATTTATTTATTTATAAATAAATAAAGGGAATACCCTTTTGTTGCTCTTGTTGTTTTATTGTTGTAGTTATTGTTGTTGTTATTGATGTTGTTGTCGGATAGGACAGAGAGAAATGGAAAGAAGAGGGGAATACAGAGAGGGGGAGAGAAAGATAGACACCTGCAGACCTGTTTCACCACTTGTGAAGTGACTCCCCTTCAGGTGGAGAGCCCGAGCCTCAAACCAGGATCCTTATGTAGTCCTTGCGCTTTGCACCACATGCATTTAACCCGCTGCACTACCGCCCAATTCCCCATCTTTCAAACTCTTTACTCACTCCTATGATTATTTCCTTAACTAGCGTTTGGATGTTGACCTCAGTATTTTTTGGTTCATCATTTGGGGGCTTTTAGTTGGACTTTTTGCAGGTTCATTTCTCCAGAATTTCTTCTTTTTGGTTTAACCATTCTGTATAGTATTTTATGAGGTCTCTGTCTCAGTGCTTTTCAAATTGCTGATCACTCTTGCCTGGATTGACTTGTGTTTAAGTAGGGTATTTAAAGAGTTCACAGTTGAGGAAATTAACAGTTGTTTTAGTATTATTTCAATCCCTAAGTTGAAGCACAGTGGCTTTAAAAGCCTCTTGTTATTTTTCTTTCCTGTAGTCTATGGGAGCCTGAGGGATTTTAAACTATAAATAGGCTTCTTAGCTTAGTCACTCACTCCTGACAAAGAGATAAAGCAGGGTGGGGGAGAGATAGCACAGTGGTTATGCAAAGAGAAACTCACAGCCCAAGAATCCAAAGTTCTGGGATCAATTCAGCTGCTCTGCCAAGCTAGGAAGCACTGCTGAGCCCTGTGAGTTTCTAAACAAGTCCCCTTTATAGTCTATACGTTCTGAGGCAATTATTCACCATGTTCTCATCAGGAGAATAATATGGAAAGGCTCCCAGTATACAGTTTCACTGCTAGGCCACCAGATTGTAGATCTTCTCCTGCATTTCCTGCTCAGTTCCCTGTCCCCTAATGATAGTACAGGGCCTCCCCCCTGCTGCTCTAGCCTCTGAGATCAGTAGCAATGGAGACTCACAGTTGCATTTGGTGAGTCTTAGTGGAGTCCTCTCCTCCCTTTTTGTTGGTAAAATAGACTGGACATGGTGCTTTAACCAGTAAACTGCTGGACTGTTACCAACTGCTCAATCTCTCCTTAGGCTCCTCTCTGTCCATGAGCCACACATATTTTCACTCACCAGTGATTTGGTGGGTTCCCAAGGTCCTTCTAGTCCTGTCTTGTTGCAGTCCCAGGTGATCACCTTTGGAATTCTTTGTTGACCTGGAAGAGGAGAGGAGAGAGACACAGCTGCTGCTGCTACATAGCCCAGCCTCTGGAAGTCAAAATTTATTCTTTATTTAGGGGAAATTAATGGTTTAAAGTTGGCACTAAAATGAAGCAGTCTGTATATATGTAACATTTCTCAGATTTCCACATAACATTCTAACTCCACCCCCAAGGTCCTCCCCTGCCTTCATGTTCTAGGACCTTAACCCTCCCCCTCACCTCAGAGTCTTTTGCAATACACTAAACCCAGTCCAAGTTTTGCTTTGTGTTTTCCCTTCTGTTCTTATTTCTCAACTTCTTTTTTAAAAATTTTTATTTATAAAATTGAATCACTGCCAAGACCCTAGGATAAGAGGGGTACAATTCCACACAATTCCCACCACCAGAACTCTGTATCCCATCCCCTCACCTGATAGGTTTCCTATTCTTTAATCCTCTGGGAGCATGTACCCAGGGTCATTATGGGATGCAGAAGGTGGAAGGTCTAGCTTCTGTAATTGCTTCCCCACTGAACATGGGCATTGGCAGTTTCATTCATAGACCTTGCCTCCCTCTCTCTTTCCCTAGTGCCAACTTATTTCTCAACTTCTATACATTTGGGGGATCATCCCATATTCATCCTTCTCTTTCTGGTTTATCTCACTTCACATGATTCCTTCAATCTTCATCCAAAATGCAAGAAAGAAGGTGAATTCACCATTTTTAATAGTTAAGTAGTATCCCATTGTGTATATATATCACAACTTACTCAGATAAATAAACATTTTTAAAAACAAAATAAAACAAAAGAAAGAAAAGTCATGACACACCTGGTTGAGTGCACATGTTACAATGCACAGGACTTGGGTTCAAGCCCCCGGTCTCCACCTGCAGAGGGAAAGTTTTGTGAGTGGTGAAGCTATGTTGCAGGTGTCTCTCTATCTCTCTCCCTCTCTATTTCCCCCTCCCCTGTTGATTTCTGGTTGTCTCTATCCAATAAATAAATAAAGGGAAAAAATGAAAAATATGTCATGACTTTCCAACAACCCATTAGATCATGGACAACAGCCAGGCTTCTCAGGAACACCCCTTTTCTCTTCTTTATTTTTTATTTCTAAAAAGGAAACATTGACAAGAACCATAGGATAAGAGGGGTACAATACCACACATTCCCACCACCAGAACTCCATATCCCATCCCCTCCCCTGATAGCTTTTCTATTCTTCAACCCTCTGGTTGAGAGTATGGACCCAGGGTCACTGTGGGATGCAGAAGGTGGAAGGTCTGGCTTCTGTAATTCCTTCCCTGAAGAACATGGGCATTGAAAGATCGATCCATACTCCCAGCCTGCCTTTCTCTTTCCCTACTGGGGTGGGGCTCTGGGGAAGCGTGGCTGCAGGACACATTGGTGGGGTTGTCTGTCCAGGGGAGTCTGGTTGACATCATGCTAGCATCTGCAACCTGGTGGCTGAAGAGAGAATTAACATACAAAGCCAAACAAATTGTTGAACAATCATGGTCCTAAAGGCTGGAATGGTGCAGATGAAGAGTTGGAGGGGGTTCCTCCATTTTGTAGATAGCTAGTAGGCTTATTTTAGTTATATTCCAAAGGGCCTGTGGCTATACTTGGTTTTTTTTTTTCCCCTGAGCCTGAAATCTGATATGCAGGTGGATCCAAGTTATTGTCTAGGGAAATGATGTCATGGCTGGAAAAAGACCAGAAAGCTGGATCAGGGAAGAGAGTAGCTCCTTAATATAGGAAAGGGGTATAAATATTGTTGACTGTAAATCCCATCAACTTGATGTGATCTGGGGCCCATATTCAGCTTAGGAGCCTATGTGACCTCTGCATCCCTGTAGATCTGAGCTCACATTCGAGGTCATGAGTAGGAACATTCCAAGCTGCCCCAATATCAACCCATCTTCCTCATAGAGCATAGATTATGTTGTCCATTCTCCCTTTGGAGGATGGGACATTCTCTACCATTGTTGATCCATGTTGAGGGCGAGGTCTTATGGGGGGCCCACAAAGGGGTCTATTTGTTGTTCCTGATAGAGATGACAGGTAACAATGGAGAGAGGAATTTATTTGAGGTCTAGGCCCATCATGTCTGTTTGAGAATCTCAGGACTCCCCAAGTAGGGCCCCAGCTTAGGAACACCCCTTTTCTTGTCCCTGACATTCACTCATTTGTTCATCAAGTGATGCTGGTGTAGACAAGGGGCAGAGTAGGACTCAGTGACATCATCGAGACCCATCAGAGCCCACTGGCCTGGGATGGGTGACAGGCACTTCTGTCTACCTACCCAGGCTGCTGTAGCTATTACAAAGAGATTGCTATTCTTGCAGGGTTCACAGATGCTGTTCCAGAAGGGCTTGGCTTAGCAGCTCTTGCACACAATCCAGCAGTCCTGTCCTTTTAGGAAAATAGGCTCCTCCCTTGGGAACAAGGCTATTGTGTGTCAGGGAGGGCTGTTGGAAGGAACAGTGACCATTCATTTAGGAGGTCTGGTATGAAGACATTGCTGCCACTCCTGTTGTTGGTGATGTTTACTTGTGGTAGGTGTGGGGCAGCAAGGTAGACATCAGGTGAGGCTGCTCCTTCTAGCTAGTCCCTTCACAGTGGCTATCTGTTTTGTTGGGGGGCGGGCAGGCCCAGTCCCTCAAAGCTGTCAAGTCAACCTGCAGCCAGACATGATATTGGTGAGAGGTGGGAACAGATGGCCCATGGGCTGTGTGCTAGGGGGGTTTTGTTTCCTGCTGAGTGGGGCCCTGGGGCATCTGTAAACACCATGGCTCCATGTGTACACTCTGAGATGCAGTCACTGGAGATGCAGCTGGAAGACTTCTCAGGACCTCTGTGCAGAAGAGAGAGCTGAAGTGCCCCCCAGTTTTCTGCATTTAAAATTTTTAAAAAATAAATAACACTTTCTATTTTATTTTATTTATTTATAAAGCGGAAATATTGGCAAGACTATAGGATAAGAGGGGTATATTTCCATACAGTGCCCACCCCCAGAGCTCCAAGTCCAATCCCCTCCCTTGAAAGCTTCCCTATTCTTTATCTTTCTGAGAGTATGGATCCAGGATCGTTATGAGGTGCAGAAAGTGGAAGGACTGGCTTTTTTAATTGCTTCTTTGCTGAAGATGGGTATTGGAAAGTCGAACCATACTCCCAGCCTGTCTCTCTCTCTTTCCCTAGTGGGGCAGGGATCTGAGGAGGTAGGGCTCCAAGACACATGGTAGAATCCTCTACCCAAGGAAGTCACACACGTTTAGTTCCCAGGAGAAGTAGTCATGGCGGAACCTGGTGCACCTCTGCTTCAAGATGCTTCTGACCAGGAGAAGCAGCAACAGCCAAAGAGGGCTAGTTCTGGCTGGCTGTACTTTTGATTGTACACCAGCACAGACTGGATCCACCCATAGTGCCCCATGCGCCTGCGCAGACCACTGCATGCTCTGTTGCCAAGGCTGACGTCAGCACTGTGTCAGGACTTCTATCCATGGTCACCAGTATACTGCGTCATGACAATTATTGATCTACATTGAGGGCAAGTCCTATAGGGGCCCACAAAAGGGTCCATTATGTTGGAAATGACCAATGACAGTGAGGAGAGGGATCTGTTAGAATTCTAGGCCCATTATGCATGTGTGGGAATTCCAGTACTCCCTGACTAGGGCCCCTGGTGATGGTATGGCCTAATAGTGACTGATAGTCATCTTTAAAGTATGCCAGTCTTTTGTCTTTATTCAGCTTTTGTAGTCCTTACTTTGTCTGACAAGCTTAGCTTTGGAGTGATTGGGTGTTGTGTAATAGGAGGTAGGTGAGGAGGGTATCTAGGTCTAAGTAGAAGCTGTTTCACTAGGTACTTTAAGGTGTTTTTTAAGTTCTTTCTACCTTCTTGTTTCATTTATTGACTCACTGAAAATTTTTGTGCACTTTTGTTTTAAGGTATATACTTTCCCCTAATTTATGGATACATGTATATATGCCTTATCTTATAGGCTCTGGTCAATATCTACATTTTGAGGTTTTGTTAAGAAGTGGGCTACTTGAAATGGAGTTAAGGAGTCCTATGAGCCTGGTCTCACCAGAGTAATGAAGTTGAAGAGCTAACATTCCACACCTGACATCTCTGGACACAGTCCGAAGTGAAAGATGCAGAGGTGGTACTTGTTGCATTGATTACATTGGGATCAGCAGATGCAGTATTAGTTGGTATGAACTGAGAGAAGCATGCACGAAAGTGAGCCTCACCCCAGACGTTCCAGGACTGGGAGATGTATGCGCTTTATAGCGAAAGGAGATGCTTCCTGCTTTCTTAGGGTTTAAGAAGGCAATAGATAGTTATTGCTATAACCAAATTATTTGGCAATTAACTCTGAAAAAAATTAGGTTAACTTTGAAAATCCCATTGTTAAGATTTGCTATATCATACAAAACCTCAAATGGAGGTATCACACTCCTAGATCTCAAACTATTCTATAAGGCCATCATAGTCAAAATAGCCTAGTATTGGAACAAAAATAGGTACACAGATCAGTGAAAAAGAATCGAAATCCCAGAATTAAACCCCCATACCTATGGACATCTAATTTTTGATAAAGGAGCCCACATTATTAAATGGAGGAAGGAGGCTCTCTTCAATAAATGGTGCTGGGAAAACTGGGTTAAAACATGCAGAAAAATGAAACTGAACCACTTTATCTCACCAGAAACAAAAGTCAACTCTAAATGGAGCAAGGTCTTGTATGTTAGACCAGAAACTATCAAATACTTAGAGGAAAACATTGGTGGAACACTTTCCCACCTAAACGTCAACACTTTTTATTATTTATTTATTTATTTATTTATTTATTTATTTATTTATTTTAACCAGAGCACTGCTTATCTCTGGCTTATGGTGGTACAGGGGATTGAATCTGGGACTTTGGAACCTCAGGCATAACAGTCTCTTTGTATTACCATTATGCTATCTTCCCCCACCCTTAATTTTTTTTTTCCATAAAGGAAGATCCATACAGAGAAGCAAAGGAAAAGAGAGAGGGAAAGACACCATAGCACCAAAGCTTCCTTCAACATGGTGGGGGCCAGAGGTTGAACCTGGGCTGTGCATAGCGCAAGGCAGAACTATCCAAGTGAGCTATGTTGGTGGTCCTAAAGTTTCCCTTTTCAAGGTGCAGGCAGCCCTAGAGTTCTGTATTGGTTCTGACTTCAGGAACCTGAGGTAACTTGTTTGGATCTTAACCTATATTCTAGACTAAGTCTTAAAATGGCTGCAACCAAAATTTTAGATACTTACAGATCTTTTTCTTTTTTCTTTGGAAGTTGTTCTCAGGTAACTATGGCTTCACAGAACCCTCTATCCAATGCCCCCTTACTTTGGGGACTTAATCTGACCTGAGCAGCAATACTTCCTGGCTCTTGTCTATCCAGATTTGAGGCTTGTATTTGTGTTTTCTCTCTCTCTTTTTTTCCCACATACACATTTTAATTTTTTTAACTTGAGAAGATAGAAAGAAGTTGAGAGGAGAAGAGTAGTGAGGGAGAGAGACAGAAGAATACCTGTAGTATTGCTTCACTACTTGTGAAGCTTGTCCCCTGTAGGTGGGGACTGGAGGCTCAAACCCAGTTCCTTGTGTACTGTAACATGTGTGTTCAGCCAGGTGTGCCACTACCTGGTTCTTATTTGGTTTTTCTAGTGAAGCAGAAAAGACAAAAAAAATGTGTGTTTGCATTACTCATAAAGAGTCTGGCTTTATTGAGAAGGAGGCTGAGAAGCCCTATGCTTTGCAGCTGGCAAATTGGATATGCAGTAGAGCTATTGGCAAAGTTCTAGTCAAACGCTGACATGCTTGAAATTCAAGGAGGCCTGTATTTTCATGTTGTGTCTAAAGATGGAAGAGGTCTCAAGTCCAGACTTAAACAAGCAAGAGTAGTCTCTTCTTAGGAATCCTTTTTGTTTTATTCAGGTGAACTTCAACTAATTAGAAGATCTCACTGAGGGAGTCGGGGCAGTAGTGCAGTGGGTTAAGTGCAGGTGGCGCAAAGCACCAGGACCAGCAGAAGGATCCCGGTTTGAGCCCCTGGCTCCCCACCTGCAGGGGATTCGCTTCACAGGCAGTGAAGCAGGTCTACAGGTGTCTGTCTTTCTCTCACCCTCTCTGTCTTTCCCTCCTCTTTCCATTTCTGTCTGTCCTAACAACGACAACAACAATGAAAAAACAACAAGGGCAACAAAAAGGGAAAAAAATATATATATATATTTTTAAAAGATTATAAAAGAAGAAGAAGATCTCACTGATAGGTGAAACTTAAAAGTAAAGAAGAGTAAGGGAAAATAGAAGGTGAAATTTGGTCGTGATGAACAAGCTTTTTAATATACTGCTTTATCAAACTGGCTAGCAAGATTCTTGTTCAGTATTTTAGCATCTATGTTCATTAGAGATAATGGTCTGTAGTTTTCCTTTTTTGTGGTGTCCCTGTCTTCTTTTGGTATCAGGGTGATGTTGGCTTCATGGAAGGTGGAAGGGAGTATTCCTGTGTCTCCAATCTTTTTTTTAATATTTATTTTATTTATTTATTCCCTTTTGTTGCTCTTGTTGTTTTATTGTTGTTGTTGTTGGATAGGACAGAGAGAAATGGAGAGAGGAGGGGAAGACAGAGAGGAGGAGAGAAAGATAGACACCTGCAGACCTGCTTCACCGCCTGTGAAGCGACTCCCCTGCAGGTGGGGAGCCGGGGTTCGAACCGGGATCCTTGTGCTTTGCGCCACCTGCACTTAACTCCAATCTTTTAGAAGAGCTTTAAAAATACAGGTATTAACTATATGGTGCAATTTGGACTGGGTGTGGTGTACTGTACTAAAGCAAAGGACTCTGGGGAAGGAGGTTAAGGGACAGGATGAAGAGACAATGAGGTTATGTTGTTTCTTCCAGACACTGGTCAAGGGAAGATGAGAGCCTGTGTCTATGTACTAATGACTATACTGTAAACCATTAACCCCCCCAATAAAATTAAACAGAAAATGTTCCACCTACATTAAAGAGGACAGTCTGGGGGCTGGGTGGTGGCACATCTTGTTGAGCACATATATTGAGGTGGTCAAAGGATCTGGGTTAAAGTACCTTGTCCCCTTCAGGGGAAAAACTTCACAAGTGGAGAAGCAGGGCTGCTCTGTCTCCTCCTCTCTCTCTATTTCCTCTTCCCCCTCAATTTCCCTGTCTCTATCCAATAATAAATAGATTATAAATAATAAAAAGTTTTTTAAAGAATAAAAAATTAAAAAAGAGGACAGTCTACAGTAAGCCTACCCATTCAAATATTAATCTTATCCACACACACACACACACACACACACACACACACACACACGGAGATGGGGGAAGAAGATAATGTTTGACCAAATATTAAATCACTCCCTGTCCAAGTCAGGCTAGTGTGAAAAGTATCCATTGGCCAACAGACATATGAAAAAAAATGCTCCAAGTCATTGATTGTCAGAAAAATGCAAATAAAGACAACAATGAGATACCACTTCATTCCCATGAGAATGTCATACATCAGAAACAATAGTAATGGGAGTCGGGCTGTAGCTCAGTGGGTTAAGCGCAGGTGGCGCAAAGCACAAGGTCGGCATAAGGATCCCGGTTCGAGCCCCCGGCTCCCCACCTGCAGGGGAGTCGCTTCACAAGCGGTGAAGCAGGTCTGCAGGTGTCTATCTTTCTCTGCCCCTCTCTGTCTTCCCCTCCTCTCTCCATTTCTCTCTGTCCTATCTAACAACGACAACATCAATAACAATAATAACTACAACAACAATGAAAAACAAGGACAACAAAAGAGAAAATAAATAAATAAAATATTAAAAAAAAAAAAAAGAAACAATAGTAACAACCAATGATGGAGAGGTTGTGGGGACATGGAACCCTCCTGCACTGCTGGTAGGAATATAAATTATGCTAACCTCTGTGGAGAATAGTCTGGAGAACTCTCAGAAGGCTAGAACTGGACCTACCCTATGATCTTGCAATTCTTCTCCTGGGGATATATCCTAAGGAACCAAACATACCCATTCAAAAAGATCTGTGTGTGCTTGCATTTATAACAGCACAATTTGTAATAGCAAAACTTGGAAGCAACCCAGGTGTCCAATAATAGATGAATGGCTGAACAAGTTGTGGTATATATACATAATTAAATACTACTTAGCTGTTAA
This sequence comes from Erinaceus europaeus, assembly GCF_950295315.1. Taxonomy (NCBI): domain Eukaryota; kingdom Metazoa; phylum Chordata; class Mammalia; order Eulipotyphla; family Erinaceidae; genus Erinaceus; species Erinaceus europaeus. Next base: position 101,363,464 of record NC_080165.1, read on the forward strand.
GAATGATGAATTCATACCTTAACCGCATCTAGCTTGAAGAAATCATGTTAACTGAGATGAGCCAGAAAGAGAAGAATGCATATGGGATCATCTCACTCATAGACAGAAGTTGAAAAGTAAGAACAGGAGGGGAAACACAAAGCATAACTTGGACTGGGTTTTGTGTATTGCACCAAAGTAAAGGACTCTGGGGGGTTGAGGTGCTGTCGGGTCCTGGAGGTAGAGGAAGACCTAGGTAAGTGTTAGAGTGCTTTGCAGAAAATTGAGAAATTTTACACATGTAATAACAACTATATTTATTGTCTACTATAAACCATTAATTCCCCCAAATTAAAATAAATAAAGTAATAATGAAAAAGAAAATTGGCCATTGAAAATCTTTTGCTTAGGGGCCAGGTGGTGGTGCACCTGGCTAAGCACACACATTACAATACTCAATGGCCCAGGTTCAAGTCCCTGGTCCCCACCTGCAGGGGGAAAGCTTCATGAATGGTGAAGTGGGGCTGCAGGTGACTCCCTGTCTCTTTCCCTCTCTATCTTCCCCCACCCCCTCTCAATTTCTCTCTGTCTCTATCCAATAATACACACACACACACACACACACACACATGAAAAGCTTTTGCTTTTCCAACCCACAATCCTCTTTGCTATGAGTTGATCAGTGACACCTAAACTATGACCCCTCCAACCCCTGGAACTTGCAAATCTGACATATTTGCAAAAAAAGTGGGCTGGGGGGGGTATGGAGATAGGACCTGAATATGAGTTCCTTCCAGATTTAAGGTGGGCCTAAAGCAGTGACAGGCGTTCTGCTAGAAGAAAGGGGTGGGGCAGGGGAGGTCTGAGACACAGGAACGCACAGAAGGAGCCCTAAAGTCAGGACTGTGTGTGGGCCATCAGATGTGTCCAGAGGTTTCTGGCAGTGGCATAGTCCTGCTGACCCTTTGTCTGCAGACCTGTAATGTTCACACCTGTGGATGGATGTGTTTCTGTTGTTTTGAGCCTTCTAGTTTGTGATAAATTGCTCTGGCTGCCCTAGGTAGCTAGCAGACTCTTCTACTGGGCAGTGCCTGCTCTCTGCTGGGTTTATTGACTTGCACTGTCTCCTGATACTCCACTTTCTTTTTAAAATGTATTCAATTATATTATTTATTGGGTAGAGAGACTGATAGAAATCAAGATAGGGAAAGGGGAGATAGAGTGGGAGAGATAAAGACACCTGTAGCACTGCTTTACCTCTTGTGAAGCTTACCTTGCAGGTGGGGTCTGGGGGCTTGAACCTGGGTCCTTGTGCATTGTGGCATGTATACTCAACCAGGTGTGCCACCACTCATCCCTAGTAATCCCCCCTTTCTACCCCTCTTATTTATATTTTGAATTTATTTTTTGTTATCTCTGGGCCTCGGTTCCGGCACTATGAAGCCACCACTCCAGCAACCACTCCAACAACCATCTTTATTTTTCCCTGTTTTTTTTTTTTAAATAGGTAGGACAGAAAGAAGTTAAGAGAGGAGGAGATAGAAAGGGAAAGATGGAAAGGGGGAGAGAAAGACAGACACCTGCAGAGCTGCCTCACTACTGGGTGAAGTGTCCCCTTTGCAGGTGGGAGCCAGGGATCAAAACTGGGTCTTGCACTTTGTAATATGCACTACCACCCAGCCCTTTATTCACTTTATTTTAATGAGAGAGACATACAGAGAGAAAGATACAGAGAAGGAGAGAGATCAGAGCACTACTCTGGCTTATGGTGGTGCTGAGGATTGAACCTGGGACCTCAGAGCCTCCGACATGAAAGTCTTTCACAGAACCATTATGTTGTCTCACTGACTCTTCCTTCCCTCTTTCCTTCTTTTCTTTTTTTTTTCCTTTCCTTCCCTTTCCTTTCCTTCCCTTCCCTTCCCTTCCCTTCCCTTCCCTTCCCTTCCCTTCCCTTTCCTTCCTTTCCCTCTCTCTCTCTCTCTCTCTCTCTCTCTCTCTCTCACCAGTACACTGCTCAACTCTGGCTTATGATGGTGCTGAAGATTATGTCAGGGACCTAATGGGGTCTCGCATGGAAGTTGTTTGCTGAATTATTATGCTATCTCCCTGTCCCTCTCTGAATAAACAGTAAGGACCAAATAAACCATCTTTTGTGATGCAACTTGGGCTCCATTCCCTCTCAGACCTTCTCTGAATCCTTCAGTATAAACTAACCTCAGCTCTTCAGAACCTTCAGCCAATAATCAAGAGTTTCCATACCTACCACTTTTCTCTCCTTCTCTTCTCTTTCTCCTTCTCTCTCTCTTTCTCCTTTCATTTTCTTCTTCTCTTCCTCCTCTTCCTCCTCCTCATTCTGCTACCAGAGTTACCCTGGGGCTCAGTGCTTGCAGGAAGTCACCATTCCTATTTTTTTGGATAGAGGATGAGAGACAGAATGAAATAAATAGAGACCTAAAGTGAGAGGCAGAGAAAATGAGAGCCACCTGCAGCACTGCTCCACCTTTCTTTTTAAAATATTTATTTATTCCCCTTTTTTGTTGCCCTTTTTTTTTTTAATTGTTGTAGTTCTTGATGTCATCGTTGTTGGATAGGACAGAAAGAAATGAAGAGAGGAGGGGAAGACAGAGAGGGGGAGAGAAAGATAGACACCTGCAGACCTGCTTCCCTGCTTGTGAAGTGAATCCCCTGCAGGTGGGGAGCTGGGGGCTCCCACTGGGATCATTATGCTAGTCCTTGCGCTTTGCACCACATGCGCTTAACCTGTTGTGCTACCGCTCTGTTCCCCTCTCCATCTTTCATGAACTTCCCCCCACACTAGTGGGGAGCAGGGGCTTGAGTCTGCATCATTAAGTGTGCTAGCATGTGTGTTCTAATGCACAGGGTCCCCAAGCACACCATAAATACTGTTCACCCCCCAAACAGGAATTATATCTCACTCTTGCTTTCCACTGACTTTAGCGAAGTGTCAATACTTAAATGCTAGGTGCTCCATGGTTATCAGATTGATTGTCCACTTGATGCTGAGGAAGCCTTGTCCCTCCAGCCCTAGGACCTGGCAGCTGTGATCCAACTATGTGCAGTCCATGTGAAATCCATCCTGACTCCTTCTTCCTCCATTGGGGGCTGACTTCATTACTTTCTTTTTTGAGGGCTGGGGGGGGGGGGCAGAATTCTGATGGGTTAATGAATCTTCCTGGTAACTGAAAGTAAGAAGCAATAGACCTCCATGATCTTTTTGAAGAAAAGAGTCCCCATGGACTGAGCAGTGGTTCAGTTTGTTAAGTGCACAAGGACCTAGGTTCAAGTCCTCGCTCCGTACTTGCAGGGGGTAAGCTTTATTAGTGGGAAGCAAACACTGAAGGTATCTCTCTCTCTTCTTAATTTCTCTCTGTCCTATGAAATAAATAAATAAGTAAATAAATAAATGGAAAAAAGGTCATTGAGAATGGTGGATTCCTAGTGCAGGAACTGAGCCCCAGTGATAACCCTGGAGGCAAAATAATTTAAAGAATAAATTAAAAAGGAGGCCTCATGAATCTTAGTTGTAGGGCAAAGGGTCTCCTTTTTCTTAGCTTTTCCAAGATTTCTTTCAGTAGAGATCCTTTTACTGTTAATATTTATAATTTTTAAAATGAATTACTTATTTTTTTTAAATCCAGAATTATGCTGATGGTGGTGACAGGGTTTGAACCTGGGACCACTGGCATGAAAGCCCTCTGCCTAGATGCAGTGCTGTCTCCCCAGTCCTCAGCAGCAATGCCTGGATGAGCCAGCACAGCTGCTGTGTGCCCAGGGTGGGCTCTAGGTGGGGCCTTCCTCCTAGCTGCTGTTGCCTATTCTCAGACATTTGTTTTTCATCCAGGCCCAGCTGAGAGGGTTGGGCTTACATCCCATATCTTTATGGGTTTTGGGGTTGGGGAGTGTTCTTTTTGGTTGTTTAAATAGGCTGGAAAGAGTGCTAGACACTTGTGACTTTTCATTCTTCTTTGATTTCCATAATGCGTCCTGTCTCAAAAAAATCAGCAAAATTAACATACAAAAGTCAGTGGCATTCCTCTATGCAAACAATAAGTTAGAAGAAGATGAAATCCAGAAGTCAACTACTTTTTCTATAGTAACAAAAACAATAAAATATCTAGGAATAAACCAAACTGAAGACATAAAAGACTTGTATACTGAAAATTATGAGTCACTACTCAAGGAAATAGAAAAAGACACAAAGAAGTGGAAAGATATTCCATATTCATGGGTTGGAAGAATTAACATCATCAAAATGAATAAATATACTACCCAGAGCCATATACAAATTGCATGCTATCCCCATCAAGATCCCAACCACATTTTTTGGGGGGGAATAGAACAAATGCTACAAATGTTTATCTGGAACCAGAAAAGACCTAGAATTGCCAAAACAATCTTGAGAAGAAAGAACAGAACTGGAGGCATCACACTCCCAGATCTCAAATTGAATTATAGGGCCATTATCATAAAAAATGCTTGGTACTGGAATATGAGTAGACACACTGATCAGTGGAATAGAATTGAGAGCCCAGAAGTAAGTCCCCATACCTATGGACATCAAATCTTTGACAAAGGTGCCCAGACTATTAAATGGGGGAAAGGGGAGTCTTTTCAATAAATGGTGTTGGAAAAAATGGGTTGAAACATGCAGAAGAATGAAACTGAACCACTATATTTCACCAAACACAAAAGTAAATTCCAAGAGGATCAAGGACCTGGATGTTAGACCAGAAACTATCAGATACTTAAAGGAAAATATAGGCAGAACTCTTTTCCGCATAAATTTTAAAGACATTTAAAAGTTAAAGACATTTTAAAGTTAGAACTGAATTGTGCTTAGGTAAAATAATAATAATAATAGTAATAGTAATAAACATATATACATTAAAGAAAGTACAGTTCTTGATTGTTAATTTTCATTTACATGTTTTTTTTTTTTTTTTTTTTTTTGCCAAGTCTGTTGCTGGGGTTTGGTGCCTGTAGACAAACCCACTGCTCCTGGAGGCCATTTATCCCTTTTTCATTCTCCTTTGTTTGTATTTTATTTTATAGGACAGAGAAAAATTGAGAGGGGTGGGGGATATAAAGGGGGAGAGAGAAAGAGAGACACCTGCATCCCTGCTTCACCACAGGTGAAGCAACCCCCATCCAGGTAGGGAGTAGGGACTGGAACCCTGGTCCTTGCACATGGTAACTTATGTGCTCTTAACCAAGAGCATCACTGCCTGGATCCCATTCCATTGGCTTTCTAAAAAGAGAGTGTGTCAATGGAGGACAAGAGCAGTAAGACAATTCGTGTCCTGAGGAACTGGGGCTTTTGGTTTCTGTCCCTGTAGGACCAGTAGGAGTAGGACCCTGCTTGGCCATGGTTGTCCACCCCTGCTCCTCCCACCCCCATGGGTATATGGGAAGGCCAGAAGAACAGTGGCAGAGAGAGAGAGAGTGAAAGAACAGTCAGTTATCTGACTGGTGGCATAAACCTTACCTCTGTCTACATTGTGAAAACCCACAAACACTCCACCCTCTGGTGGCTGGTAAGCTCTTAGCAGCATCCCCTCCTCAGAGAGAACAGGGCTGGATTCAAAGACAGAGGGTCCAGCCAGTCATGAGCTCCATCTGATAGACACAAGGTGGCACCTGTGCCTTTGTCTATGGACTTTACAGGGCTGAGAAAAACCAGAGGTAACACTCTCTCCATGCACTTGTCACCTCTGATCCAGCCATTTGGCACCCTCCCCCTGCCACACTGACTGCCAGGAGTCAGTGCCTGCACTGTGTGGATTGGAGTGCTACTCTACCCAGAGGTGAACAGAACTCACTCCCCCTGCTCCACTGGGGTCTCTGCTCCCAGGCCATCTCCATAGATAGGCCTATGTGAGGTGTGTCCCTTTTTCCTTGTCCTTTTTTGCTTTTCGCTTTTATTTTATACAGCCAATATAATTATTGGCATATGTGTAAAATTTCTCAGTTTTCTGCAACATTCTCACCTCTGGCCTAGGTTCCCTTCCACCATCACCTGAAAGCTGCCCCTTCTAGAAACCTTTGCTTTGGTGCAATACACCAAACCAACCCAGTCCAAGCTCTACCTTGTGTTTCCCCCTTCTGTTCTTATTTCTCAATTTATGGCATGACTGAGGTCTTCCCATATTCATCCTTCTCTTTCTGGCTTATCTCAGTTTAAGCTCACTCCAAGATGAGATGAGGAAGGTGATTTCATTCTTAACAGCTGAGTAATATTCCATTGTGTACATATATCACAACTTGTTCAGCCACTCATCTGTTGTTGGACACATGGCTTGCTTCCAGGTTTTGGCTATTACAAATTGTGCTGCTATGAACATAGGTATACACACATCTTTTTGGATGAGTGTGTTTGTTTCTTTAGGATATATCCCTAGGAGGGCCATAGGGTAGGTCCATTTTTAACCTTCTGAGAGTTCTCCAGACTGGTCTCCACAGAAGTTGGAAAAATTTACATTCCCACCAGCAATGCAGGAGGGTTCTTTTGACCCCACAACCTCTCCAGCATTTGCTGCTGCTACCTTTTCTGATGTATGATATTCTCACAGGAGTGAAGTGGTATCTCATTGTTGTCTTTATTTGCATTTATCTGACAGTCAAAGACTCGGAGCATTGTTACATGTGTTTCTCAGTCTTTTGGATCTCTTTTGTGGTGAATATTCTGTCCATGTCCTCACCCCATTTTTGGATGGGGTTATTTGTTTTCTTGTTGTGAGCCCCTAGGGAGTTTGACTTCCCCACCACCCAATGAGCACTTGCTGTCACTGTGGCTGAGATGCTCAGTCAGGGGCTGGCTACTCCAAGGTGATGGTAGCAGGTCCCTGACTCCATGTGCAGGATGTTGAGGACATAGATGTTAAATGTGAGCTGGAGACACTACCAGAAGAAGAGAGTGGCATGAACAGAACACCAGAGGAAACTAATTCAGAAGAGGCAGACTGGGGTGGGGGTGGGGGCACGTGCCCCTGGTTGAGGCCTGAGGCTTAGAACTTGCTAGAAGAGGAGAGGTGTGCACCTATCTCCATGGTGAGAAAAAGCCCTGCTTCCTGCTTGGGTGGAGAACCAAGAGAAAACAGTGTGGTGGGTAAATGGCACAGCTGATAGAGCACAGGCCTTGCTGGTCTGAGGCTGGCTTCCATTCCCAGCACTGTGTAGATTGGATTGCTACTCTTGTTTTTTTATTCTCTCTCATGTGATCCTCTTGCTAGTGTATATGAAATAAATAAAATAAATCATAGAAAGACAGTGAGAGTGAGAAAGTGAAAGAGCAAGAGAGCGAGTGAGCAGGCCAGTGCACTGCCCACCTCTAGACTGTAGGTACAGGGGCAGCAGCTGGGGCTTTGCCAGGCATGAACATGCATAGGCAATGGGCCTGTGGGCTCAGAGGCTGGCTAGTTCAGCACAAGTCTCTTTTTAAAAAAAATTTTTATTTATAAAATGGAAATATTGACAAGACTGTAAGATAAGAGGGGTACATTTCCACACAAGGCCCACCCCTAAAACTCCATATCCAATCCCCTTCATTAATAGCTTCCCTATTCTTTATCCCTCTGGGAGTATGGACCAGGGACTCTATTTTTAAAAATATTAATTTTATCAGATATGAGAGAGTTTCCCATGACACACACAGAAGGAGAGGGTGAGGAAGGGGAGCAGAAGCCAGAGCACCATTCTAATACACAGGGCACTGGGAAGGAACCAGGAGCCTCTGGTACCCATGACTTTGTTGCTGAGCCTAGTCCCCAGTTGGAATATCTCTCTTGGGGCTGTAGGGTACAACTGATCAGCAGTGCTCGGTGCTGCTCACATTTTGACTGGAGAATGGCTTAATGGTCATGTGTGAGGATACATGTGCTGGGCAGAGTGGTTTGGATTTACTTTTAATTTATTTTTTTAATATCTATTTAATTTGAATAGAGACAGAGATTGAGAGGGAAAGGGGTGATAGAGAAGGGGGAGAAAGAGAGAGAGATAGAGACTTGCAGCCCTGCTTCATTGCACACTGCAACCTGGCCTCCAGTTTGGATTTTGAACCTGCATATCTGGAGATATATCTGATTTCCTGCCCTGCCCTCCCCTCCCAGGTGCCAGATGAAGACTTCCTGCTGCATCCTTGGCATCTTCAGCTTCCCTGCCTCACCAACATGTTCAGCCCAGAGGCCCCCTTCCTTGCATTTTTTTGTGGCTTATGGTGCCAACTCTCCCAGGCAGTTTTACTTCCCCATGTATCTGAGCCTTTTATATATATAATTTTTATTTATAAAAAGGAAACACTGACAAGAACCATAGGATAAGAGGGGTACAACTCCACACAATTCCTACCCCTAGAAATCTGTATCCCATCCCCTCCCCTGAGAGCATTCCTATTCTTTATCCCTCTGGGAGTATGGACCCAGGGTCATTGTGGGATGCAGAAGGTGGAAGGTCTGGCTTCTGTAATTACTTCCCCACTGAACATGGGCATTGGCAGGTCGATCCATTCTCCCAACCTGTCTCTCTCTTTCCTTCGTGGGGCAGGGCTCTGGGGAATGGGGCTCCAGGACACATTGGTGGGGTCGTCTGCCCAGGGAAGTCTGGTTGGCATCACGGTAGCATCTGGAACCTGGTGGCTGAAAGAAGAGTTAATATATAAAGCCAAACAAATTGTTGACTAATCATGAACCTAAAGGCTACATTCGTGCAGATGAAGATTTGGGGGTCTCAATTTTATAGATAGTTAGTAAGCCTATTTTAGGTATATTCCAAAGGGCCCATCACTATACTAGTGTTTTTTTTTTTTCTTCCTGAACCTGACATCTAATATGCAGGTGGGCTCAAGTTATTGTCTGGGGAGGTGATGTCATGGTTGGAGAAGGGACCAGAAAGCTGAATCAGGGAAGAGAGTAGCTCCCAAGGTGTATAAATATTGTTGACTGTAATCTGAGCCCTTTGAAGTGAAAACTGAGCCAGCAGGTGTGGTGACACTCTGCAGGCTCGCTTCTACCTGTGCAGGCGAATGAGACACCATATAAAGTAGGCAGGGCTTATCTCACTGAACATAATGCCTTCAAGCTCCATCTAAGATGAGATAAAGGAGATGACTTCATTATTAACAGTTAAGTAGTATTCCATTGTATGTATATACCATGACTTGCTCGGCCACTCATCTATTGTTGGGCTAGTACAAACTGTGCTGCTATGAACATAAGTGTACACAGTTCTCTTCATATGGGTTTCATGTGTTTTCTTTGTGTGTATACACAGGAGTGGATTGCCAGGTCATGGGGTAGGTTCATTTCAGAGCAGTGTCCCAGGCAGACATTAAGAAACAAGAACAGAAAGGGAAAACCCAAAGTAAAACATGGACTGGGTGTGGTATGCTGCACCAAAGCAAAGGACACTGGAAAGGAGGGGAAGGGTAGGAGCTGTGGTGGGGGGTCACTTTGGGGTTTTGGTGCATGACAATGGAAAAGGACAAGTAGGAGGTGAGAGTATTTTGCAGACACCTGTCATGGGGAGATGAGAAATTATACCCATGTGCCAGTAACTGTACTGTAAATCACTAGCTCCTCAATAAGATTATATATATATAATATATAATTATAATTTTTTATATATATGAACAGAGAGGGCTCCTGGTTGTCCAGTGAGTGGAGCAGGGCAGAGGGGGCTCAGCTCCATGCTGGGGCCCAGAGCAATGGGCTTCCCATCCCTTGGGCTGCAAGGTGTGAGCTGACTGTGTGCTTCTGCTGGGTTCTAGCCACTCCCTTGAGCATGTTCCTCAGGGAAGGGGAGGCCCAGGAGGCCTACACAGTCAGGACTGGACTGCCCAGGTCTCACGACACTGTGCATGCCTGGTCCTTGGGGCTATGGTCTCTTCTTATGTCTGTCAGTGCCAGGTGTTTGTCCTGCTGGGATATCTTTCTCTGTCAGTTTCAGACAGACAGACAAGGAGCTGCATTTCTTCCTGGGAGTGCTCACAGCCTGGTTGTTTGCATCCTGGGGAGGAACAGAACTCCACAGCAGGAAGCAAATCAACCTTCAGACCACACTGCTCTGCCCCTCTGGAGGGGGGAGATCCATGTGGGAGTGGTGGTGGAGAAGTAAGAAAAGAAGGAATCTTAGTAAACCTCTTAGACTGTGACAATGAGGCCAATGCAAGCTTTAATGAGAACCATATTTGAGGCCAGGAATAATAAAAAAAAAAACCTAAGAGGAACATACTTTAAAAATTATTTATGATTCTGAGCACATGAAAGGCGTATCGTGTACCCAGGGAGGGCATAATGAGGAACAGCTGGTCAACATGTGTCTTGCTATTTTGGAGGATGTTCGTCGTGCTCTGATGTCCAAGAATAACAGAAATAATGATGTTGTGGAGGAGTGTATTCATAATCATGGAGATGCCTTCCCTGGGTCCCACCTCACACACACGAGAAGGGTCTGGGCTGCTAGGTTTCATGGTGGGTATAGGGGCAGCCTATGGAGCCAACCCTTTCAAGGATCAAAGATTTAAAGAAAAAAAGCCTGGTTTAGGGGAGTGGGGAAACCCAGGTCCCATTCTGGATCTCCCTAGAGTCTCAGTCTTCCCACCTAGAAAGCAACGCACTATCCAAGTGAGTTATTTCGCCAGCCCTGTGGCAAGACATTCTGTACACAGAAAGGGTTCCCATGGTCTCTGTACCTCTCCGGCACTTGGCACAATCAGTCCCACCCAAAGCCGGGTTGGAGAGATTTTTGTTCTATGAATCAGTGTTTCTTCTTCATCCAATGTGTAAAGCCCTCCAATGTCAGAGTTGGACAGCATTTTAAATGCCATCCCATCCAGTTCTTTCTTTTATGATTTGTTAATTGTTTCTGGGCCCTGTGAGTGGTCAGGATTTCTTTATTTGGCTGGAGATATTAGGTACAAACTCTCTCAGATGATTCTTTTAAAAAATTACTGGGGGTAATAAATTATAGCACCTTTGTTTATACATGTATATGGCTTCTCAGTTTTACATAGCAGGTGCCTGCTACATACTCTTGTTTTAAACACACACACACACACACACACACACACACACACACACACACACACACACACACACACACACCAGTAAGGACTGAAAACTCCATCTCCTCTCAGGTCCCCTATCCCCTTCCCTTCCCAGAATCTCTTGGTTTGATGTAGTATACCCCTTCCCAGCTTTAAGTTTCATTCTGTGTTCCTCCTTTCTAGCTCTGTTTCCTGGGTTCTACCTATATACAGAGTTATCCTGTATTCATCTCTCTCTTCCTGACTCACTCTGCCCAACTCTTTCCCTTCAACTTACAGTGAAGGTGAGATAATGATTAAGGTTTAAGAGTTTCTGTTCTGATGTCTAGGTCCTTGATAGCTGGTTGTGGTTCAATAACATTGGTCATGCCACTCTGGCCTTTTTGTCTTCTCTTGTCCTATATGTTTATTCTGCTTATTGCTGTTGTTTGAGTTCTCATTTATATTTTACCCCAGATGACCTCCTTTGGAGTTCAAAGTTCCCTTACATCTTTTCTTCTAGGACTCTTTTCAGTAGTTCTTGTAAGGCAAGGTTGGTGGAGGTGAATTCCTTCAGTTTTTTTGTATGTTTGGGAAGCTTTTGGTTTCTCCTTCATACCTAAAGGATAATTCAGCAGGTGCTTCTTCCTCCAATCATGGGTCTTTGTCTCCCACCCAGGATGCCCAGAGCTCAAGCAGGCACTTTCTGTAAGTCCTAGAGTCCTTTGTGAAGCATTCTCCTGGGAGTAGTTTGTCTTGTGAACTTTAGTTGCCTTGATCTCCTGGGACTCCTAGCTCTGTCATTCCTGTTCGGGGAGTTTCTAGGACTCCACCCACATGGTCCAGAATATCCCCCAGGGTAGAGAACAGTCACTTTACTCACCCTGTTCTCGTCACATCTCTTAAAAGCCATCAGTTGCCTCATGTCCAATATCTTGAAAACCATTAGAATGTCCCTTTAGAACATTCTGACAATATGCCACAGATATTATCAACAACAGAAATTAATTCTTCATAGTTCTAGAGATAGAGGACAAGGTGCCAGCCTGTTTGGGTGAGTGTCCTCTTCCTAGCCCAAATTTGGCACTTCTTTCTGGTACCCTCACATGGTGTGGGGGAGGAATGAGGAGTGATACTGGAGTCTCTTTTTAATGAGCAGCAACTCCTGAGCCAGGTGGTGGTGCACCTGGTTGAGCTTATACATTACCATGCACAAGGACCTGGGTTCAAACCCTTAGTCCCCACCACAAGGAGGAAGCTACAGGTGTCTCTCTCTCTCTCTCTCTCACTCTCTCTCTCTCTTCCTTCTCCCTCTCCCGCCCTCTCTATCTCTCTCAGTTCCTTTGTATCTATCCAACAAAGAAATAAATATTTTTAAAACAGAGATCACTAACTCATAAAATGTCTCCTCATTATTGAATAGTCTCCCACAACCCCCACCTTCTAATATCTCACAATAGGCAGTAAAATTTCAGGACATAGCACTTTGGGTGGACATTCTGCAGACCACAGCAGCTATTATTTCATGTGCTTTGCTGTGTATTTCTGTTGTTTCAGGTGTGTAGGGTGAGCAAGGGCAGCCTGGGCCCTGTTACTCCATCTCAGTGTGAAGGGAGACTTCATGTCTCTCTGCAGAAATGAACACACTGAGAGGGGTGGTGTCTCCCCTAAAGCTGGTCAGTGTCACCAAGGACTAAACTTGGGCAACTCATTTAGTGGTCATCACTGTGTTCTTACTGTGTGCTGGGGACATACTGTGTGATCTTTGCTCTCCAGAAGTCCAGTCTTTGGGAGAGATGGGTAAGTGAACTAAAAACTAGAGAAAAACTTATAGATTTTATTCTATTTTATGTACTTATTTATTTTGCCATTAAGATTATTTCTGGGGCTTGATGCCTACATGACTTCACTCCTCCCAGCAGCCATTTGTTTCTTTTTCTCTAGATAGAGGAGAGACAGACAGAGGAGGGAGACACCATAGCACTGTTCCATCACTCCTGAAGCTTCCCTCCTGCAGGCACTCCTACACGGTGACCTGGGGCTTGCACCCTGGTCTTTGCACATGGTAACATGGGCAGTCTACTAAATGAGCCACCTGTCAGCACCCGTGAAAAATCCGATGTTACAGCTGACTAGGAAAGCATTCCAGAAACAGGAAACCAGTGGCCAAGGAAGGTTTCCTGGGGAGGTTGACACCAGAGGAGCTAGTGCTAGAGAGGAATTAATCTGAGTAAGAGAATTGGGAGGGCAAGACAGCTCTCCTGGTGGGGGGGTACCTGCTCTGCTGTGAGGATGGCCTGAGTTCTAGTCCTACATCCATACTGAGTCGCTGCGGTGCTGCTCCCTTTGTTCTCTCTCTATCTGAACAAGTCAGCTTGGATTGGTGAAGCCTCAGGGGTGACAAAACAAAGCCGGGGAGAGGTGTGACAGGTGTGAAGGCAGAAAGCAAACTCTGTCCACTTTGTCTTGTCAGCCTGGTGTTTATAGTGCTGTGTTATGGGGATACTCCTGTGCTTTTTTTTTTACATAAATAATAGGTTTATATATTTTAATTCTTTATATTGCACATATGAGTGAAACTATCTTCCAGAGAAATACAGGTCTCTTGGTAACAGATATAAACTATATCAGTAAGTGTCCTTGAACACCGAAAACTGAAGGATAAAATTCCTTGACTTTACATCTTCCTCCCCTCTCTCAGATTTTTAAAAACTCAGAGCCAGGGAGGCTCTGTAGCATAATGGCTCTGAGGCTCCAAGGTATCAGATTCAGTCCCAGGCACCACCACAAGACAGAGTTGAGCAGTGCTCTGGTGAAAAGGAGGAAATAGAAAGAGGGAGGGAGAGAGAAAGAGGGAGGGAGAGAGAGAGAGAGAGAGAGAAAGAGAGAGAGAATGAACAGAAAATAAAAATTTAAAGGGGGTAGAGGGTTGGACGGTAGATCCTCCTGTAAGCACTGAGCACCAGGGATAACTCTGCTAAAATATAATAATAATAACAAGTCAGGGAGTGAACTCAAGTTCTCCTGCATACAGGATATCACTGAGCTGTCTCATGAACACAAATTTTTCATTTTTCATTTTTTTATTTTAGTCATCAGGGGGAAGAAAGAGAGAAGGAAGGAGGTGGCAGAGACATGATGGCACTATTCCATCTTCTATTGAGCTCCCTGGTTACATTATGTTCCCTTTTAGTACCAGGACACAAGCCCCAGTACTTATGCTTTCTTTGGGGGGTGGGGGTGGGCTGTGTCTGGCTGCAATCTGCAGACTTCCAGCCTCCAGACTCTGGGAAATCTCTTTTCCATATAAATACAGGGTTCAGCCTGGTGGTGCTATGTAGAGTTTGGGAAAGGGACTCTGGCCACCCCCACTTTCTACTTATTTCCTGTTGGCAGATTCTATCACTTTGGGGATTAGAACCTACCATCACTCTACCATCACCCCCAGTCCAGAAACAGTCAAAAGAGAGTTTGGTCCTAATCTTCATCTCTGAAGAAATTTCATTCCCTTGAACCATTTTTCTAAGTGACTCCTAGCAGAACCATGGCTAAGATGGAGTCAGGAACTGCTTGGAGGGTCTCAGCTAATCTTCTGATGAGATAATTGCTGGGTTATTATTATGGACTAACTGGATACAGGCACCCCTGGCCTTTGCAGTTGGTGGAGGCAGAAAGAGGATCCTTTAAACTCACTCACACACACACACACACACACACACACACTTTGCACTATTTTTAATGAGGGAGAGATACAAAGAGAAAGATACACCGAGACAAAAGAGACCCAAGCGTTGCTCAGCTCCAGCTTATGGTGGTGCAGGGAATTGAATCTGTGACTTTGGTGCCTCAGGCATGAAAGTCTTTTTTTTTTTTTTTTTTGTATAAATATTATGCTGTCTCTCCTGCCCCAGGAAGAGGAGCCTTTTAACCAATTATAGGTTTTAGATTCTAGGTTTTAATTTCCGGTGTGACTCCTTCATTCCTACTTTCCTTTCTTTCTTCCTTTCTTCTTTTTTTCCCTCCCTCCCTTCCTTCACCACTTCTTACCTTCCCTCACTACTCCACTGATTTAGTACAAAAAGTACTAAAGGAGAAGAATTAGTAGCTACAAGAACCACAATAGGGAAAAGCCATTGTGTGTCCTTGTCCTCTCCTGGCATCCCAGTCTCTCCCAAACTCCTCATAGCCACCAACCTGGAACTTCTGATCCTGGCTTATTTTTTCCAAGACCTGTTACCTTATGGAAGTTCTGTCCCTATCCTGGGCTCCCTTATTGGTGGCAACTGCTGACATCAGTCCTGACTCTCCAGAGATGCCTCCTTCCTATATTCATTCGCAGCTAGGAGCATGTAGACAGTCCCCCGCCTTCATGGAAGTTATGGTTTATTTATTGGGGGAAGCTGAACATGAGTCCAATCCTCACTCAAGTCAATGTAAAAGAATGGCTATGCCAAGTGCTATGAAGGAGAGGAGTTTGGATCCACAACAGACGATAAAGGCAGAGACTTCTACAGGAACTCCTGGGCTATGTTACGAACCTGAATCATGTTCAGAAGAGCAGTGAGAACTGTTGACTTTTAAGGTTTTTGTTTTGTTTTGTTTTGTTTTGTTTTGTGGGGAGGCAGCGTGATCATATTCCTGTCTCAGAAACATCACTCTGTCTCCAGCATGGAGACTGAATCAGAGGCTGGCAAGTGTAGGGTTACATTACCTGGTTACATTCAGTGTCAGGTGAACAGTGGATCATCATTTTGTATAAATATATCCAGAATGTTACATGGGATATGACCAAAATTGTTCACTGCTTAGCCAGAAGTTGAATTTTTAACTTTTGTTAAATCCAGCAACCTTTAATCAATCATCTAATAAAGAGAAGATGTAAGATCAGATGTAGCTGGAGTTGAAGGCTCCCTAGTCTAGGAAATAAGAGGCAGAAGTGAGAAGTGGCCCAAGAAGAAATGCCTTATTTGGTCCAAGTCTCTCATCTCCAGGCATCTGGAAGGCAGAGCCTATTGACTTCCTCTTCCTGCCCTACAACTTTAATTTCCATGCACAGGCATTTCTGGACACAAGGTAAGGGCATGTCAAAATGATACTGTCTCATGCAGGGCCTGTGCATGTGTCTGGTCAGAGCCCACCCTGAGTGACCTGTGGGATGTGGAGAGAGAGGGAGGGGGAGGAGAGGGAGAAGGAGAGGGGGAGGAGAGGGAGAGGGAAAGGGAGAGGGAGAGGGAGTGGGAAGGAGAGGGAGAGAGAGGGAGGGAGGGAGAGGGAGAGGGAGAGGGAGAGGGAGAGGGAGAGGGAGAGGGAGAGGGAGAGGGAGAGGGAGGAAGAGGGAGAGAGAGAGGGGGGGAGGGAGAGAGATTTCAGTTCCTGCCTTTTCAGGTACAAAGATGCTCAAGAGATGAACCTTTTTGCACTGCACAGGAAGGTCAAGAGCATAATGGCAGCACTGGAATAGTGTTACCTACACAGCTTTGTTCCTATGTCTAAGCCTCTGTTAGAAATTGAAGCTGTGGAACAATTCAGCCAAGAACACAAGCTTTGCCACTGGGTTCATCTGCTCAATAATTCTTATCTGAATTGTACCGCCTCTATGATGCTGATGGAGACACTCGATGCCTCTTTCATCTGCACTGTACTTTAAGGCCTGCACTAACATCCACTCTGAGTCAGGCACATAGGAGATGTTTACTGAGTGGTGTGTGCTCCTAGAAAGAGAAGACTTCCATCTTTCAGCAGGTTGGCTTATTATCTAGTTATATACTCAATTATCTCCTTAGTGTGTTGCTTTGGCTTTGATATTGCTCAAAGCCTTTGTTGACCAACACAACAGGCTCTCCAGGGAAGGTCTCCCTGTCTTTTCTTTCTTTCTTTCTCTTTCTTTCTTTCCTTCTTTCTTTCTTTCTTTCTTTCTTCCTTCCTTCCTTCCTTCCTTCCTTTCTTTCTTTCTTTCTTTCTTTCTTTCTTTCTTTCTTTCTTTCTTTCTTTCTTTCTTTCTTCCTTTTCCCCACTCTGGCAGTATCCCTCTCCCCTATCAAAGTCTTATTGCTTCAGACAGACCAGGCCTGCCTAAACCCTTTAGAAAACCAACACAGACTCTTCTATGTTTTTATTCACCTAGATCATCTTCATCTCTAGCTATTCAAGCTTTACTCCTCCAAAGTATTTATAAGGTAGTGCTAATTGAACTATGATCCAACAAAATGAATCACATGTCCTGCACACAATAAAATAAATGTGCATCATTGGGAAAATGAGGATTAATGTCTAATGTGTAATACTATGCATCTGTTAGTGTAGCTTCCTGTCAACTCACCTGGAAAGATAAATGTTTGTGTTTCCTTACTAAGTGATAAAAGTAAATGAAGATACTTTGAAATATGATCACAGTTGTGTTTATAGAGGTGTCCAGCTATATATGTGTACAAGAAGTTGTGATACAATGAGAACAAATTGTTACTAGAACATTCCTCTGGGAGAAAGGTGGGTTTAGAGTGAAAGTGAAAGAAGTCTGTCAGCATTTAGCTAATTCATTTTTATAGTCTTGGTTTATTTGTTCTTTAAATATTTATTTATTTATTATTTTTAAAAATTTATTCTTTATTTAAGAAAGGATAAATTAACAAAACTATAGGGTAGAAGGGGTATAATTCCACACAATTCCCACCACCCAATCTCCATATCCCATCCCCTTCCCTGATAGCTTTCCCATTCTCTGTTCCTCTAGGAGTATGGACC
This sequence comes from Erinaceus europaeus, assembly GCF_950295315.1. Classification (NCBI taxonomy): domain Eukaryota; kingdom Metazoa; phylum Chordata; class Mammalia; order Eulipotyphla; family Erinaceidae; genus Erinaceus; species Erinaceus europaeus. The sequence goes on from NC_080165.1 coordinate 101,381,222, forward strand.
CAGGGTTGTTGTGGGTTGCAGAAGGTGGAAGGTCTGGCTTCTGTAATTGCTTCCCCACTGAACATGGACGTTGACTGGTTGGTCAGTCCATACTCCCAGTCTGCCTCTCTCTTTCCCTAGTAGGGTGGGTCTCTGGGGAAGCAGAGCTCCAGGACACATTGGTGGGGTCTTCAGTCCAGGGAAGCCTGGCTGGCATCCTGATGGCATCTGGAACCTGGTGGCTGAAAAGAGAGTTAACATACAAAGCCAAACAAATTGTTGAGCAATTATGGACCCAAAGGTTGGAATAGTGGAGATGAAGTGTTGGGGGGTACTCACTGCAAACTCTAGTGTACTTCTGCTTTCAGGTATATATTTTGCACTTGTTTATGGATACGTGTGAACATATGCTCTCTCTCACAGAACCTGGTCTATATCTAGGTTTTGGGACTTTGTTAGGAAGTGAACCACCTGGGGTGGAATTAGAGAATGCTATAAAAGGAAAGGTCTCACCCAAGTAATGAAGTTGAAGGGTTGTCATTCCACACGTGAAGTCTCTGGACACAGTCTGAGCTGAAGCATGTTGAAGTGGCAATCATTGCGTTGATTAGGTTGCAATCAGCTGATGCAGTATTATTTGATACGGATTGGGAGAGGCATGTGGGAAAGTGGGCCCCATCCTAAGGTTCCAGGACTGGGGGAAATATAGGCTCTATAGTGGAGATGTGAGGTTCCTGCTGTCTTAGGGTTCAAGAAGACAATGGATAGTTAATGTTATCATCACATTATTTGGTAATTGGGTTAACTCTGAAAAGTCCTTTTGTTAGGGTTTGCTGTATAGTACACAGTATCTTGTAAATAGCCACTAGTTGCCTCTGATCTACTTGGTCTAGGCTTTTGAGAGAGTCCGCATATCAAATACACAGCCTATATAATAATAAGACTCAGTCTGTGTTTTAAAAACTTTGAGACATACAATTAATTTTCCCCCCTCATATTAATTAACTAGTGATTTATATGACTACACTTTACTAGGAGTTACATAAACACCATTCCCACCACCAAAAGACTGTGTTCCATTCCACCCACACACCCCCACCCCCCACCGGCCCAGAAAGCTGTATGTCTACCCCTCACCACAGGGTTTTTACTTTGGTGCCCTACTTTCAATTTAGTCAGATCCTGCTTTTAGTTTCCCTTTCTGATCTTCTTTCTCAACTTCTGTTGATGAGTGGGATCATCCCATACTCATCTTTATCTTTCTGACTTAGTTCACTTAACATAATTCCTTCTAGCTCTGTTCAAGATGGGTTAGAGAAGGTGGGTTCATTGTTCTTGATGGCTGTATAGTATTCCATTGTGTATATATACCACAGCTTTCTCAGCCACTCATCTGTTGTTGGGCACCTGGGTTGCTTCCAGGTTTTAGCTATTATGAATTGTGCTGCTATGAACATAGGAGTACACACCTCTTTTTGGTTGGGTGTTATGGAGTTCTTGGGGTATAACCCCAGGAGAGGTTATACTGGATCATATGGAAGGTCCATGTCTAGCCTTGTGAGAGTTTTCCAGACTGCTTTCCACAGAGGCGGGACCAATTTACATTCCCACCAGAAATGCAAAAGGGTTCCTCTGTCCCCACAGCCTCTCCAGCATTTGTTTCTGCCGTCCTTTTTGATGTATGCCATTCTTATAGGAGTGAGGTGGTATCTCAGTGTTGTCTTAATTTGCATTTCTCTGACAATCAGTGACCTAGAGCAGTTTTTCATATGTTTGTTAGCCTTTTGGATCTCCTCTGAGGTGAATGTTTTGTTCATATCCTCTGCCCATTTTGGATGGGGTCATTTGCTTTTTTTGTGTTAGGTTTGCTGAACTCTTTATATATTTTGGTGATTAGTTTCTTGTCTGATGTATGGCATGTGAAGATCTTCTCCCATTCTGTGAGGGGTCTCTTTGTTTGTGTGATAATTTCTTTGGATGTGCAGAAGCTTTTCAATTTGATGTAGTCCCATTGATTTGTTTCTGCTTTAGTATTTCTTGCAATTGGGTTTATTTCATCAAAGATGTCCTTGAGGTGTAGGTGGGAAAGTATTTTACCATAGGTGGGTATTTTTAATACTTTGAAAGCCAATTCACTGATTAGATATTTCCCAGCAGGAACACACACACACACACACACACACACACACACACACAGTGCTGCCAGAAGGCCATATAAGGGCATAAAAGGGCATATAGAGACTTTTATTTAGATAATTGCATAAACATGTCAAATTCAATGCTGCCACCCAGCTGCTATCTGTGCAACTTTTGATGGCTTAACTTATGTTAATTTCTTCCTCATAAATACAAAGATACTATTATCTACCTAGCTGAGATTGCCATGACTAATTTCTATAAAATACTGAGTGTGATGACTTGAAGACCGCCATATAATGGGTCTTTTGTTTCTCTCAGCATGAGGCAACAGTATCATATGGATGGTGTGAAACCTTCTCATGTTTGCCTGTAGACATCACCTCCACTTTAACACATCATTGAGTGGAGGGAGCAGAATCTGTGTTGGAGGGGCATAATGAGGAAGGGAAAGACCTTACTTTCTGTTTCTCTAGGTCTCTTCTTCTCCCCAGAGTGTGCCCTTCCATCCCCACCCCCTCCCCAGGGACATATGCTCAGTGCTGCTTTGGCTGTGCAGTGTACCTTCTCTGAGCTCTGGATGTGGCCTCCTATTCAGACCCACTGTCTTTGCCTTTTGTAGATGTATGAGATCAAATCAGAAGGCAGCATCGCAAAGAAGTTCAATGAGATTCTTCAGAAGATGAGCTCACCCCTGCAGCCCAAAGTCCCAGAGCACAAAACCAACAAGATGAAAAACCTTTCTTACCCATTTTCCAGGGAAAAGATGTACCTGTGAGTACTGGAACTATAAGGATGGGCTAGTGGGAAGGGATGGGAACGGAAAATAAGTACTTGGAAGAGGAGAGGAAGGATATTCTCACAGTGAGGCAGTTCCTGTGTCCATCTGATGAGTTGTCTTCCTTAAGTGAGATAATACCTAACAATCATTTTGCACAATGGCTGGTAAAGAATCAGCCAACCATAAACATTAGAATTCTGTAAGATAAATGGCCAGATACTTATGAATCTTTTGTGTGGAATGTTTTCTGCACAGTTCCCAGTTGATTAGGGCTTCAATACATTGCTATAAACCAGGGAGAGAGAATGCAGATGAAACTTGTGGATTGTGGTATTCCCAGCCACCTTCCAAATGCACTCACTGACCGAAACATTGGGGAGGTGGAGAGGGCCCCACTCAAGGAGAGAGAGTGAAAGTTCTTTAGAGGGATGGCCCTTTGGGCATCATTTGAAGGTGAAGTCTTGGTTGGGAAGTGGGAGAGACAGCAGCCAAAACTTCATTCTGTTTTAAGAGTTGATGAGAAAATAAAAGACTGTCAGCAACAATTAAGAGAGTCAGATAAGAGAGGAAAAAGAAGGGGCAGGGAGAGGTAAGGAAGATAGAAGGATCTTTTGAAGAGAAGTCCCTCATGGAGCAATGATTCTGCTGATGGTTAGAGAGTATCTTCTACCTATATCTGTCATGTTGGATAATACTCTTAGACACATGGGCTAGGAAGTGGTGCATGTGGTGGAGAGCACATGTTACAATGCACGAGGACCTGGGTTTAAGCCCACAGTACACATCTGCATGGAGGAAAGCTTCATGAGTGGTAAAGCAGGGCTGCAGGTATCTCTCCTTCTCTCTCTCTATCTCCCCCTTCCCTCTCAGTTTCTCTCTGTCTCTAAACAGAAAAAAAGGAATAAATTAAATAAAAAATGATAATCCTAATCACGTGCATGTGCTATTCCTTCTGTGACTATCTCCTCATTGAATCCTTACTCGCTCATTGTGAGGTGGCCACCCTGATTCAACCATTCTTCTGTTACAGAGAGGAAACTAAGGTCCTGGCCCTGTCCAAAGTCACAGTGTCCAAAGTGGCTGAGAAAGGCCTGGCATACTGACCTCCTTATGTGCTGTCTTTTTAGTTCTCTCTGCGTTTCCCATGCTTCCCTTTTCTTCGGCCTGCCTTCATCTGGGCTGCCACCACCCACATAGCTCCATTCATTCGACAAGTGACTTCTGCAAACATTTAAGACTAGCTCTTCAACACCTTCTTTTTAAAACATAAAGTCTTTTAAATTTTTTTTAAAATTTATTTTCCCTGTTTGTTGACCTTGTTGTTTTTTCATTGTTGTTGTAGTTATTGTTGTTGTTACTGATGTCGTCATTGCTGGATAGGACAGAGAGAAATGGAGAAAGAAGGGGAAGACAGAGAGGGGGAGAGAAAGACAGACACCTGCAGACCTGCTTCACCACCTGTGAAGCTACTTCCCTGCAGGTGGCGAGCCGGGGCTCGAACCTGGATCTTTACGCCAGTCCTTGTGCTTCATGCCACATGCGCTTAACCCACTATGCTACCACCCGACTCCCAAATATAAAGTCCTTTAAAGATATTTTCTGAAGTGAAGCATGTTGAGGTGGCAATCGTTGTATTGGTTAGGTTGTGATCGGCGGATGCAATATTATTTGGTATGGATTGGGAGAGGCATGCGGGAAAGTGGGCCCTATCCAAGGGTTCCAGGACTGGGGGAAGTAGAGGCTCTATAGTGGAGATGTGAGGTTCCTGCTGTCTTAGGGTTCAAAAAGACAATCGATAGTTAATGTTATCATCACATTATTTGGTAATTGGGTTAACTTTGAAAAGTCCTTTTGTTAGGCCCATGTTCAGCGGGGAAGCAATTACAGAAGCCAGACCTTCTACCTTCTGCAACCCACAATGACCCTGGGTCCATGCTCCCAGAGGGACAGAGAATGGGAAAGCTATCAGGGGAGGGGGTGGGAAATGGAGATTGGGTGGTGGGAATTGTATGGAATTGTACCCCTCCTACCCTATGGTTTTGTTAATTAATCCTTTCTTAAATAAAAAATAAAAAATATATTTTCTTTTATTTATTTACTTATTTTGGATAGAGGCAGAGAGATATTGAGAAGGAAGTAGGATATAGAGAGGGGGAGAGACAGAGAGACACCTGCAAACCTGCTTCACCACCTGTGAAGACTCCCTGTTTCAGGTGGGGGTTGGGGCTTGAACCAGGGTACTGTGTTCTCAACTAGGTGGTGTCAGTCTTCTGGGTGGTCACAGAAGTCACTTGTCTACTCTTTACCAGCTATATGGAAACCTAAATACCACAGTCACTGGGCTCATGGGGGTTTGAGCATTGTTCTCACATTGATGTGCCCAGATCCCTGTGCCCTAAATGCAATTAACAGTGTGTAGATAGTTTCTTTCTTTCTCTCTCTCTTCCTTTCTTCCTTCTTCCCTCCCTCCTTCCTTTCCTTCCTTCATTCCTTCTTTTCACTCTTTCCTCTTTATCTCTCTCTTCTTTCTTGAAGATTTAATTTATTAATAAGAGAGGGAGCCACAATATCACTATAGAACATACACTACAGAGGATTGAATTCAGGACCGCAGGTTTGAGAGTCTAATGCTTTATCCACCTTCCAGACCACTATATAGTGGTTTATTATTTATTTTGAGTGAAAAGTCAATATATGAAGTTTCAAACAGAGGGTCTTACATAATTATGACTTGTATCTAGTTAATATGACTGTTTTGGAACTACTACATAAACATTTAAAAAATAAAGAACAATAATCCCAGCATTCTGAAGTTATACATGTTCAGCTTTTCATCATCCTTATCCATACACAATAATCCTTTTTGTATACTTGTATTTTTAAAGCTTAGGTAGCAGAATTATCTTTTATCATACTGTGACATTTGACCATTTATAACATTTCATGAATACAGTTTTCAACAGCTGCATGGTTATCATATGGAATTTGGAACTGTGTCTCAAGTCCATAATCTGTATTATAAGTAGCTTTGTATGGAGTCTTTATTGATGGGACTTTTTTTTTTCACTTCTGCTGACTTTATTTTCCCTATATTAAGTTTTCAAAATTATTGGATCAAAAGAGCTTGAATACTGAGTCTCTGTGTGTGTGTGTGTGTGTGTGTGTGTGTGTGCCTTAAATATCTCACTGCATTGCTTATTTGAGCCTTGCTTTAGTATCAGGATAAGGTTGATGTGAGACTTTTTGTTTTTGGTCTCTGCAGGTACAACATCCAGGATAAAGACACTTTCTTTGATAATGCCACTCGTAGCCGCATTGTAAGTAACAGGTTAAGCCAGCATTGAGCATCGAGGTGGGCTGGGGAAGGGGCAGGGAGAATCAGAGCACCCAGATTGGCAGAGAACTTTCTTACCCTCCTGCAGTCTTCCACCTTTATTTGTTTGGAGTTGCCTAGCAACTATGAGGGGACTCCAGGAGTATCCCAATCATAGTAGCAAGAGAAATAGCAAACAATTGTCCTCACTGATGGCCTCAGGTTCTTCACTAAGGCCCTGATGGGAATCCCAAAGGCAGGGACATCAGAGCTGCTGGGGATTTCAGCTACTCAGGCCATCCTTTGCAGCTGCTGGACCTGAGCTTCTGAAAAGGAAACAACTGGGAAAACTAAAATTTATATAGATTGCTAGTCTCTGAACTTGGATCCACAGCTGGGCAGCTGTGTTTCTCTCCTCACTTTTGTTTTCTTATTTTATTTTAATGAGAATGATACAGAGAGAAAGAGAAAAACACCAGAGCACTGTTCAGCTCTGGCTTATGATGGTGCTGGTTATTGAATCTGGGACCTCAGAATATCTTTTGCAGAACCATTATGTTGTCTCTTCAGCCCTTCTCTCTTATTTTTTGTCACCTGCAAACAAGTCCTAAGCACTTAGGCAGCTAGTTTCTCCAAACAGAAAAGTCATCAGCTCATCTAATGCAAAGTCAACCCTGGTGGCTGAGAAGGCTGTTCCTTAGAGTACTTTTGCCTTTTGGTGTCAAGGTTTTTTTGTTTGTTTGTTTGTTTTGTTTTTAATTTATCAGCATGATTGATTCTGGGGAAAACCTGTACAAGTTCTATGTCCTGATGACCTTGGTCTAAGCCGCAAAGTGTCACCATTCATTAACTATTTTGTTCTTTATCTACCTAGAGGCTAGTCTATTCATGGCATGAGGAGAGAAGAGGGCCCCAAGGAATGCTGAGTACTTAGTCACATCACAGGGAGTCTCTGTGATTTCTGGGAAAGTGCTCAAGTTCCAACAGGAGGAGGAGGAGTAAGTGTGAGATGCCTAGAACACACAAGTTAATATAGTGTGACACTTACCTCCTGAACTTAATTCATATTAGAGACCAATGATAAATCATAAAATCTGATTAAAAATAAGTCTTGCATATACACACACAGGAAAAAGAATAAGAAGGGACAGAAGAAGCTATATTTCTGAGACACAAAGAAAACATGATCTTGATTTTTTTTTTTTTTACTCAAAGAACATACCTTTGGTCCCATTAACTTGGAGTTTTGGGGAGCTTTAAAATAGACATCCACTTTGTTTTTTCTCCCTATGAAAAAAATCAGAAATTTCCCATTTTTCTTGGTTGATGCCACTGCAGCCATTGTGTCTCCCTGTGGCTTGGGTTTCACGGCTGTAAGTTATAGGGTGTTATAGAGATTACCCGAAAACTTTAAAGTGCTTGTAAAACAATACAATGCCATATAAATCCTGTTCCTAATTATTATTGCTATTGAATTGCTGTACTATATTAGAAGAGAATTAAACATTCTTCTATCCCTGTCTGCTGGAAGCTATTTATTTACCACTCTCTTTAGGTCTGGTGCCTGGAATGTGGGCCTGTGAATGATGAGAGAGTAACACTTCTTCCCTCATTCATCTCTCCTGGAAGCTTCTATTTTCCACTCCTGCTCTCTCCCCAAGCTATTCTGTGCTGTGTAAGGGGAAGGGGAGAGCCTGCGGTTTGGTTCATCACTTTGCCCTGTGTTGTTGTCTGAGGACATTGCAGAGGTGTGGGCATCTCCCCTGGACCTGCTTCTTTTATTTATTTTTTAAAATTTTCTAAGTTTATTTTTTATTGCCACTAGGCTTATTGCTGGGCTCATTGCCTGTACGATAAATCCATCGCTTCTGGCAGCCATTTTATCCATTTTATTTTATTTTATATGGCAGAGAGAAATTGAGAGGGAAAGGAGAAATAGAAAGGGAGAAAGAGACACCTGCAACATTGCTTTACCACACGTGAGGCTTCCCCCCTGAAGGTAGGGATTCGACATGGTAATATGTGTACTTTACCAGATGTGCCACTGCCTGGCTCTCCAGGCCTGCTTCTTCATGGTGGTCTGGGTAACCAGCTGTTTGCCTTAGAGCTGGCTCCCTTCTGGACATCTCTTTATAAACTGGCACAGACTTAGGCCAACATCTAGTTGGCCAGAAGGCTCACACTGGTCCAACCGTGCCCCTGTTTCCTCTATAGGAAATGCCCCCAGCTTCTGGCATGTGACAAACAGTTCTTGCAAGTTCCATCATCTGGAAGACCTACTTAGGCAATAGTAAGCACTGAGCAGCAACCAGCTGTGCACCTCAGAAATGTGTCTGACCCCCTAGCTTCAAGACACTGAGGGAAGCAAGGTGAGGATGTAGGGAAAAAGAAAAGAACAAAACAGAGAAATAATATCATCGATGGCCAACACGCATTAGCCTTTTTCTCTTTTTTGTCTTACTCATATGCATTTATTTATTTTATATTAGTATCAATTACTTTATTTTGCATAGAAACAAAGAGAAATTGAGAGGGAGGGGAGAGACAGAGAGACAGAGAGACATCTGCAGACCTGCTTCACTGCTCATGAAGCTTCCTCCCTGCAGGGACTTGAACCTGGATCCTTGTGTGCTTTGATGTGTGTGCTCAACCAGGTGTATTACTGCCCAGGCCCTTGTATTTATTTTTTAAATCACTGGTTTTTACATTTTAAAATATATATTTTTATTTTGGTGTTGATAATAGACTACAAGATGATAGGGTTACAGGGTATATAGTTCCACACTGTACCCACAAGGTTTTGTGCCCCCACTCTTCAAATGATAACCATTATAGTTCTCAAAAACTCTTGGAAACAATTTGTTTCCTTCTAAGTTTTTTTTTTTTTTCCAAGTTCATGTGTTTCAGTACATATGAGTGAAACCATTGGTAGTTTTATTTTATCTTTCTTTTTTAAAATTTTTATTTATAAAATGGAAATATTGACAAGACTATAGGATAAGAGGGGCACATTTTCACATAATGCTCCCCCCCCCAGAGCTCCATATCTAATCTCCTCCTTTGATAATTTCCCTATTCTTTATCCCTCTGGGAGTATGGATCCAGGATAATTGTAGGGTGTAGAAGGTGGAAGGTCTGGCTTTTGTAGTTGCTTCCCCCCTTGAACATGGGTGTTGACAGACCTATCCATACTCCATCCTGTCTCTCTGGGGCAGGACTCTGGGGAAGCGGGGCTCCAGGACACATTGGTGGGGTCATCTGCCCAGGGAAATCAGGTTGGCATCATGGTATCATCTGGGACCTAGTGGCATAGTAATGAAGCTGAAGGGCTGACAGCCCACGCCTGATGTCTCTGGACACAATCCAAAGTGAAGCATGCCAAGGTGGTACTGGTTACATTGATTAAGTTGAAATCAGCAGATGCAGTATCCCTTGGTATGACTTGAGAGAAGCATGCAGGAAAGTGAGCCCCACCCTAGACGTTCCAGGACAGGGAGATGTATAGGCTTTACAGAGAAGGGGGAAGGTTCCTGCTCTCTTAGGGTTTAAGAAGGCAATATATAGTTATTGCTAGCCAAATTATTTGGCAATTGGGTTAACTTTGAAAACCCCATTATTAGAATTTGCTGTATTGTACAAAACCTCAACATAATTTATGTCCTCTTATGCTATTTATACATAGCTGTATCTTATAAAGTAACGTCACCGGTTGCTTCTGTTCTGCCTGGTCCAGGCTTTTAGGAGATATCTCTTTTTCTAGTGTTCTTTTGTTTTGATTTTTGTTTTTTTATTTAGTCTTTTCAGACCATTGGTCATCTCTGGCAAAGAGATGGTGGTACTGAAGATTGAACTTGGGACCTTTGGTTCTTCAGGCAGGAAAGTCTTTTTGCATCATTATTATGCTATCTCTCCAGTCCTCTTTTTTAGTCCTCAAGGCACTTTTAGGAGCTTGGGTGGCCCAAATAGAACAGTGTCTGTCATTATGCCTAAATGGACAAGGCACTCTTCTCTTCCCTGAGGGCTCCCTTTCCAGCTGGGATGCTTCCTCTCTTGTCCCCAGGGAATAATATGGCTCTGGGATTCCCTCCTGTTTTATTCTCCCTTCCTGGAACTGTAGAAATTTCTAGCCTTTGATTTTTTTTTTTCCCAACATGGGGCCAAGGGTCACTGCAAACCTGTGCCTGGAGGTCAGATTGTGTTGAGGCCTCCAAATATTATTTTTCTATATATTAACAATTTTTCAAAATTTAACTTTAAGAGAGAGAACACCAGAGCATTATTCAGCTTTGGTTTATGGTAATGGGGGGAATTGAACCTGGGACCTCAAAGCCTTAGGCACTAGAGTCTTTTGCAGAACCATTAAGCAGTCTTTCTACCCACAAATATTTCCGTTTGAATGGGTTTGCACTGCAGTCCTGCACCGTCCTCTCCCTATATTGCCCCCTCCCCCAGGAAGACCCATATGCATGCGCACATGCGCACTCCCGCTCCTATCCCTGCTCACTTGTCTGCTCACGTGACCTCTGTTGTCTCCCTTAGGTGCACGAAATCCTGAAGCGTACAACCTGCTCTCGGGCCAACAACACCATGGGTAAGGAAGTACCCTGTGTCCTGTGGGATGAGTGCCAAGGGGGCCCCTGACCGCCTCCTTGATTCTCAAGACCCCCGTAGGTACTTTGGTACCTGTAGGTACTGTGTTGTTGGTGGAGCTGGGCGCCCCCCCCCCCCAGCTGTGCTTTCCTGACCACCCCAGGGCCCTGAACACCTCCTTTCTCTTCATAGCCTCCTTGCACTTGGCCCAGCTGCTCTGCTCCTTTCTTTTCACAACTCCTCTAAAGTTGTTATTATTTTGAACCAGGGCTACTGCTGGGGCTGGATGCCTGCAGCACACCATTGCTACAGGCAGCCATTTCCCCCTTATTGACAGATGGCGAGAGACAGAGACAGAGACAGAGAGAAGTAAAGACATCGCAACGCTCCCCGCCACTCCTGAAGCTCCCCGCATGCAGGTGTTCTCATGTGATGTCTTGAATCCGGGTCCTCGTGCCTGGTTTTATGTGTGTGCACTCTACAGGGTCAATCACCTGCCTCTGTGTTCTCTCCCAAAGTTCTTAACTGCATGAAATATGAGACATTACTTACTTACTTACTTAACTGAATTATTTATTTCCACCAGGGTTATTGCTGGGGCTCTATGCCAGCACTATGAATCAGCTACTCTTGATCGCCATTTTTTACCTTTTTATTTTTTAATTTTTGATAGAACAGAGAGAAATTCAGAGGAGGGAGGGAGATAGCTACAGACCTGCTTCACTGCTAGTGAAGCTTCCTCTCTGCAGCTGGAGACAGACCAGGGCCTGGAACCTGGGCCCTTGTCCATTGTAATATGTGTGTTCAGCTGTGTGTACCAGCACTTGCCCCCCTTAAGTTTTTATTTATTTATTTATTTATTTATTTATTTATTTATTTTTATTGCCAATGGGGTTATCTCTGGGTCTGGGTGACTACACAAAGACTCCATCGCTCCCAGTAGCCATTTTTAACTTTTCTTTTTACATTTGAAAGGACAGAGAGATTGAGAGGGTGAGGGGGCAGTAGAGAGGGAGAAAGAAGGAGAAACATCTGCAGACCTGTTTCACTGCTCCTGAAGCTTCCCCCTTGCAGGTAGAGTCTGGGGACTTGAACCTGAATCCCTGCACAAAGTAAAGTGTTCACTCAGATGAGTGCACCCTGGCCTCCTTAATTTTTTATGTAAAAATGGCATCTTGAAGGCCCCATAGCCCAGCCTCCTTCACACATGATCAAACTGAACCCCCAACATGCTTAATGTCTTATCTATGAGCACCCATTAGTCTAAATTTGCATCTTTCAAGCTCATATACTGTCCACTTACCAGGCTGCTCCTTTTGCCTGAATTTTCTACCTGTCTCCCCCTGCCCCCAGCTATCCATGACCAGGTCCAGATCACACATCACTCCCCATGGCTCTTCCTCAGTGTCCCTTGCTCAAAACTTCTATTGGACTTACGCCCTTACTTGCCACATCAGCACCTCCTTGGGTCATCTATAACCAAGGCATAGCTTCTCAAGCCTGTTGGTCCTTGAGATGTGTCTGAATTCACTTTTGGGTATGCCCCAGTGTGCTTAGTCCTCTGCTTGGCACGTTCTACTCAGTGGGCTTGGTTTATTAAATTAATTAAATGTGCCTGCACTAGTAACCTCATAGCCCTGACTATGGGTCCATGAAGGTTTTTTTTTTTTTTTTGGGGGGGGTGACTTTTCAACATTGTAAAGTAAACATTGTAAGGACTTTGTTTTTCATTGAGTACCTTTCAAATAATCATTTCTTTCTTGACACTCAGAAAACATTCATTGAATACCTGCTAGGTTAAGTGATGTTACAGTATAGGAGCTGAGAGATTTCAAAATGAATTTGACTTAATTTCTAGCCTTGAGGTACTCTTAGTTTGACCATGCAGAAAGACCTCTAGACAGATGATGAAGAGGTGAGCTGACAGGTGCAGTCACAGAGACATGTACAGATAGCAAAAAAAAAGAGGAAACACATTTATCTTTCATGGATGTGTCCAGGCATCTACATCAATCATCTGAGATTAGTTTCGTGACTCCCAAGGAAAGTAGGGCTGTTAGTAATTATCACCTCCAGCTACAACTGGGTGCAAAGAGGTCAAATTGTCTGTTAATAATATACAAAGTCATTGTCAACATTGGGTCTAAAGCTTGGGCTCCGTTGACCCAGCTCTGCTTTCATTACCTTTAGAATGCAATGAACTAAGAGTCTCACTGACTTGAGTTTTTAAAATTCATTTCTTCTACAGTAGCTGCCACTGATTTTCTGGCTCTATAATAGGGATGTAAGACTGAGCTTCTCTTCTCCCCATTTGAAGAGAAAACTCAAAGACCAGTTTTCATGTGGTTTGATATCAGCCTACGAGAATACAATACTCTCTAAGCACTTTGACTGACTGACTTACTTATGGGGAAGACCAGAAAGAGGGGAGAGAGAGAGAGAGAGAGAGAGAGAGAGACAAGAGGGAGAGGAGAGAGAGAGAGGGAGAAAGAGAGATATGTGATAACATTATGAGCCCCCCCAGATAATAGGGCCCTTGACCCAGGCGATCAAAGTAGATTTTATTGCTGTTCTTTTTATTTGTTTGTTTAAGTATAGCAACACAAATGACTAGAATTGACTTATATTCCTGCTTAGTGTTGTTGCCTCATAAAAAGAAGAAAAAGGAAAAAAACCTGTGTTTGGAGCTGGTTTCAATGTGTTTTCATTGGTTCTTCACTCTTAGAATTATCTTGTGTAATTAAGAAACTTCATTTCCTTTCTGATTGTGCCTAATTATAATGAAAAAATAAAATATATAAATGTTAGCATAGTTTAGAGTTAGAAGATGAAAAAGGAACTAAAAATCACTAAAACAGTATACTAATAATAGTTCAGAAATACACCTAATTTATCTAGTATCACCACATTTTTCTCTGTAGAAAATACACTTTTGAATGCTTCTTTTTGCAAAGCCACTAAGCTGTATGTGAGTTGCATGTTTTAATTTATTTATATTCTTGAATAATGCCATAAAATTTCTCGGGTAGCTTACAAGAAAAACAATAAAACAGCATGATATAAATAATAAAACAAAAATAAGAACCAGGAAAGGACAAATTAAAATAGAATGTCAGAAACTAGAAGAAAAAATAGAATACAAATATTCAAACCATAAGGCCATCAAATTTATTTGATAGGACAGAGAAATATTGAGAAAGTGGATTTAGAGAGGAGAGAGATGTTAGCGAGCATAAATCAAACCACCATCCACTGTAAGGAAGCAAAGATGTTTATTGACGAATTGCAATCCGGGCCGAGATGGTGACTGGTGTTAGTCTACCAAACTCGACCCCGAACAGGGCTCAAACCATACAATTTATAGGAATTCAGACTACACTCAGGGAGGGGGAGCACATCACCTTATCAACCTACATCCAATAACAGGCTATAGCAAACACAAGATCCAATCATTTCAAACTTAGCAAAAGCATGATCCATTCAAAGCAAAGCGCGGGCTAGTTTCAAATATAGTAAGATCACACAACCAATAGAATTCAACCAGGCACATCCTCCTGCCATCGGCTATGACCACCCATCCGGTAGACAGCACACCACAAAGTCTGTTCAAAGGTCCTGATAAGGCTTGTCCCCATGTAGGGTCCTTCGAACAATGGGTGGCCTTCACTGATGAGGTCCTGATAAGGCTTGTCCCCAGGCAGGGTCCTTCGAACAATGGGTGGCCTTAACTGATTAGGTCCTGCTTATTCAAGGGGGAAGGGGCAAGGAATTTTACACCTCATACTACAAGCAACTCATACTAAAAGCACTTAAACAACTGCATAAAAAGGGAATTTCAAGGCTACTGCCTTTTACAAGAGAGAGACATTTGGCAGCACTGATTCACTACTCATGAAGCTTCCCCCCCATAGGTGAGGGCCAAGGGCTTGAACCCAGGTCCTTGCACATGGTAAATGTGCCTTAATTGGGTGCACCACTGCCTGGCCCAAACTCTCTGACTTCTGCTCTTAGGATCCCCCCCACCACCAAAGTTATTGTTAGGGTGCCTACACAGCCAGGCTGTCACTCCTAGTAGCCATTTTCCTTCTTTTATTATTGTATTTGATATAACAGTAATAAATTGAGAGGGGAAGGGGGAGATACAGAGGGAGAGAGAAGGAGAGACACTTTCACCACATGTGAAACAAGATGCCTGCAGGTGGGGGCAGGAGGCTTGAACCTGTGTCCTTGCACATTGAAGTGAGTTCACTCAACTGGGTGTACCACTGCTTGGCTCCGTGTGTGTGTGTGTGTGTGTGTGTGTGTGTGTGTGTGTGTGTGTGTATACTTACATAAAACATTTCGATAGAAAGGTATTGTAACCAAAATAATAAGAATATGTGTAGTTGTTTGCTTTACAAAGCATTTCTACACTCATTATCTCATTTGATCCTTTACATGACCATGTCAGATAGGCTCCACACAGGTTAATTCATTTCACAGCAGAGACTAACTTGATGCACAATGTTAGAGATCTAGGAACACATTGGAACCCAGGGGTCTTCTTCAGTACCCAATCAACCAGTTACTTTAATAAATGCATGAAGTCACTAATAAAAGGTTTAATAGAGAAAGTGGAAGTTGCGATCTCCTGTTCCCTCCCAGCCAGTTTCTCCCCTTAACCTAGAGAGAAATGCCTGAACACTCTTGAAGCATCTTCCTAGTTCTAACCTTTTCTAGACTCCGATCCATAGGAGCAACATGACCCCTCTCTCTCTCTCTCTCTCTCTCTCTCTCTTTCTCTCTCTTTCTCAGTCAATTAAGCCCAGAGCCAGAGAGGAGATGGTCTGGGCAGGTCCCTGAGGGCAGCTTCCAGGGTCACATCCAGGAGGCTGAGCAGTGTCAGGAGCACAGGGTAGATCATTCCAGAGACAGGCAAAGTGAGATGCTGGGAAGGAGAGATTTTACAGCACTGGCCAGCTTGGGTTGAGCCCCTTTTGCATTGAGATCACCCTGAACACTTGGGAAACCCTGGCCTCCCATAGCAACTCCCAAGCGAGATAAAGAGAAATACAAACGCTGCCATTCAAACACCTGCTTCTGTCCTAAGTTGTTTTGCTTAGTGATGCCCTTTCCAAGAACCCAGGGCAGTAAGTGGGGGCTCTCTGCACAGGACTGGGTGCCACTGGCTTCTTTGTTTGCTCCCATCTGCACATGTAAAGAGTAGCCTGCCTTCTGAGGTTGGGATCATAGCCTTGCTTAAAAAAAAAACTCATTCTATGTGGCGCCAGGAATGAATATGGGCCTCATATATGTGTGGTACTGCTGAGTGTCCACTCCTGCCCAGTTCTCTCAGTGTTTCTTTATGAATGGAGACAGAGAGCAGAGATACCACAGCAGCTCTGGTTCCACCAACCATAGAGTTGCCACAGTGTGACTGTTGTGCTGTTGGGCTTCCCACCAGACCCTAACCACCAGCTTTCTGCAGGTCCTGTGATGACCAAACCTTCTCCATGGAGGGCAACCTTTTACTGTCATCTTTCTTGTGCTAGTTGAGGTATTCAGTACCCACTTTCCATCACACCTCACCCAGCAGGCAGCAGAGGCTCTTTTATTTGCTGTCTCCCCTTTTCTTTATCTTTGATGGGGAGAGGGCTCATGAAGATAAAAAAAAATAAAGTAGTTTGGGACAGGGTGGTGGCTCAGTGTGCAAGGACCTGGGTTTAACTCCACAGTCCCCACCTATAAGGGGAAAGTTTCAGGGCAGTGATATATTGCATGGGTATCTGTCTCTCTTTCCTTTATCTCCTTCCCTTTCAATTTCTCTCTTGTCTCTATTCAAAATAAGAAAGTAAATAAAAATTGAAAAAGGAATCATAAAACAAAATAGATGGGGTGGGCACTGGCACACGGGCAGTTGTGGTGCTCAAGGGCACAAGTTCCGGCCCCCAGGCCCCACTTTGAGGGAGGGAGCTTCACAAGAGATGGAGCAGTACTGTAGGTCCCTCTCCCTCTCTCTTTCTGTTCCTCCCACTCTCCAACCGTTCCCCTTCTTTCCTCCCTCCCTCTCCCCTTCCTTCCTTCCCTCCCTTCCCTCTTCTCTATCTCTCTCTACCCTTTCAATTTCTCTGTATCTAAAATAAATAAAATTAAAATATTATAAAATAAAATAGCATAAACAGGCAAAAGGCTTGGAGCTGACCTTAGAGTGGTTTGGGAAGACTGGTATTTGGGGCCATCTTCTAACTTTCCACTTTAGGCTTCCTTCCACAGATATTAGGAGAGGCAGCTAAGGCTCCCCCTCACACTGAACCCTGAGAGGGCAACAGATGTGGGCTGAGACCTGAGGCTCAGAATGGGAATGCTTTTGTGTCCCCAGGCTCTGCAGGATGATGGTGAGACAGGAGCTCACACCCTGCCCAGCCTCATGTGGCCTCTTAACCACCAAGAGAAAGGGACACTGTGGGGTGGCTTTGGGATGTACTCCATCAGGGATGTGAGCCTAGGCCTCCTGACCCTGACAGGGAGAGCCCACGCTTCCCTCCTGCTTCATGCAGAAGCTGCTGCTGCCTTCTCACAGACAATTATAGACTGATGGAGCTGCACTTCCAAAGACAATGTGGTGTCAGAGCGTTTCAACAAATGTGTGCTTTGGGCATCTCCCTTCCCGGCTCCCTGAGATGATGTCTTCATTTCTACTGACCCAGCCCAGACCGTGCTGTGTGCTGTAAACATCTGGTTTACCGTTCACCCAGCTGAACTGGTTTACATTTGGTTAGAAGAAAAGGCTGAGGATTAAAGACATTTAAGTAATTAAGCACACGTCAAGACAATTTGGTGATGGGTAAATATAGTCTCTGTTAAGATGCGCTGGCTGGGGGTTCTGGTTTAGATTTGTGTCCAGTTGGAGCTCAGGGAGGAAGGCAGAATGCCGGGCAGACTGGGCCCTGCTGGGGGTGTAGAGGGGGAATCAAAACCAAATGGGTTGTCAGGAGCCCAGCACCATGACTTGGAGGACCTGTCCCCACAGGTCTAAGTTCACTGTGATTTTGGCCAGAAGGGAAGAGAGCTGCTGTCCCTGTCACTCTGGGGCCCTGGCAGTCTGAACGAGTCTGTCTTTGGGAGGCAGACCCAACACTGCATTTGGCAGGTCCTTTGCATGAGGGAACCAGAGGTGCTGTGGCAACAAGCAAAGTGCTCAGCCTTGGGCTTTGCACCTTAAGTGGGCGTTTGTGCCCATGTAGGGGCCTCCGCCCAGCCTACTGCCTCCCTTGGCTCTGGTGTCCGGGTGCTGGGTGCTGGAGAGTGGGGCTGCTAGGCCAGCAGAGCTGTGGCCAGTGTTGATCAGAGGACATACTAGTTTTTTGCTTGGGAATTGTCCTTCTTTTACTCTCATTCATTTTTTTTTTTTTATTGCTGGGGCTCTATGCCTGCTTGTTTCCACCATCCCAGGCTTCCAGTTTTCTTTCCCTTTTCTTCTGGATAGAGACATAGGGGGTGGGAAGGGAGAGAAAGAGACACAGAAAGAAAGAGAGAGATAACGTGGCGTCCAAGTGGTGGTGCATCTGGTAGAGTGCACATATTACAATGCAAAAGGACACCAGTTCAACCCCCAGGTTCTCACCTGCAAGGGGGAAGCTTCATTAGGGGGTAAACAGTGCTTTAGGAATCTCCTTCCTTTCTTTCTTTGCCTCCAGGGTTATTGCTGAGACTTGAATCCACTGCTTCTATGGCCATTTTTTCTTTTTTTTTTTTTTTTGGATAGGACAGAGATAAGTTAAGAAGAGGGGAGGGGAGATAGAAAGGGAGAGAGGTGGTCCGGAAGGTGGCGCAATATGAGGTCCTGAGTTCAATCCCCAACAGCACATATACCAGAGTGACGTCTGGTTCTTTCTCCTCCTTTCTCATTAATAAATAAAATATTAGAAAAAATTAAAGAATGGGAGAGAGACAGAGAGACACCTTCAGTCTGCCTCACTGCTTGTTGAAGTGACCCTTTTGTTACTGGGGAGCCTGTGGCTTGCACCGGGATCCTTACTTGGATCCTTGTGCTTTGTACTATGTGTGTTTAATCCAGTGTGCCACCACCTAGCCCCTTGGGTATCTCTTTTTCTATTCTTCTCTCTTTCTCTCCTCAATTTTTCTCTCTATTGCCATCCAAAACAAATAAGTAATAAAAAAATTTTTAAGAGAGATGACTGTAGCATTATTCCACAACTTGTGAAGCTCCACCCTGCAGATGGGAACTGGGGGCTTGAACCCGAGTCCTCATGCATGGTAACATGTGTCTTCCACTGTTTGAGCCACTGACCATTCTCAGGGATTACTGTTCGAAGCACCAGAGTTTTCTGGGATTGGAGGTGGTGTTCTCAGCAATCTGTGCTGCTTGTGCCAAGGCTTTGCTTCTCTTTGGAAAGCCAAGGAAAGGAAAGAGTCCTGAATACTTTCTCCTCCCTTCTCTTTGCCCCCAGCCCTGGACCAAAAGTCTGGGTATTCTTTTCTCCCTGGGTCTTGAGCAGAGAGGGAAGTGTGTAGATGTGACCCTGAAGAAGAAAGCCCTGCCATCATAGCCAGATGGAGGGTGCATGATGGAATCAATTAACTGAAAAGAAAGGAAAAACTTCAGAATTGCGATTTTCAAAGCAGAGTCTGTCTTAAAAAGAGAGAAAGAAAGAAAGAAAGAAAAGAAAGAAAAGAAAAACGTTTGATTGTTTTTTTTTTCTTTCAAACTAATTTCCATGCTTGTTGGGGGCAGGGGTAGACTCTTGGTTTCAGAAGTCTGTAAGTGACTTGAGAGACTAAGGCAATTCCCGCTCTTGGGCGCCATTTTATTATAGGTGAAATCACTTCTCAGCTTGACTTTCTCTCAACCCCCCTTTCTCCTGCTTTTTGTCACAGGTCACCTTCTTTTCAGCAGTCACTGACTGAAAAAGAAGAGATACAGTTTTTAGGTGCATAGAGATACACGAGTCACTGTATGTCAAGGCTCTGCCAGTGTGGGCTAGGACTTAATGGGCCAACTGCAAGGGAAAGACCCGTATGCATGGCTTCTTTACTTAGGAGCCAGGCTTATGACCAACACTCCCAACAGTTTTTGTTTCCTTCCTTCGTCCCTTCCTTCCTTTTGCTCTTGCTCTTGTACTCTTTCTTTCATTGGACAAAGAGAAATCAAGAGGAAATAGAAAGATAGGGAGGGAGGGAGAGAGAGAGAGAGAGAGAGAGAGAGGGAAGGAGAGGGAGAGGGAGAAGAAGAGAGGGAAAGAGGGAGGTGGGGGGGGCACGCAGCCCTGTTCCATCACTTGCAAATCTTTCTCCTGTAGGTGGGGACAGGGGGTTTGAACTCAGGTCTTTGTGCATGGTAACATATGTGTTCAGCTGGGTGTGCCACCTCCTAGCCCCTTTCTTTTCAAAAAAATATTTATTTATTTTGGATAGAGACAGAGGAATTAAGAGGGAAGGGGGAGGTAGGGAGAGAGACACCTGCAGACCAGCTTCACCGCTCATGAAGCTTCCTCCCTGTGGGTCGGAACTGGGGGTTTGAACCCAGGTCCTTGCACATGGTGACATATGTGCCAAATCAGTTGTACCACCAGCCCCATTTCTTCTTGTTATCTAATGTATTTTATCGGTGGTTTAAGATTATGAGATTACATGGGTGTAGCTTCACGCAGCACTCACTGCCATAGTTCTGTGCCTCCAGCCCTCCCTCCATGATAACCACTATAGTTTTTTTCAGAGTCTTTGAGACAGCTTGGTGGTGGCTGAGGTGGCGGCATTGAAGGTAGTGGCTATTACTACTACCGCGTCTACTACATCTACTACCACCTCTACTACTACCACCATTACTTACCTCTACCACTATCTCTACTACTGCCACCACTATTACTACCTCCACTACGACCTCTACTCCTACCTCTGCTACTACCACTGCTACTTCTACTACCTCTGCCACTACTACTACCTCTACTACTACCACTATTTCTACCTCCACTACTACTACCTCTACTTACAGCTCTACTCCTACCACTACTATCTCTACTCCTATCACTACTTCTACTACTACGTCTACTACTACCTCAAACTACCACTACTACTACCTCTACTACTACTGCTTCTACTACTTCTACTACATCATCTTCTCCTCCTCTTCTTAGTTCATGTGTTTCAGTTCTCTATATTTTACAGGAATGAAAGTGCCTCGCAGTTGTCTCACCTCCTCATTTACTTCACTAGCATAGTTATCTCCAGTTCCATCCATTTTGTCCTGAATGACATACTCTCATCTGTTTTTTTTTTTGTTTTTCGTTGCACAATATTATCCTATTGAGCATATGTCGCATCACTTCTTCACCCAGTTGTCTGTTGATGAGCATTTGGGATGCTTCTACTCCTTGTCTATGGTGAATAGTGTAGCTATGAACATAAGGGTGCATATGTCCTTCGAATTAGTGATTTCATGGCATTTGGATATACACCTAGGCATGGTGCTTTTGGGTCACAGGCTAATTCCACTTCTGTTTGTTTGAGGACTCTCCACACTATTCACTTTCCTCACTTAGCTCTGAGACAAGAGGCAGGGCACAGAGCTTTCAGCCTCCTTTTGAGGCTCTAGCAGTAAGAGCCAGGAGTCTAGGCTGTCTGCCTCATGTTCTCAGATGCTGGGTAATCATGCAAAGCTGAGAACGAGGACTGGGGAGCCGGCTTAGTGTGCCTGAGGTGTTGGTTCAATCCCTGGCACCACTGTGAGTCAGAACCCAGAGGTGTTCTGGTTTCTGTCAGTCTCATACAAATAAGTGAATAATTCTTTCCTAGACCTGAGAGTCAGCAGGAGAGCTGAGCCTCTGCTTACAGGTGGTCTTTGCATGGTCTTTAGGCATAGCAGCTCTGGGATGTGGGTAAGGGGCTTGGGTGGGATGCCACTGGGTGCTGTGTGGAGCCCTCCTCTGGCAATGAATCTGTCTTGACCCATGTGGCCAGCTCACCTGCAGCTTTGAACTCTCACCCCCGCCCCTCCTGACAGCCTAAGACTAGTCTTGGAGTAGTTTTGGTAGAGCCAGGAAGTCAGCTCAGTGAGTCCACATGAGACTTCTACCTGTGCCAAGCAAAATGGTACTCTGGTCTCAATCTCTTATAGAAAAAGAAACAAGCAAAGTAAAGAAAAACAAAATAGTATTGGTTACAAGACCCCCCCCCCCCCCGGGAAAGGTTACAGGGACTCCCAGGGTTCCCCAGATCACACTTGAGAACTCCTACACCCCTGCCCCCATGTCACCAGCTGATGCTCAGAGCAGGACAGTGACAGATAGGCCACAGTGTGTGGGGACAGGCAGGTGCCAGACACAAGCACAAGTAAAGGAGTCTGAGTGAGCCCATCTGATATGCCAGACATAACTTCACACATGGGGAATAAGAAAATGCTGCCTTTGTGCCCATAACTGAAACTCCAAACACTTTCCTGACTGGGAGGTCAGTGTCAAGAATGTCGTGATACTCAGCTGAGAAGGAGGCAAACCTGTAACATCCTTCAGAGCCTAGAGAGAAGTGAAGTCCCTGCCCCGGAGTGACTGTCTTTGTTATCCTGTCTCCCCAGGCATCAACTCTCTGATAGCCAACAACATCTATGAGGCTGCCTACCCTCTGCATGATGTAAGTGCTACCCCCAGTCTGTTTCCTCCAGCCCCAGATATGGCAGACAAGAGGATAAAAGGAAGGGAGAGGAACTTTGGTAGCGGGAATTATGTGGAATTGTACCCCTCTTATCCCACAATCTTGTTGATCATTATTAAATCACTAATTTAAAAAAAAAAAAAGGAAGAGGAAGGCTGGTCAGGGTGGGGGTTTCCTGAGAGGAGAGCCACAGACTTGGTCTGTTGGGTACTTAAGTGTCCTTTTCTTAAAGTATTATTTTATGAAGCTGTTAGTGACAGGAGGAGGAGATATATTAGGAGAGAGGGAGAGAAGGAGAATCAGCATCAGTCTGGCCCATTAGATAGTAGAGATCAAACATGGAATCTCAAGCTTATAAGTTCAGTGCTCAAGGGTGTCCAGCGGTAGCGCAGCGGGTTAAGCGCAGGTGGCGCAAAGCGCAAGGACCCGCATAAGGATCCCGGTTCGAGCCCCCAGCTCCCCACCTGCAGGGGAGTCGCTTCACAGGCAGTGAAGCAGGTCTGCAGGTGTCTGTCTTTCTCTCCCCTTCTCTGTCTTCCCCTCCTCTCTCCATTTCTCTCTGTCCTATCCAACAACAATGACATCAATAACAACAACAGTAATAACTATAACAATAAAACAAGGGCAACAAAAGGGAATAAATAAATACTAAAAAAATTTAAACAAGTTCAGTGCTCAAGTCACTTTGTCATCTCTGAGTGCATCACTACCCAATCCCTGAGAGTCATATATTTATTTTATTTATTGGATAGACAGTCAGAAACTGAGAGGGAAGGAGTGGGGTAGAGAGGAAGAGACAGAGACACCTGCAGCCCTGCTTCACCACTTGTGAAACTTTCCTCCTCCAGGTGGGGACTGGAGGCTTGAACCCTGGTCCTTGTACACTGTCTCAACTAGGCGCACCACCACCTGGCCCTATAGTTTCTTTTTCTTTTTTTTCAATATTTATTCATTCCCTTTTGTTGCCCTTGATGTTTTATTGTTGTAGTTATTATTGTTATTATTGATGTCATCATTGTTGGATAGGACAGAGAGAAATGGAGAGAGGAGGGGAAGACAGAGAGGGGGAGAGAAAGATAGACATCTGCAGACCTGCTTCACTGCCTGTGAAGCAAATCCCCCACAGGTGGGGAGCCGGAGGCTCGAACCAGGATCCTTATGCGGGTCCTTGTGCTTTGCGCCACATGCGCTTAAGCCGCTGCGCTACAGCCCGACTCCCTAGTTTCTTTTTCTATAAGAGACTGAGACCACAGTACCATTTTGTATGTAGATGTAAAATTCCTCCTCCTTACAGGGCAAGAACACATTGTTGGATCTTTTTGTATTTTGTTTAATATTTTTGAAGATGTATCTCAAAGTTCCCTGTATTATTGCTTTAGTAAGTAAGTGAAAAAACTTTTCCCAGTTTGGTCACTTTATAATATCCCCCACCATAACACCTTGGTGTTCTCCAAGATGATCTGGCCCCTCAGCTAAAGGCCTCCACTCGGCTCCTGACTGGTCATTTTTTTGTCACTGGTCACACAGCTGTGCCAGATCAGGCCTTTGAGCCAGGGGTGCCTGAGTCCCTGCAAGGACGACTCAGATGACAGCTTCTCCTCTCTGCCACCTCTGCCATGGGCACCTATGAAGTCAGGTTCTGCAAGTTGCCTGATGTGGCACAGGGTGACACCCTGTCAGATGCTCGTTCCTTCCAGGCACTGGCTCTGACTTTACATTTGATCCAAGGAGGCCCAGGATAACCTCTGGGAGACATTGTCCACAAGTGACCTTGCTGGTGACCAAGTCTCCAGGGCAGCATTTGCTCCTGACCTTGACCTTGCTTATCTAGAAGTGAAGGAATGTAAGAGAGCAATCTTCTCTCAGCATTTGAGAATTCTTCTGGCCTTATACCAAATCCCTTCTTCTTACATAGGGGGAATATGACAGCCCCGGGGACGACATGAACGACAGAAAGGTAAGCTGGCTTCATGCGGTGCTCAGAGCTCTGCACACACAGAAAACGGTGGGTGAATGTGGCACTCAGGGGAAGGGTCCTGAATGGCCTGCTTACTCCCTTGCCTGTCCTTCAGTCATTCTTCCCCTGCACCTATACCAGCATCAAGTCATTCTTAGGCATCGGCAGGAGAGAGAGAGAGAGAGAGTGTGTGTGTGTGTGTGTGTGTGTTTGTGTGTGTGTGTGTGTGATGCTATAGGCATTTAGTGCCTGGAGGTTCCATGCTGCTGACCATCTTGAAATATCCTCAACACCCCCGAACCCCCCCACCCATAGAGTAGTACCTCATTCCTGATGACAAGCAGGTCTTAACTGAGGAACACCGGAGAGTCACAGAGTCTAAATTCTTTAGTGTGTAGATGGAGACATGACACAAGTCCCAGAGAGATTGAGCCCCAGGCCCATGATGATACTGCCCTCAGGCACAGAGCTGGGCCCTGGCTCACTCACTCTCAGCTCTGCTCTCCCTGCTAATCTGTGCTATCATCACCCACGACAGTGCCATTCAGCACAGGGGAGGGGGTTTCCCTTTAACCTATTCTTCTTATTCTCCAGATAAGAGAAGTGAGGTAGAGCCATCCCCGACCTAGAGATGAGGGCTGGTGAAATAACTTAGTTGGATAGCGCTCTGCTTTGCCATGTGTGTGACCCAGGTTCAAGTCTGGCCCCCACCACATTAAAGGCAACTTAGATGCTGTGGTGTCCCTGTCTCTTTCTGTCTCTCCCTTTCTGTCTCTATCTAAAACAGAAACAAGAACAAAAACCAGGGCCAGGTTATGGTACACCTGGTTGAGAGCGCATTCCACCATGTGCAAGGACCTGGGCTCAAGCCCCTGCCCCCCACTTGCAGGGGGGAAGCTTCACAAGTGGTGAAGCAGGTCTACAGGTGTCTTTCTCTCTCTCTTCCTCTCCCCTTCCCCTTTCAATTTCTTTCTTATCAATAAAAAATAATATCTTGTAAAAGTCCCTAAAAGTGAATTAGAGGTGAGAAATCTGGAGGAGAGGAGGGCTCAGTCATGTATATGCTGGGCAGCTACAAACCAAAGGTCTTGGCAGCAGGAGGAAAGGGGGTCTTTGGAGGAAGCCTGGCCCTGGCAATCACTGCTCCCCACTCAGCAGCTGTCTCTCCTAGTGCCATTTCTTCTCTCTCTGTGTCCTGGGGCATGGCTGTGCCACCTTTCCCTGTCATGACCAGACATTCTAAGGATCTCTTAGCCTCAGTGCAGATGCCCCAACTGGCTGTCACCCCCTCGGGTGAGCCTCCCTCCCCGCTTTCCCCAACCTTCAGCCCCTCTGCTGAGCAGAGCAGGGTGGGCAGGGGTGAGAGAGATGAGGAATTGAAGCCCCCAAAGTATCCCCCCTCCTCTTCCTCCCTAGCTCTGTTGTCTGGAAAACCACTCATCCCCCAAGTTGCCTTTTGAGCTGCTTTCTTTTTATCCTGCCTATTAGGCCCAGTTATGAAGTGTTAAGTATTAAAAACATAAAAGGTCTTTTCCAGAAATACTGCCGTGATTGCTTACACATGTCCCCCCTCGGCCTGCACGGGGAATCTGCTATAGTCTTGCCATGTCTTAACCTCATCTGTTTTCTATCTGAGGCTAATAGTCTCGGTGTTTAATTTCCTGAAAAGTCCCGGATCAGATTTAAAGGCAAAGGAGGAAGAAGCCTTGCTCGCTGTGTCTCACCTCTCTCACCCGATGTTTTCTATCCCCTTACTCTCTCACTTCCTGCTCTTCCCCTTTAAAGGGGGGGGCACTGTTCAATGCCCACATGAGAGACCTCCCATGGGGTGAATGGTGACCCTCAGCCCATGGAAGTAGAGTGCCTTGTGCTTTACTGGAACATTCCAGGGACTGGGAACACAGAGTAACTCCTGGGCCACATCCGCTGATCCTCTGATAGCTGTCCAGGGCAGGGAGAAGCACGTAGGAGTCCAGCCAACGTTTTATGTGTGCTTACCTCTGGCACAATACTTCTACTATCACCACCAGCAGCCAAAGCTTTTCAAGAAATATTTCCTTCCCAGGAAAGGTAGTGCTGGTGGACTGACTGAATCCAGAAAGCAAGGAAGTAGCTGCCCAGATGGAGTTGGAAAGCACTCTCAAAGTGAAGTCAAAAGGATGCTGGGGAAGGGGGACCGGCTATCTTTGAGAGTCTAGAGGCCTTTTTTTTTGTGACTTTCCCTTTTTTTTTTTTTTCCCCTGCCAGGGTCATAATGATGGACCAGAGAAGCCGTGAGGGAGAGTGAAAGATTTCCCCTCCCCATTTCCGTTGAGAAACTGATACCCAGTGAGGTGAAGAGAAGTGATTGTCAAGTCAGGAAACAGAGACCCTGATTATTGATCAACTAGGTCCCTGTGGTCATGTTGCTACAGTTTTAATGTGCTTCAAGAGGCTACTGGAAGGGACTGGGTAGTGGTGTACCTGGCTGGCTGTACACATTACCATGTATAAGGTCATGGGTTTGAGCCGCTGCTCCCCACCAGCAAGGGAGAAGCTTCACAAGTGGTGAAGCAGAGCCTTACCCCTCTGTCTCAGAGGCTACTGAAAGGTCTGGGTCCAAGGGAGTTGGAGGTGCAGGTGCACCATGGGCTTCCTACTCTGGGGTCCTCTAGTGATAACTCGCAGGGCACCCTCAAACCTCCCATCCTGCCAGCTCCCAGATCCCTGAGGCCCCAGCTTCTCCTGGGCACATCTCAGGCAGGGTGGGAGGCCCTGAGAGTGGAGCCTCCAACTGCCTTCTGTGCTGTGAGTCTCTGTGACTCAGCCACAGCCAGGGGCTGGAAGGTTTGCTCTGTCTTCTCCTGGAGGGTAATTCCTTCCTTCTGGGGGACAGGGAGGGGTTCCCTGCCCTTCTAGTAGGCAAGGAGGTAGGAAGAGAGAACAGATTGGGTGAATGAGTCCCTCCTGGCTGCCCACAGCCCCCTAATCCTTCATTTCCCACCTGCTTCATTTCCTCAACTATCTGGAGAGCATGCTTGTGACTATTCACTGCCCCCCCCCCCCCCCCCGCTGGGTCCCTGTCTCATTGTACCTACTCATGGGAGCCCCCAAGGCATAGATTAGTTAGTAGTAGTTAAACCTTTGTCCCAGATTTTCCAGTTTTTGTAAATGGTCATCTTCTGAACCAGTGGGTGGTTGTAGAGGGAGCCCCAATTCTTCTTCTAGCGTTTGCCCTTCTTCCGTAGCCAGTCAACAGCGTCAGGTTGAGCCTGATGTAAAGTTTCGAGACCTCCTTTGAATCTGGAGAGGTGGCAGTCGTTGATGATGTGCTAAGAGAGACAGTCCTGCATTTGAAAAGCTTGTTTTCTGGGCTGAGGAGATAGCATAGTGGTTTTGCAAAAGACTCTCATGCCTAAGGCTCAGATCAGTGCTCTGGTTTCTTTTTCTGCATCTCTTGATTTAAAAAAACAATAAATTAAGGTGTGCTTTCTAACAAGAAAGTGACTTTTCTGGGTCAGGGAGGTGGCTTAGCTATAGAATGCAAGGAGGCCTTGGGTTCAGTCCACTGTACTGCTTGTGAGCAGTGGTGCTCTGGTCTTTCTTCCTCTCCTTCTGGAAGTCAAGGGGAGGGAGCAAGGAAGGCAGGAATGAAGTGACAAATCAAAGATTCAAATAGCCAGTGTGGAGTTTGAGAGCAGAATTCTCCTTGCTCTCATCCAGCTCCTCCCAGGTCTCCCCTGGTCTCCTAACTGCCTCTCAGTTGACTATAGCTGGCTTCTCTCTCTGCTTGTTTGTTTTACTTATTTTATTTTTTTTTATTGCCACAAGGGTTACTGCAATCTGCCACTCCCAATGGCCATTTTTTCTTTTGGTTTTTCTTTTTTTTTTATTTGATACGACAGAGAGAAATTGAAAGTAGAGAGGGAGAAAAATAGAGACCTGCAGACCTACTTCACTGCTTGTGAAACGTCTCCTCTGTAGATGGGGAGCTGGGGCTTGAACCTGGGTCTTTGTACATGGCAACATGTGTGCTTAACTGAGAGAACTACTGCCTAGCCTCCCTCTCTCTTCTTGTTGCAGGAAGAGCTCGTGGCCTTAGAGAGGAACCAGGGTCCCACATTCCTTGCTGTTCCTTAGCTATTACAAATGGGGTGAATAGCTGGGTACTATTAGGCAAAGCCCATCTCTGTAAGTTACTGATTCTCTCCATAAAGGCTTGGAGTGAAGCCTACCCTGTAAAATAAGGCATCATCCACTTAGGAGGAGGGACCCTACCAGTGTCAGCTAGTTGGTGAAGAGGACATGCTGCAGCTTAAGGGGCAAAGTGGGGCTACCTTAGAAGGTTCTAGTCTGCAAGTCTAAAGGGACTGTCACAGTCCCAGTGGTCATCCTACTGTGTTGTCCACACCATGCTCCTTCTCTGCTTCCCTACACAGGTGGGGAGGCAAGATTCTGCATCCCTCCCCAGCAGGGCCTCTGGACCTGAAGCTCTAGTCTGTAGGAGTTTCCTGCTGAGTCCTCATCCTTATCCACATTGCACTCCAGGAGCTCTAGCGACACATCCTTGTCTGTCTCTACAAAGTGTGCATTTAACTTTATATGTAGACAGTGCCCCACTGAGGAAGAGACTTTCTAGAGGTTTCCTATAGCAGATCTGGGACCTCTTCAGGGACCAAGCTTAGGAGTGTGGCTCTTGGTTTGAACATAGTGCTGAGGGAGCCATCCTGGCTTCTTGGAGCCCGCCAGAGTAGGGTGAGGGGGGGCACTGTGTGCAGATGTAGGCCTGGGCTGGACATGCTTAAGAAGGAATCTGCCCTGGGGATAGGAGCCTGTGGGGCAGGCAGTGACGTCTCATAGTCCCCCTGGGTGCCCTGGCTTGGCTCTCCTGACGCAGGCTGGCCTCCCATGGGGACACACATGAAGTCACTGTGACAACCAGGTGCTGGTGAGTCCAAGGTTTGCTCTAGGGGAAGAGAAAAAGGCAGTGTAAGCACCCAAGATGACAGGGAGGAGAGGTGTAATAATAACAGTGGGACTGGGTAGGAGCCAGCAGCATCAGAACTAATGAATTCAAATAACCTGGGAGGTGGTACAGTGAATGAAGTGTTAAACTTGTAAGCATGAGGCCCCGCGTTCAATCCTCAGTACTGCATATTCCAGGGTAATATGCTGGTTCTCTTTCTTTCCACCTCTCTTGCTCATAAATAAAAGAAATAAATCTTCATGAACTCACCCTTCAGAAGGCTATCATGCACTGCAGAGGTACTCTTTGTCCTGGGGTTCTTCTTTGTAAATGGTGCTGATTGTAAGTGCAGTTTGCTCTACCAGGATCCATGTAGTTTTTGGCTTTGTTTTGTTTTGTTGTTGGAGGGATATTCTGACAGTAAAAAAAAAAAAAAATCTGACAGCAAAATATGTAATAAGACAGGAGCCTGTAATAGAAGGTTATAGCCATTCAGCAAGAACGGTGGCAGTTGTGTCAGTTTTCAATCATCTGTACAAATTCTGAGGAGAAATTTGCCTATACATGTGTGTGGCTTCCCAGTCCTGCATAGCAGGTGCTGCTACTCACTCTCATCACCCCCCCCGGGGGGTGGACTCCAGACTCCCTTCCTCCCCAGCCCTGCTACCCCCTTTTCTCCCCAAAGCCCCTTGCCCAGGTTTCCACCAGTACACCACCCCCAGCCCAGGTTTCCACCTGTCTCCCTTTCTGACTTCCAAGTTCTACCTACAGGCAAGGCTATCCAGCATGTCTCCCTCTCTTCTTCACTCACCCCTCTCAACACTTTTCCTTCAGTTTCTAGAGAAGATTGAGATTCAGTGGTCTCTGTTCTGATGTCTAGGTCTTTGATAGCAGCCCTTGGTTCATCAACATTGGTCACATCACTCTGTCCTTTCTGCCCTCCATTTTCCTATATGTTTGCTCCTTTCATTGCTGTTGTTTGAGATCCCTTTATTT
This sequence comes from Erinaceus europaeus, assembly GCF_950295315.1. Taxonomy (NCBI): domain Eukaryota; kingdom Metazoa; phylum Chordata; class Mammalia; order Eulipotyphla; family Erinaceidae; genus Erinaceus; species Erinaceus europaeus. The sequence continues at coordinate 101,411,565 of NC_080165.1, forward strand.
TTTTAAAAATTTCTTTATTGGAGAATTAATGTTTTACATTCAACAGTATGTACAATAGTTTGTACATGCATAACATTTCCCAGTTTTCCATATAACAATACACCCCCACTAGGTGCTCTGTCATCCTTTTTGGACCTGTATTCTCCCCACTCCAGAGTCTTTTACTTTGTGCCAATTCCAGTCCAGGTTCTACTTGTGTTTTCTCTCCTGATCTTGTTTTTCAACTTCTGCCAGAGAGTGAGATCATCCCATATTCATCCTTCTGTTTCTGACTTATTTCACTTAACATGATTTTTTCAAGGTCCATCCAAGATCAGCTGAAAACAGTAAAGTCACCGTTTCTAATAGCTGGCTAATATTCCATTGTGTATATATACACCACAACTTGCTCAGCCACTTATCTGTTGTTGGACACCTGGACTGCTTCCAGGTTTTGGTTATTACAAATTGTGCTGCTATGAACATATGTACAAATATTTTTGGATGGGTGTGTTGGATACCTTAGGATATATCCCCGGGAGAGGAATTGCAGGATCATAGGGTAGGTCCATTTCTAGCCTTCTGAGAGTTCTCCAGACTGTTCTCCACAGAGGTAGGACCAATTGACATTCCCACCAGCATTGCATTAGGGTTCCTTTGACCCCACGACCTCTCCAGCATTTGCTGCTGTTACCTTCTCTGATGTATGCCATTCTCACAGGAGTGAGGTGGTATCTCATTGTTGCCTTTATTTGCATTTCTCTGACAATCAAAGACTTGGAGCATTTTTTCATGTGTTTCTTGGACTTTTGGATCTCTTCTGTGGTGAATATTCTGTCCATGTCCTCTCCCCATTTTTGGGTGGGGCTATTTGTTGTCTTGTTGTTGAGTTTGGCAAGCTCTTTATATGTTTTGGTTATTAGCCTCTTGTCTGAGGTATGGCATGTAAAAAAGATCTTCTCCTATTCTGTGAGGGGTCTCTTGGTTTGGGTAGTGGTTTCTTTTGCTGTGGAGAAGCTTTTTCATTTGATGTAGTCCCATTGGTTTATTCTTGCCTTAGTCTTCTTTGTAATTGGATTCGATTCATTGAAGATGTCTTTAAAATTTATGTGGAAAAGAGTTCTGTCAATATTTCCCTCTAAGTATCTGATAGTTTGTGGTCTAACATCCAAGTCCTTAGATCCACTTGCAATTTACTTTTGTGTTTGGTGAAATATAGCAGTTCAGTTTTGTTCTTCTGCATGTTTCAACCCATTTTTTCCAACACCATTTGTTGAATAGACTCCCCTTCCCCTCATTTAATAGTCTGGGCACCTTTGTCAAAGATTAGATGTCCATAGGTATGGAGGCTTACTTCTGGGCTCTCAATTCTATTCCACTGGTCAATGTGTGTATTCATGTTCCAGTACCAAGTAGTTTTGATGACAGTGGCCCTATAATTCAACTTGAGGTCTGGGAGTGTGATGCCTCCAGTTCTGTTCTTTCTTCTCAAGATTGTTTTGGCAATTCTAGGTCTTTTCTGGTTCCAGATAAACATTTGTAGCATTTGTTCTATTCTCCTAAAAATTGTGCTTGGGATTTTAATGGGGATAGCATTCAATTTGTACATGGCTCTGGGTAGTATATTCATTCTGATGATGTTAATTCTTCCAACCCGTGAACATGGAATATCTTTCTACTTCTTTGTGTCTTTTACAATTTCATTGAGTAGTGACTCATAATTTTCAGTATACAAGTCTTTCACTTCTTTGGCTAGGTTTATTCCTAGATAATTTATTGTTTTTGTTGCTATAGTAAAAGGAATTGATTTCCAGATTTCATCTTCTTCTAACTTATTGTTTGCATAGAGGAATGCCACTGACTTTTGTATGTTAATTTTGTAGCCTGACACCTTACTGTATGCCTGATGATTTCCAAGATTCTTGCTGGATTCCTTAGGTGTTTCTATATATACTGTCATGTCATCTGCAAATAGGGAGAGTTTGACTTCTCTTCCAATCTGTATCCCTTTAATTCCTTGCTCCTGCCTGATTGCTATGGCAGGAACTTCCAACACTATGCTGAATCCTAATGGTGATAGTGGGCAGCCTGTCTAATACTTGGTCTGAGGGGAAATGATTACAGTTTTTCACCATTGAGTATGATGTTGGCTGTAGGTTTGCTATATATAGACGCACTATCTTGAGGAATTTCCCATCTAGTCCCATTTTTTGTAGTGTTTTTATCATAAAGGTATGTTGTATTTTGTCAAAGGCTTTTTCTGTATCTATTGATATAACCATGTGGTTTTTGGTCTTGCTTTTATTGATGTAGTGGATCATGTGTATTGGTTTGCATATATTAAAACAACCTTGCATTCCTGGGATAAACCTCACTTGGTTATGATGAACAATCTTTTTAATATACTGCTGTATCTGGTTGGCTAGAATGTTGTTCAGTATTTTAGCATCTGTGTTCATTAGAATTGATCAATAGTTTTCTTTTTTGGTTTTGCCCCTGTCTGCTTTTGGTATCAAAATGATATTGGCTTCATAGAAGCTGGAAGGGAGTGTTCCTATGTTTTCTATCTTGTGGAAGACTTTTAAAAGTAGAAGTACTAGTTCTTCTTTGAAGATTTTGTATAATTCATTTGTGAAACCATCTGGTCCAGGACTTTTATTCTTTGGAAGGTTTTTGATAACTGTTTTAATTTCATTAGCCGTGATGGGCCTGTTCATATTATCTAGTTCCTCTTTATTTAGTTTTGGAAGTTGGTAGGTATCTAGGAAATCATCCATTTCTTTCAGGTTCTCTAGCTTGGTGGCATATGGTTGTTCATAGAAGCCTCGCATGATATGTTGAATTTCTGTGGTGTCAATTGTGATATCTCCTCTTTCATTTACAATCTGATTTATGTGAGTCTTCTTCCTTTTTTGTTTTGTGAGTCTGGCTAAAAGTTTGTCCATTTTGTTCACTGTTTCGAAGAACCAGCATTTATTTTCGTTGATCTTTTGCATCATTTTCTTATTTTCAATGTTATTGATTTCTGCCCTAAATTTAGTGATTTCTGTCTTTCTGGTTGCATTAGGGTTCCTTTGTTCTTCTTCTTCTAGGTCTTTAAGGTGCGCAATCAGCTTGTTTAATTGTGCTTTTTCTTGTTTCCTAATGTGTGCTTGTATGTCAATTAAATTCCCTCTCAGTACTGCCTTAGCGGTGTCCCAATGTTTTGATAGCTTGTGTCTTTATTTTCATTGAACTCTCTAAACATTTTGATTACTTCCTTTATTTCCTCTTTGACCCAGTAGTTGCTAAGTAGTGTACTGTTGAGCTTCCACATTTTGGGACTATTAGTAATCTTTTGTTGATTGTTAAGTGTTAGTTTAATTCCACTGTGGTCTGGGAAGAAGCTTGGGATGATTTCAATGCTCTTGAATTTGCTGATGCTGTCTTTGTGGCCTAACATATGGTCTATCCTTGAGAATGACCCAGGTGGACTTGAGTAGAAAGTGTATTCCAGTTTTTTGGGGTGAATGACTCTGAAAATGCCTAATAGTTCTAGTTTATCTATCTCCTCATTTAGCTCCCTCATTTCTTTATTGATTTTCTGCCTGGATGATCTGTCTAGTTGAGAAAGTTGAGTGTTGAAGTCCCCTACTGTTATTGTGTTGCTGTTACTATATTGATGTTGCTCTTTCAGTAGATGTTTGATGTATTTAGATGACTTCTCATTGCGTGCATAGATGTTAATGATTGTTAAGTCCTCTTGATTGATTGGTCTTCTGAGCATTAAGTAATGTCCTTCCCTATCTTTTAAAATTTTATTTAGTTTGAAGTCTACTGTGTCAAATATGAGAATAGCTGTTCCTTTTTTTGTGGGCCATTGGCTTGTGCAATCGTTTTCCATCCTTTCAATTTGAATCTGTGTGTGTCTTGTTAAGTTAGGTGGGTTTCCTGTAGACAGCATATTGTTGGGTTGTATTTTCTGATCCATCTTCCTACTTGGTGCCTTTTAATAGGTGAATTTAGGCCATTGCCATTTAGTTATTTCAAATATTGAAGATATTTTAATACCATTCTTGTAGATTTTTAGAGTGTTCTGATATATGGCATATTTATGGTGGTCTGACTATTTATAGGAGACCTTTTAGAACTTCTTTCAGGGCAGGTTTGGTGATAGCTGATTTTTTAACTGTTGCTTGTCTGAGAAGTTTTTTATGCCTCCATCTAGTCTGAATGACAGTCTAATAGGATACAGTAGTCTTGATTGAAAGCCTTTCTCATTGAGCGCTCAATAGATATCTTGCCATTCTCTTCTGGCCTGTGGTGTCTGTGTGGAGAAGTCTGCTGCTAATCTTATGGGCTTTCCTCAGTAGGTGACTATTTTTCTCTTGCAGCCTTTAGGATCCGTTCTTTATCCTTATTCCTTTTCATTCTAAATATGATGCGTCTTGGTGTCTTTAAGTCTGCTTAATTCTGTTTGAAACCCTCTGGGCTTCTTGAACCTTTATGTCTTTGATGTTGTCCAGACTAGAGAAGTTCTCAGCTATTATGTCCTTTAGAATGCTTTCTTCCCCTCCCTCTCTTTTTTCCTATGGTAAGCCAATAATGCATATATTATTTCTTTTGAAGTCATCCCATAGGTCTCTGTTGTTGTTTTCAGTATCTCTTAATCTCTTTTTGAGTTCTCTTACTTCTTTCTTAGTTGCCTCTAATTCGTCCTCGATCTTGCTAATTCTGTCTTCAGCCTCATTCACTCTATTTTCTCTGCCCTGTACTGTTTTCTGGAGTTCATTTATTTTGTTACCCTGTTCTGATACTGTTTTAGTATTACTTGTTCAGCTAGTTGTCTTCTTAGCTCAGGTATTTCTGCTTTCAGCTCTCTAATAACCTTGAGATAATTAGTGTTTTCTTCCAGGGTCTCATTTTGTTTCTGCATTTCTGATGACAATTCTTTCAATTCTTTACTCACTCCTGTGATTATTTCCTTAACTAGTGTTTGCATGTTGACCTCATTATTTTGTGCTTCAACCTTTGGGGGACTTTTAGCTGGACTCTTGTCCTGGTTCATTTCTCCAATATTTCTTCTTATTGGTTTAACCATTCTATATAGTATATTATGAGGTCCCTCTCTCAGGACTTTTCTAATTACTGATCACTCTTGCCTGAATTGACTTGTGTCCAAGTAAGGTAATTAAAGGGTTCACAGTTGTGGAAATTGACAGTTGTTTCAATATTATTTTAACCCCTGAGTTGGAGCATAGCACCCTAAAAGCCTCTTTTGTTGTTTTTCTTCTCTGTAGGCTATGGGAGACTGAGGGCTTTTAAACTATAAGTAGGCTTCTTAGCTTACTCTCTCATTTCTGACCAAGAGATACAGGAGGGTGGGGTGGAAATAATCCAGTGGTTATGCAGTGTCAGCCTAGGGCCTCTCCTCTGCTGCAGCTTCTGAAGGCAGTAGCAATGGAGACTCACAGTTACATTTGGTGAGTCTTAGGGGAGGTGGTGTCTCAACTGGTAAACTGCCGGACTGTTACCAGGCAATCTCTCCCTAGGCTCCTCTCTGTCCACAAGCCACATGTATTTGCACTCACTGGTGATTTGGTGGGTTCCTGAAGTTCTAGTCCTGTCTTGTTGTGGTCCTAGATGATCTCCTTTGGTATTTCTAGTTGACCCCTGAGATCCCATTTCTATTCTACTATGGATTACCTCATTTGGAGTTAGAGTTTCTTTACTTCTTTTCCTATAGGACTCCTTTCAGTAATTCTTGCAAGGCAGAGTTGGTGGTGGTGGATTCATTCAGTTTCTGTTATATTTGGGGAGGTTTTACTTGAAATATAGACAAACAGACTCTTCTAACTGTTCCCTCCTGCTCACCTGTGGTTGAAATCTTTGTCATCTCTGGCTGCCACAGGACAACAGACCCTTTACTTATATCCTTGCTCTCAGCTGCCAGACTGAGCTCTTGGCCATCTGTGTGGAATTGCTTCACCCCTGTGTTGAAAACTTAGTGTAAGTACCCAGACCTGGTTGGTGCAGCCACCTCAATACTCTCTGACACTACCTCTCATGTTCTCTCCACATTGCTCAGCCCAGCCACACCACTGCCCTGTCTTTCCACAGATGGCATACATGTGTTCTCTTCAGGGCCCTTGCACAGGGAGCTTTTCTCTTCCTGATTTTCTGAGTGCTCAGAGAGGCTTGGCATCCCCTCTCAGAAAGCACCTTCCTGCCTTTCCATCACACAGTGTTTCCTTGTGTTGCTCTCATTTTCTCTGTGGAACTAACACATTGTATCCTTGTCTCCAGGTACAAGGGTATCAGCTCCACTACAGTGGTAACTTTGCAGCTGTACTCAGCACCTGGCACATACTGGATGTTCAATGCCTGAACAGCCTGACACCTTGTTTTACTGGACTGTGCAGAAGGGACAGAGTGGGGGGGGGACTGTGAGTGTTAGGAGTGGACCTGACCTGGAGGTGATAACGGGTCACCTCTGCAGTCAGGGACGGAGCTGTTAGTCTCTGTAGCCTTCTGCCTTTGGATGTCTCTGTTGTGGATGTCTTGTGTGTGTTGTTCTAGAAGCTGGGCTTTTGGGATGGGGTTTTGACTCACCAGGATAGAGACGAGAGAGGAACAGCTGCCCTCATCTCCCTCTAATACTTTCCCTGTCTTTTTCCTTTCAGCTTCTGTATCAAGAATGGGCCCGCTATGGAGTGTTTTATAAGTTTCAACCTATTGACCTCATCAGGTGAGACTTGGGAGGGGCCTCTTGGGAAGATCCTAGAGATGCAAATCATGACAGTCATCTTGTCTTCAGATCCTGTAGTCTGATGGGTCAAGCAGAGGCCTCCTCTGTTCTAGATTGTGTGACTCACCCACACCCCACTTCATTCCTCATGAATGGATGCAGCTTGGGGCTGGCTGGGTGCTAGCTGGAGACAGAGTGGCTGCTGCAGAGGGGCTAACAAGTCCTGGCTTCTGTCATGAGATCTTCAGAGCTTATGGTCGCTCATCTTCTCTGCCTACTTTTTGGGGGTATGTGTGTGTGTGTGAATGGAGTTCTCTCTCTCTTTAATTTCTTCTCATTTCATTTTTTCATTGAAGAGTTTATGTATATCTTCTATTTTTCTATATTTATTTTTATTAGAGATTTAATAATGATTGACAAGATTGTAGGATAAGAGGGGTATAATTCCATACAATTCCCACCACCAGAGTTCTGTATCCTCTCCCTTCCAGTGGAAGTTGCCCTGTTCTTTATCCCTCTGGGAGTATGGATCAGCATTCTATATAGGGTACAGAAGTGGAAGGTTCAGCTTCTGTAATTTCTTCTCTGCTGCACATGGGCATTGGAAGGCTGATCCATACCACCATCCTGTTTCTGCCTTTCCTTAGTGGGGCAGAGCTCTGGGGAGTTGAAGTTCCATTAATGAGAGCATCTGCCTAGGGAAGTCAGGTTGGTGTCATAGCAGTGTATGCAAATTGGTGGCTGAAAAGCATTAGGATATAAAGCAGAACAAATTGGTTAATAATCAGGAACCCAAGGTAGGATTATGGCAAATGAGATTTGGGGTCTTCATGTTGGAAGAAGCTAGGAAGTCTATTTTAGGTTTATATGGAGTTCCTTGTTATTGCCTCTCTTCCTTCCTCCTTTCTTTTATTTACTTTATTAATGATTTAATAATGGTTTATAAGATCATAAAATTATAGAAGTGTAATTCCATACTAAACACACCACTACAGTTCTGTGTCCCCTTCCCCTCACAAAGAAAACCATTAAAATTCTCACAAAATCTTAGTGATGGTGTGACATTTTTAAAAACAAGTTCTTATGTTTCATTTCTTTATATTGCACATGTGAGTGAAACCTTCTGGCAGCTGTCTTTCAGAGAAACGCATTTGGTAACAGAAACTATAGCAACACAAGTGCTCGAACACAAACACCAAAGCAAAGAACCTCAGGATAGCATGTATGATAAGAAGGATAATAAAATGAAAAAAAGTGTGTAGTAAAGATCAAAAAGTAGTAGAGAGAAAGTGACATCATTTAACAAGACATAGAGGAATGTGCATGTAAATGTATCATACATAAAATTATTATACATGTCATTCATATGTAAGTATATTATATATAAACACACCTAAGGGAATCTTTCTTAAACTGTTCTTGTCTCACCATTTTTTGCTTGAGCATCCTCTATCATTACTTCTTCACCTCCCTCCCCTTTCATATTTAAAGTTATCTCATATTTCTATTTGTTATTGTCTTTCAATTTGTCCCCTCCCCTCTTCTCTTTTCCCCTCCCCTCTTTTCTTCTCTTCTTCCCTCTCCTCTCCTCTCTCTCTCTCTCTCTCTCTGCAGATCTGGGGCCTTGAATGTACACAATTTTACTGCTCTAGCTTACTTTTTCACTAAGATATAAAGAGACAGAGAGAGAAAAATTAGAGAATGGGGGACATCAGAGCTGATGTCATTACACTCCCATGTGACACAGGGAGGGACTTGAACCTGGACCGTGTGCATGGCAAAGCAGGAACCCTACCAGGTGAGATCTCTCTCTCTGACTCCTTTGGTTGGTTCTTGAGAAGGATCCTGGTGAAGCAGATCCTTGGATTATGCAGGGGTAGACACTGGTGTTGACTAAGAGAAGACAGACCTGGCAAACCCCACACATGGGGGACAAGCTGGTTAGCCCAAGAGAGAAGGTGGCCTTTGTGTGACATCTCCAAATGAGAAGGGAGAAGAGACTGAGTCCTAGAATCACTCCCTTTAGTGCTACCCCTGCAGTGATGCCCTGTTATCTCAAAGCTTGGAAATATCCCCAGCTTCTCTGCAAGTACTTAGAATGCACTAGGGTCAACTGTCTTCCATCCTATGGGTTGGGAGTTTTAGAAGCTCCATGGGTGGTAAAGTGCTCAGCCTCTTGCCAGGTGGGCTTAGTGTGTCTGTCTGTCTCTCTCCCCATGGCGGCAGCACTGTGACATGGTAGAGCATTGGGCTAACAGCCTGGATTTTCTCCCCATGCCAGACCACCAAAGGCCATTGCTCCTCTGGGCAAGTCCCATTCCCTCTCTGGTCTTCAGGATCCTGGTGGCCCTTGACATGGAAACTGAATTTGGGGTGGTGGTGGTGGGGAGTCGGTGATGAAATTCAGTAGAGAAGCTCAACTGGAAAAGTTGGGACCTTAGGGCCTGTGAAATAAAGATCCCACAGTGGGGTCTCTTGTGTGGCTCTTCCCATGAGCAAGGCCAGCAGCCCCAGAGACAGACAGTGTTACTGGCTGATGGTCCTGGGTCAGGGGTTGGGGGCAGAGGATACTGAGAGGGGTGCGGCAGCCAGAGGAGAGTCCAGCGGGTGGCATTTCAGATGCTTTTTGGAGAGTAACCTTGTCCCATGGGAGCTAGGGTGGGTGGCTCTTGGCAGCAGGTGCTGGTTCCAGCTGACGTCTGCTAGCCCAGGCACTCCATTTGGGGGTGTCTGTGCTGGAGGCCCCCTCCTACAAAACCTCTCACCTCTGGCTCCCTTTCCCCTGTTCCTGGGACCACACCCAGGCGGCTTTGGCTTCCTCCATGTGGCTGGAGGGGGCTTTGATCATCCTCTCCTGTGGCCACCCACTCTGTCTCCTATTTTCACCAGCTATTCCTTCAAACCTTAAAAATAGGATGAAAACACATTCTCCTTCCCAGAGAGCCCTGCCACCCCCAAGACATCAGGTGACTGGCCACCCATGCATGCAGTGACCCCATATATGCTTGCTTGTGGCCACTGGAGCAGCGTCTTCTTAAGCGATAGGTGGCGTTGGAGCCCCGCTCTGGGCTTGGTAGCTTCTGAGCACAGGGCTGGAAGCTGGCTAGATGGGGCCCTGCGGCTGAGCAGAGCTGGATGCTGTCCCAGCTCCTCACACACCTGCTGGTGCAGTGAGAGTCCACAGTGTCTAGAGGCTAGAGCCCCACAGGCTGGAGCCCCAGGCATCACTGGACATTGGCTGCAGACATGGGGTGCAGTGAGTGTCAGGAGCAACGGGGCTGCTGTCTGCTGGTGGCATCAGTGACTCTGACCTCAAGTTACTGTCACAGGTGACTCTGGTGAGAAAGAGAGGCAGAGAGAAGAGGCAGGGACACTGGGGATTTGAGTGGGAAAGCAGAGACAGGGAGGCGAAGAAAGGTGGCAGGAGAGCTCAATAAAAGATATGAGGGCCCCCGAAATTGCTCCCCTGGATAGTGCGCTGCTTTGCCATGTGCACAGCTGGGGTTTGAACCAGGCTCCCACTACACCAAAGAAGCTTTGGTGCTGTGGGCTCTTCCACTCTCTGCCTCTCTCTCTCTGGGGGTGGGGAGAGGGCAGGCAAGACAGAGTCTCCGGCTCAGCTCTCCTATAAACCTACAAAGTTCATTCCAAGCTGTTGGCTACATCTCATTCACTCTGATTCTGTCCGTGTCACTTCCTTCCTGCTTCCTGCCCATTGTCACCTGTTCTCCTCCTCACTCCCTGCTGCCCCATCTGACACCAAGTCACCAGATGTGCCTTCAGTGCCGTTTCTCCATCTGTCATTTCTTCTTCATCTCTGCCACCACTGCCTGTCAGGACTCACTCAGCTCAGCCTCGAGTACAGTAGTGACAGTGTGGTTCCCTGGCTGCTGGCATCAACTGCTCCCTCTGTGGCACACACACTCAGTGCTGTCTGTGTTGCAGGATCTTCACAAATAGCTTCTTCTGTTTTCCTCTCTTTGTCCCCCTCCCATCCCCACCCCAGGGATTTGCAAGAACTTTGCACCTGCTTAGTTCTACAGCTCCCAGCAGGTATTCCCCCCCCCCCAGTGAGGAGAGACACTAGAGCACCACTCTACCATTTGTGAAGCTTTCCCTTTGCATGATGTTCACATCCGGGTCCTCATATGTGGTCAGGTTTGCACTCCCCTGGATAAGCTGTCTCTTGCCCTCAGAAAGAGTCTTTTACAAGTTGAATATGGTAATTCATACAAAGGGCCCGGCAGAGATAGCTCCTTGGCACTCATTGCCTCATTTTTTAGCACTGAACTTCTGTTTCTCCTGTGGAGCCAGAGTGATCTCCCCTTGCCAGCCATCTGGAACATTCTAAAGCTTTAAGTGGTTGTGAGCCCAGCAGGGTAGTAGATGTGTTTTCATTTGGAGAACATTGTGGGATTAGTTATATCTCCTCTTCTGCAGGCCTCTGTGCCTATATTTGAGGTTTGAGGTTTGAGGCTCCTTCCCTAGGTGTTGACAGTGGACAGGGCTAGGATGTGTGTGGGGGGGAGGTGGAGTTGACTGTGCCCCTCTCTCCAGGCACCCCCAGCCTTGCTGCTGTCCCTGCACCTGCACCATCCTTCCTGTCCAGTAGGTTGCACTGTGACACAGCTGATGGCTGGTGCCCAGCCCTGCAGGGCTACTCCCCCATGCTGCCTTGCACTAGGAGACTCTGAGCCTGCAGGACTGAGCTCCTGTCTGTCTGTTTGCCTACCTGTCTGCCTGTCTGCCTGCCTATCTATCTATCTATCTATCTATCTATCTATCTATCTATCTATCATCTATCTATCTAATCTATCTACCTACCTATCTATCTCTCCCTCTCCCAACACCCCTCTTGATGTATGTAGTAGTTGCCTGGGAAGTTCTTCAGGGAGGTGACCAGCAGATGTAGCTGGTAACCAAATAAAAAAGGGGACGATGCCTTAGCAGGAGGAACACAGCTCTTGGAGTCTCTTCAGAGGCCTGAGGAGGTCCTTGCAGCCCAAAGAGGTGGCTTCTGCCTATATTGCTGTGAGTCAGCATCCTGCTGTCCCAGGCAGGGAGGAACCTTTGCTTTTCTAAGAACCAGGGACCTTTTGGTGTTTTGTTCAGCTATAAACAAATATCAGCTAGGGCCCAGACCAGCATTTTCTCTAGAATTCATGTCTGCAGTTTTTCTCCCTTCCATTTTCTTTTCTATTGTTCCCTTTGGCAATCACTGGAGTTACCACTCTGGACGGACATTTATAGCTAGAGACAAAAGATAGACACACACACACACACACACACACGGAGGGAGAGGGGAGAGAGAGAGAGAGAGAGAGAGAGAGAGAGAGGACATCATCATCTAGGTTACTCATGTGACAGAGCTTGCACTAGCCAAGTAAGCTGTTTTGCCAGCCACAGTGTGATTTATTAGCATAGAGCTCTTCATTGCTTTTTAAAATCTCACTTTTTAAAGATTTTATTTATTTATTGGATACAGAGAATGAAAAATTGAGAGGGAAAGGGGAGATAAGGGAGACAGACAGACACCGTCAGACCTGCTTTACCAGTTGTGAAGCTTTCCAGTTGCCTGTGGGGACGAAGGCCTTAAACCCAGGTCCTTGTGCATTGTAATCTGTACATTCAACTGAGTGCCTCCACTGGCCACTTGTTATTTTTTACTTTTTTAATATGGTCCTGGGATCGAACCCAGGGCTTCACACATGGAAGTGCATATGAGTGGCTTTACCTGCTGAACCACTTCCTGGCCTAGTCCCATTCGTGGTGCTCTCAAGGGATATGAGGAATTGAACCCAGAGCCTCATGTACCTAATGCATATAAAAGTGTGCACTACTGCTGGACCAAGCTCATTGGACCTTCTTTATATGGAGGTTTTGCTGTGGATGAATCAAAGCATTTAGCTTTAAACATCTGAATTTGATTTACCCCATGACCATATTTTTCTGTAGTGCCATGCATTACATTAGATTAATTTTCTTTCCTTTTTTTTTTAGTGATTAAATAGTGGTTTACAAAATTATATTATTGGATATAGTTCCATGCCACACCCACCACCAAAGTTCTATGTCCTCACCCTCGAAACAATAACCACTTACAGAAGCCAAATCTCAGAGATAGTTTGGCTATTCCTTTTTTACTTTCAAACTTCCTTACATCCTTTCCTCTCCTCTCTTCCCTCTCTTCTCCTCTCCTCTCCTCTCCTCTCCTCTCCTCTCCTCTCCTCTCCTCTCCTCTCCTCTCCTCTCCTCTCTTCTTTTCTTCTCTCCTCTCCTCTCCTCTCCTCTCCTCTCCTCTCCTCTCCTCTCCTCTCCTCTCTTCTTCTCTCCTCTCCTCTCCTCTTCTCTCCTATTCTCTCTTTTCTCTCTTTCTTTCTGTTCATGTGGTTCAAGTATATTTTACAAATGAGTGAAGCCAGAAAGCATAATCCCCTCCAATTTCATCCATTTTGTGCTGAAGGACACAGTATCATCTGTTCTAGTAGTATTTTCACTGAGCATATATTCCACAATGTCTTTCTCCATTCATTTCCCTCAAGCTGACATGCAGAGAGAGTCTCCTCTTGCCTCTATATGGCAGTGTGAGGACGAGAGGGCCCAGACATTACTGTGTCCCAGGCAGTGGTCGTCTGTGTTTGGAAACTTACTACAGGGACATGTCTCCACAGCAGCCTCTTCAGCAAACCGGCTGTACAGACTGGAGGGGCTGAGAGGCTCCTCCTCAGCCCTGCTTCCTTCAGGAAGGCCCACTTCACACGAGAGGCTTTCTGGAACCTGGGCCCTGGAGCTGGCAGTCACCTGTATGGCATCTCAGGGGCTCTTTCATAAACGTTCTGTTCTGGGGTATGATCAGCTCCCACACTGACCTAGGAGTGATGCCGAGGGTTAGTGCTATCTCTAGAGCCTTTGCACATCTCCTGTGGTCGCTCTCACTGTGCCCCCACATCCCTGTCACCTGAGATGTCACTCCTCTGCCCTGCGCATGGAGATCCTTCCAGAGCTGAGAGCTTGCCTGCCTCCTGCTGCAGAGCAGAGGTTCTTGTCCTCAGAAAGCCAGTGTGATTCCCTCCCTCCCTCTTGGTCCCCACTTCCATCCTCCTGAAATGTGACCCATCCAAGTCCCCACAGGAGGGAGAGTGAGTAGGCCACATTCTTTCTTCTGAGGCTCAGAAAGGCCTGGCCACAGCTGGTTTGGGGGAGGGACTGAAGATAGAAAAAAATGTTGATCAACTAGTGATTAATTATTTCCTGAGTCCTGCTGCCTTCCCTTGATCCTTCTCTGGGATTTATAAAGGCAGTTCAGCTCGAAGCAATAAACATTTACTGACGCCGGCAGTGAGCAAGCCTCTCTGCCAGCTTGGCCTGATGAGGAGGTAGTGCAATGAATAAGGTGGAGTTTGTGCCCTGAAAGATCAGACAGTTCTTTAGGGAGACAGACCCACACAGCAGGGTAAAGAGAGGGATTATAGGGACTGTACAGACAAGTATAACAGTACAGGACACAGATTGGTCACTGCTAACAAAATAGGGGGAGGCTTTCTGGCAGAGGTGGCACTTGAATAGAGAAGGTGGCTTCCTGGATGCCCAGCGGTGGTACATCTGATAGAATGCATGTGTGATCATGCAAAAAGAACTGGGTTCAGGGGCTGGGTGGTGGCACACCTGGTTGAGTGCACATGTTACAGTGTGCAAAGACCAGGGTTCGAGCCCTGCAGGGGGAAAGCTTTGTGAGTGGTGAAGCAGTGCTGCAGGTGTCTCTGTCTTTCTCCCTCTCTATCACCCCCTTGATTTCTGGCTGTCTTTATCCAAGAAATAAATAAAACAATAATACAAAATATTTTTTAAAAAGATTTGGGTTCAAGCTTCCCATCCTCATCTGCAGGTGGGAAACTTCACAAGCAGGGAACAGAACAGTGCTGCATGTGTCTCTCTCCCTTTCCTCTTGCTCTCTGTCTCTATCTCTCTATCATTCTCTATCATAAAGAATAAAAAACGGCTCCCCACCTGCAGGGGAGTCGCTTCACAGGCGGTGAAGCAGGTCTGCAGGTGTCTATCTTTCTCTCCTCCTCTCTGTCTTCCCCTCCTCTCTCCATTTCTCTCTGTCCTATCCAACAACGACAACAACAATAATAACTACAACAATAAAAAAAAAAACAAGGGCAACAAAAGGGAATAAATAAAAAAAAAGAATAAAAAAAAGACTTTCAGGAATGGTGGAGCCATGCAGGCAGCATATAACCCCTTGGCAGAAATAAATCAGTAAACAAATTTAAAGAAGTGCTGTTTTTGATAAGGACAGACATCCTTAGGAGGTCTCCCCCACCAGTCCAGGGTGTCCCGTGTAAGAATTTATTGCTTAGCTAGATGTGGGTTGTTGGAAATCATGTTGACCCCAAATCAGGCCTTCATGCTACACATTGGGCATAGTCTGATAAATAATTTTACTTGCTGGCTTGCTCTTTCTGAACTCTTCCAGCCAGGCCTAGGCTACTGGCTCTGTCCTCTGAGTTATCTGGGAATCTGAGGTTGGAAGGAGGTGAGGATGCATTCCATAGGGGAACTAAGGAGATGTTGCACCTATATAAGCAGGTCTCAGCATCTGAAATGCCCGCCTTAGTTGGGAAACATTTACATACTTAACCCAAAGTCCTGTGGGTCTGATGAATGTTTGACTTTGATTCTACGAGTCTGGGAGCTGAGCAGACTAGAAAATCAGGCAGTTGTGGGTTGAAGCAAAGCAGGAGTGATTATGCTGTTCTAGTTCCACAAGTGCTACAAGGCAGAGACAACAGTGCAAGGCAGGGGATAAAAGGCAAGGCTGTCTATTAAATCTGTCTATGACAAGTCTCCACCCACCATGCCACTCTCCTCATTGGTATCCTCCCAGAAAGAATGTGGTAGCTTTGTGACTGGCAAATGGACAGAGGACTGGAGTGGAATGTTCTCAGCTCAAGTTCCCAACACTGTGGTCTTCTGAGGGGGCCTCAGAAACTTTCTGTAGATGTTGCTTCCTACTGCTTATTCCGTCTTGCAGCACTAGCCATGTAGTTCAGAGGGGATACCTCAAGGCAAGGCCCACACATTTCTCACAGCCACCCAGAATTCCCCTGGAAGGAATGAGCTCTCTGGATCACCACTCATGGCCTCTGTTTATCATGCACTGTTTCCTAGGGAGGAAACCCTGATTGTGGGTCCCTTCAGCCCTTTTGTGTGATAAATGCTCAGTCTGACCTTGGGGGCCAAGCCATGGCCTAGCAGAGGTAGTGCAGGAACTCTGTGCCCAGCCTGGAAGGAGGAGTTCAGTCCCTCACCACCACTAGCTTCAGCATCCAGAGCCCCTGCTGACTTCTCTTGCGGACCACCTGGCCACAGGATCTGTCTACTGGCTGTGTCCAGCCACCAAAAATGGTCCTTAAGCCAGAGTGAGAACTCTGCTGACTTCTCTCCTTTGCATCTCAACACTGCTTTTGGGGGCTCTGCAAAATAAAAGCACCCCTTTGGGTAACTTAGACCTTTAAATTTATCCATTCGTGTGTGTGTGTGTGTGTGTATGTGTGTGTGGTGCTGGGGCCTTGTGCATGAGTGATCTCACTGCTCTCAGGCTGACTTTTTCATTTCCTGTAGAGAGAGGGCCAGAGGGGAATCAATGGAACTTCTTGTCAGTGCTAGTCTCACTTTCACCATGATCCTCCCATCAGCATCTTTGCTGTAAGCCCACCAGGAACATGGCTGCTACCACTTCTGCCACCCTCCATATCTCCATCACCAGCACCAAAGTCTGTCTCCTTGGTTCCTTTAGGAGGTCATAAGTCATCTCACCACACAACACACTCCTGAAGTTCCGAACATGTCCTCATATGACAAAGACTCCCATTGATCACCCTCGTGGAGACTCACTGGTGGAGTTAAGACAACTCAGGGTTTGCCCATGGTGCAGAGAAATAGGGAGTCCTTGTCACTTGAAGGCATGCAGAGAGCGTTAGGAGTCTTTTCTATGGTAGAAAGAAAGCTTAGGTATATGACAACTGTTCTGGACACAAGGGCTAATTTCAGAAACTAGGGGCCAGAAAAATAGCTTACCTGATAGGATATATATGCCTTACCATGTGTGGTTCAAGCCCCAGATGGGGTGACTCTTTCTAGAAATATCTGTGGGGTGTGTGGCAGTGTCCAAAGATCTTCAGAATGCCTAGAGAACATCAAATTGCTTGGGGGCTCACCAAATCCTGGCAAAACAGTGTGGCAAAGCTTAGATCATCATGGTTTAAAGAAAAGTACCAGCCAGACTGGAAGTTCACTGAGGAAGAAGGAAAGCATTGTGATCCAAGGCTTGGAGAGGCATCAGTATGAAGATGAACTTAACCAAATAAGAGCTCCCTCTTCTAGGAGGGAAGTGGAGAAGGAGAGAGGCTGGAAGGCAGACAGGACACTGAGCAAGTGTTTATGATTTCTGGGGTCACTCCTTGGGGAAACTCCTGAGAGACAATTTCATTACTGTTTCTGAAAGTTCATTTGCTTTAGTTCTCTTTATTCCACATACAAGTAAAACCATCTGGTAGTGGTCTTTCACTTCTTATTTCACTTAGCATAATCACCTCTAATTCCATCCATTGTGTCTTGTAGAATACAGTCCCATCTTTTTAAATTGCCGAGTAATAATTCCACTGAGTATATATCCCATGAATTCTTTATCTAGTTATCTGTTGATGAACCTAAATCTAATATTTAGGCTGCTTCCATTCCTTCGTGATTGTGAATCATTCAGGCATGAGCAAAGAGGTGCACAGTTCCCTTTGAGTTGATGTTTTCACATCCTAGATGCCTAGAAGTGGGATTGCTGGGTTTATAAGTTATTTCCATTTTTATTTGTTAAGGGATTCTCCACACTGTTTTCCATAGTGGCTGCACCATTTTCATTCCCACCAGTAGTACAACAGAGTTCTTTTTTCTTCACGCCCTCACTAACACTTGCCCTCTCTTGTTTAGTTGATGCTGGCTACTCTTTGAGGTGTCACATGGAAACCTCAATGTGGTTTTTTAATTTGCATTTTTCTAATGATAACTGAAGTGGGACTTTTCTCCCTCATATCTCTGGCTTGTAGATATGCTTGTAGATTTGTCTTCTTCGGAAAACTCCCTCTTCAGACCTTTTACTCACTGTTTTATTGGGTTGTTTGGTTTTTAGTTGCTGAACTGTGTGAGTGCTTTTATATATTTGATAGCAATTCCTTGTCAGATGTGTGATTGACAAATATTTCCACCCAACTGCTTGGTCTCCTTTATTTTTTATCACCACCAGGGTTGTAGCTGGGGTTTGGTGCCTGTTTGATGTATCCACCACTTCCAAAGGCCATTGTGGAGTCATACTATATTTTTCTGTTTTTCTATGCAAAATTGCATCATGACTTTTCTGACCTAATAGTAATAATGTGAGTACTCTACCAGGTGCACTACCGCCCAGCTCTTCAGTTGCCCTTTTATACTTGTGGAAGTTTCTATTGATGTGCAGAAACTTTAAATATTCATTAATCCATCCATCCATCCACCCACCCATCCATCCATCCATCCATCCATCCATCCATCCATCCATCCATCCATCCATCCTTCCATCCATCCATTTATTCATTCATTTTTTGCATTTGCCAGAGCTTCACTGCCCTGAGATGATTTTTCAATTAGAGACTGAGGGAGAGAGGGCAAGAGATCTCAACACTGAAGCTTCTGTTAGTGTGGTGAGGGCTGGGCTTGAATCCAGCTCATGTACATGACAGCATGGCAGAGGAAGCGCCCTTCTAGGTGAGCTGTCTCACTGACCCAAAGGCACTTGCTCTTGGGCTGCCCAAGTCTGGTTCCTGCTGGGTGTTGGCTTCCATCAGGACTGCCTGGGTCACGGAAATGTCTCCTCTCTGCTTCCTGGTGAGTGGGCTTGGTGTCCCCAAAGTTCAGCAGTCCTCAGAATGCGAGGTTAAGCACAGGTGGTACAGAGCGCAAGGACCAGTGTAAGGATACCGGTTTGAGCCTCCGGCTCCCCACCTGCAAGGGAGTTGCTTCACAAGCGGTGAAGCAAGTCTTCAGGTGTCTATCTCTCTCTACCTCTCTCCATCTTTCTCTCCTCTCTCTATTTCTCTCTGTCCTATCCAACAACGATGACATCAATAACAACAACAATAACTACAACAATAAAACAATAAGGGCAACAAAAGGGAATAAATAAATAAATAAATAAATTCTTCTAGCGTTTTTTCTTAAAATAAATAAATATAAAAATATCAATAATTAATTATTATTATGACCAGGTTAGTTGAGGGTTTGTTTTCTACAATAATCCAATGGTTAGTAATCGATATTAATATACTTGACTTCACTATGCTTTGAACCCTTTTACTAATATCTGAACTTCTTCAAGGTTTTGATCTGTTTGGCCTAAAGCTGCAGTTGATTTAGATGTTTACAGAGCTATATTTTCAGATAG
Organism: Erinaceus europaeus; assembly: GCF_950295315.1. Lineage (NCBI taxonomy): Eukaryota > Metazoa > Chordata > Mammalia > Eulipotyphla > Erinaceidae > Erinaceus > Erinaceus europaeus. The sequence goes on from NC_080165.1 coordinate 101,430,746, forward strand.
ATTTTTAGAGCTCCAAGAACAATTTAATCCCCTTATCAGAGCGAGATCATCTTGAAAATCTAAGATATTAAATGTTTAGGCAAAAACTAATATTTATGATTAGGGCTATGGTCTAGGCGGTTAAGGAACTTGAGATATTAAACCTACCTCCCCCCCCCCTGTCATAATTTCACATCTTTCCCACCACCGAAAGTCTGTGAAACCCACTCCCCCCCATAACCACTATAGTTTTCCAATTTAAATACAAGTTGTGTTGTTTCTGGTTGTTTAAGTATACGTGTTCAGTTCTCTAAATTCTACAAATGAGTGAAACCATCCTGTAGCTTTCCTTTACCTCTTTGCTTATTTCACCAAGCATAATGCTCTCAAGTTCCATCCATTTTATCCCAAAGAATGTAAAAATCCTATTTTTTTTATTGCTGAGTAGTACTCCACTGAGTATATGTCCCATAACTTTTTTTACCCAGGGACATTTTTGCTATTGTGTATAATGCAGCTATGAACATGGGGGTACATATATCCCTTCAAATTAGTGATATCTTGAATAAATGCCTAGGAATGGAATTTATGGGTCATATGGTATTTCCATCTCTGTTTGCTTTAGGATTCTCCATATTCTCCATAATGGTTGTACCATTTTGCATTCCCACCAGCAGTGTACTGGTGTTCCTTTCTCTCCACATCCTTTCCAATATTTATCCTCTCCTGTTTTATTGATGAAGGTCATTCTTACAGGTGTGAGGTGGTATCTCAATGTGGTTTTAATTTTCATTTCTCTGGTGGTGAGTGAATTAGAGCATTTCCGTGTATGTCTGTGGGCCATGTGTATCTCTTCTTTGGAGAACTGTCTGTGCATATCCTCTGCACACTTTTTTTTATTGGGTTGTTCTTTTTCTTTTTGTTGAGATTTGTGGGTTCTCTATAGATGTTTGATATCAACTGGTTGTCTGAAATATGCTAGGCGAATATATTTTCCCAGTTGCTGGGTTTCCTGTTTATCTTTATGGAGTTTTCTTTTGCTGTATGGAAGCTTTTAAATTTGATATAGTCCCATTTGTTCAGTCTTGCTTTTGTTTCCCTTGCCCATGGGGTGAAGTCTTCAAATGTGTCTTTAGTGTTAATGTCATGAAATGTTTCACCAATATATTCTTCTATGTATTTTATACTTCCGGGTCTGATATCCAGATCTTTGATCCATTTTGAGTTAATTTTGGTTTATGGTGTTAATTGGTAATCTAGTTTCATTTTTCTACATGTGGCTGTCCAATTCTGCCAACACCATTAGTTAAAGAGACTTTCTTTTCCCCAATGGGCAGATTTGGCCCCTTTGTTATATATGAGGTGTCTGTACATGTATAGATTGAGTTCTAGGCTCTCTATCCTGTCCCATTGGTCCATATGACCATTTTTGTTCCAATACCACACTGTTTTGATTACTACTGCTTTATAGTATAACCTGAAGTTGGATATTGTGATGCCTCCATTTTTTTTCTTTTTCCTTAGGAGTGCTTTTGCTATTCATGGTTTTTTGAAATTCCACATGAATTTTTGAATAATCTGTTCAATTTCCTTGAACTATGTCATTTGGATTTTAATAGGGATTGCATTGAATCTATAGATTGCTTTTGGCAGAATTGCTATTTTAATGATATTTATTCTCCCAATCTGTAAATAGGGGATATTTTTCCATTTCTTTATGTCATCCTCTATTTCTTTTAACAGTGTCTTATAATTTTCCTTGAAAAGGTTCTTTACATCCTTTGTTAGATTTAGTCCTAGGATTTGATCTTCTTGGATTCAGTTGTAAATGGTATTGCTTCCTTTGGTTTTGTTTCTTCTGACCCATATTTTGCTTAGAGAAATGCCACAGAATTGTAGGTATTGATTCTGTAGCCTGCTACTTTATGGAATTAATTGATGTTTTCTAGTAGTTTCTTGGCAGAGTTTCCAGGGTCCTCCAGGTACACCAACATATCACCTGTGAATAATGAGAGTTTAACTTCATCCTTTTTGATTTGGATTCCTTTGATATTTCTTTCTTGTCTGATTGCAATGACAAGGATTTCTAAGACTATGCTGAACAAAAATGGTGAGAGTGAGTACCCTTGTCTAGTTCCTGATTTTAGGGGAAAAGCTTTCAATTTTTCCCCATTGACTGTGATGTTAGTCATGGGCTTATCATAGATAGCCTTTATTATATTAAGGAATTTTCCTTCAACTTCTAATTTCTTGAGTAATTATTGTAAATGAGCATTGCACCTTGCTAAATGCTTTTTTTCTATATCTATTGATAAAATCATGCGATTTTTATTTTTATTTTTTTACTGATATATAGTGGATTACATTTATTGACTTAAAGATGTTGAACCACCCCTGTTTCCCAGGGATGAATCCCACTTGATCTTGGTGGATTATTCTCTTAATATGTTGTTGGATTTGATTAGCCAAGAATTTGTTGACAATCTTTGCATCAATGTTCATCAGGGATATAGGTTTATAGTTCTCTTTTTGTTGAGGTACTTTCCTGCTTTGGGGATCAGGGTGATGTTAACCTCATAAAATGTGTTTGGGAATGTTCTGGAAGAGTTTGAGGAGAATGGGTATTTTTTGAATGTTTTGTAAAATTAATTAGTATAGCCATCAGGGCCAGGACTTTTGTTCTTGGGTAGGCTTTGATTACTGTTTCAATTTCTTTACTAGTTAAGTTTATCTACTTTCCTTGTGTCAAGGTTGGCAGTTAGTATGACTCTAAAAATGTGTCCATTTCTTCTGAGTTGCCAAATTTGGTTCCATACAGATGTCTGTAATATTCTTGCCTAATATTTTGAATCTCTACCTCATCTTTTGTAATATATCCTCTTTCATTTTTGAGTAATTTTACCATAGTATTCTCTCTTTTTCTCTTGGTGAGTGTAGCTAGTGGCTTATCTATTTTATTTATCCTTTAAAAGAACCAGCTCTTGGTTTCATTCATCTTCCTAATGGTCTTCTTGTTTTCTATTTCATTGATTCCTGCTCTGATTTTCACTATTTTCTGTCTCCTGCTGATTGTTAGGTCTTTTTGTTGCTCCACTTCTAGTTGGTTGAGGTGGGTTGTTAGATAGTTTACTAGTGATATCACCTGTTTATTAATGTGGACCTGTATTGCGATGAACTTCCCTCACAGCACTGCTTTTGCTGGATCCCATAGGGTCTGGTAACTATTACATTGGTATAAGGTAATTCTTAATTTCTTTTTTGATCTCTCCAGTGACCCATTTATTATTTAGTAGCATATAGTTTAGTCTCCAGTCTTTGGGGAAATCTCTTTTCCTTTTTTGGTTGATTTCCAGTTTCATGCCTTTGTGGTCTGAGAGGATGCATTTTATAATTTTAATATTTACATATTTGTTTAGACTGTCTTTGTTGCCCAGCATATGGTCAGTCCTTGTAAATGTTCCATATGTACTTGAGAAGAATGTATATCCTTTGCTTTTGAGGAGGAAATTTCTGAATATATCTATTAAGTCTATTTCATCTATGGTTTCATTTAAGTTCACTATTGATATTTTTGTCCAGATGTTTTGTCTCTTGCTGTGAGTGGTGTGTTGAGATTTCCTACTATTATTGTGTTGCTCTCAATGTCTCCCTTGAGTTCAGTAACTGTTTGTTTTATATCCTTGGGTGCGCCTAAGTTTGGGGCATATATATTTATGATGGTTATATCTTTTTGTTGGATTGATCCTTTAACCATTATGTTGTGTCCTTGTTTATTTCTGATTACATTCTTTGCCTGAAAGTCTATTTTATCAGAGAATAGGATAGCTGTCCCTGCCCTTTTTTTTTTTTTTTTTTTTTTTTAGTTATTGGCTTGGAACATTTTGCTCCAACCTCTTATATTCAGTTTCAATTTGTCTTTTCTTTGACTGTGTATTTCCTGAAGACATTTAATGGATGGATTCTGTTCTTTAATCTATTTAGCTACTCTGAGTCTTTTGACAGGTGAATTGTGGTTTACTTATGTCCATTCTGATTTTTGTTTTGAGTTTATTTTAAATTGTTGAATCTTTGTCCATTTGTTTCTATCTGACCTTTTGTGTGGATGAGTTTCTTTGGTGAATTCCTCACTGATTTTTCTGTTTTCTGTAAATTTTTGTTCCCTTTTTTGTTTTATGGTAACTATGTGTGTAATAAATAGCAATGTGTATCTATAAAAGTTTTTTTAAGTTGATATTGATTAAAAAACATTTGATAGGGCTTCTTAATCTTTTAATTCCCTCCCCTATTTGCTTCTTGTTCTTTTCTATTTTATCGTGTTCTTGTTTCTAGTCTACTGGTGTTTACCTCACTGAGAACATGTGCCCCACTTCTTCCTCCTTTCCTGTATGACTCCATTCAGTATTTCTTGTAAGGTGGGGTTGATTGTGGTAAATTTCTTTAGTTTTTGAAATTTGAGAAAAATTTTATTTCTCCCTCATACTTGAAGGATAACTGGCTGGATTCCCTCTCCTTTAGTGTCATTCCACTCTCTGCTTGCCTCTAGGGTTTGTGAAGAAAAATCTGATGAGAGTCTGATAGTTCTTCCTTTGTAAATTCTTTCCTTTCCCTAACAGCCTACAAAATTTTCTCCTTCTCATTGAGTTTTGATAATTTTACAATAATGTTCTTTTGTGTTGGTCATTTTGGATTTGCAAACTTGGGTAATCGGTCTGCTTCTGAAATAAGTATGTTCTGAGAATTGCCGATGTAAGGGAAATTTTCAGCTAAAATTTCTCTGAAAATTATCTCTGGACCTTTGACCTGGTCTGCCTCCTCAGGTATCCCTATAGCTAATATATTTGACCTTTTTAGTCATCTGAAATTTAGAAAAATTAGAAGTCTGAAATTTCACAAAGTGTAGCTTCATTCTTTCTAAACCTTTCCTCTCCTTCATCTTTGAATTGAAAGAGTGGGCTAATTGTGTCTTCTAGATTGGAAATTCTTCTGCATGTGTGAGTCTATTTCCTAAGCCTTCTACCCGAGTTTGAACTACACTATAGGTGTCTTTCAGTCCTTTCAGTTCTGTTTGAAAATTTTCTTTCATGCTTCCTAACTGCTTGGTGAACTCTGCTTGAAGTTCTTCTTTCAAGCTTTGTAGCTTCTTGTCAGATTCTGTTCTGAGTTCCTCTTTTGTGTATCATAATTACAAGGTAAAATTCACTTTCAATTCTTGCTTAAATTCTTGTAGAGTTCTCATAAGTTTTATAGTCTGTCTCTGATAGACTCTGCATCTGGAATTTTTTGGATTTTGTCTGATTTGCTTCTTTCTGTTTGTTGTGGCACATTTAGTTGTTTGCCTCTATTTCTGCATGTATGGTGTTGGTTATTGTTGGCCAGTGGGTGGGGCTGCTATGATCTCTGGGTTTCACTTGTTTGTATAATCCAGGGTGGTGAGGAGAGGGGTGTTTTGGACTATCTTGTTGGCTATCTGAGTTTTCTGTCCTTGTCTTAAATGCAGACTGAAAACAAACAAACAAACAAACAAAAACCTTGAGTCAAGGATTGAGAGGTTTTAAGCTCCAATTTCTTTTCTTCTGGGGAGGGAGTCTGATAACTACACTTCTGTCCAGGATAGCACAGGTCACAGGCACTGTACCACCTACAGGATCTCTGGTTTTGACTGTGTCTTCCAACCCACTCCCCTATTTTTTTCCCAACCATGTGAGGCTGTATATTTTTTTTCAGCTGTAGATTATGTGTCCAGTTCAATTTCTTGTTGTGTTCAATAGTTGTTTCAGGGAGAGTGGAGGTCGGATTGCAGCTACTCCATAAACCACCCCATTTATTTGTTTGTTTGTTTGTTTATTTATTTATATTTAATGAAAGAAAGAAAGGAAGGAAGAAAGAAAGGAGGAAAGATAGATAGATATAGATAGATAGATAGATAGATAGATAGATAGATAGATCCTGGACAGAGCCCTGTTCTACTCTTGCTGATGGTGGTGCTGGGGATTGAACCTGGGACCTCAGACATGAAGGTCTTTTACAGAACCATTATGCTGCCTCCACAACCTGAGAAAGCAGAGTTCTTAAGGAGAGAAGTGTGGTTAGAAGATTTCTAAGAGTCAGGTCAAAGCATTCTTGGTCAGTAGATGTGGCAAGAAGAGACTCAAGGCTGGGCTGAGTCTGGAGAGCAGTGTGGCTGCAGGAAATGGCCGACAGTATTCAAGATCTTGTCTGGGTAGAAAGTCTGGACACAGGGGCCATGACAACAGCAACACAGAGAGGCTGTCCAGTAGTTTCTCTAGAATCTAGGAGGCTTCAGGATTTATGGTGCTTTCTCTTGTGAGGGGAGAGTGGGTTTACTTTTCTGCCTCCAGGAGTCTGCTGGTGCTTCGCACCTGTGTGATTCCACTACTCCTGTGGACCTTCTTTCTGTTAGACAGTGGGAGATGGGGCGCAGGCTGTGGTGCTCCCAGCTAAACACTTTACCATGTGCAAGAATCTGGGTTCAAGCCCCCAGCTGACCAGAAAAGCCATAGTAAAGATTCCTCTTTTTCTCTCTCCTTCTCTATTTTCCCTGACCCTTTTAGCTTCTCTCTTTCTTCTATTAGATAAATAAAGTCATCAAAAAAAAAAAAGTGAGAGACTAAAAGGGAAAGACAAAGTGGAGACCCACCAAGACCTACCACAGCACTGCTCCACCACTTACAAACTTCTTCTTTGCATAGTGCTCTTGTGTTATAGCCAGGGAAGTCAAACCCTGGTCCTCTCATGTAAAATGTGTACTTTCCTGAGTGAACCCTCTCATGTCTCTCAGTATTTGGGATGCATAAGCCTTATGGCAAATACAAGCCTGGCATGATGAGATCTTCCTTGGCCCACTCCCCAATAGTACCCAACTCTGGGCCCCCACACCCAAGGGTTTCTCTCTTCCTCCTCCCCCCAAAGCCTCTCCTCTTTCTCAAAAGCCCCATCTCTGTTTTTTTTTTTTCCTCCCTGACTTTGCTCACATCTGGCACATTTTGCAGCATTGGTGAGCGTGTGCTTTCCTTTTGGGGCACATGGTGTGTATCAGGAGTACTCAGGAAACTCTGGACAAGTGGAAAAGTCTATGTGGCTTCTCGGGGGCTGCTGGCCCAGAGGCTGGATGACAGCTGCAAGGCAGGGGACCTGGCATGGGGGCCAGCAGGCTCTTTCCACCCCAGACAGCTTTGAGCTGTCCCAGTAGAGCTGGGGCTTGGGAACTGTGTGCACATGCATGGTGTGTAGGAGGCCTAGTGCCCCAGGTGCTGCTGTCGCTCTACCTCCATTGTACCTGGGGCTCTTTGTGTCTCCAGTAGCACAAGTCACTGGTGTGTTCCCTGTAGGAGAGCAGTGGATGATGGGGTGACAAGGAGCAGAAAGAGGAGCAGTACTCTGTGAGCAGCAGGGCTAGGGGTCACAGTAGGGCCCGGGAGCTGTGAGGGTTGATGCTCCCCCTTAGTGAATGAACCAGGCATGTGCCCAGCCTGTGTCCCCTCTCAGGATCCTCTTGACTGCCTGTGTGTCCTCCTTTATGCTGGCCATTAGTTCTTGGCATCTAGATGTGGCAGGAGGGAGTTGGTGTGTTTCCATGTAGGGGATGACCCCAGCTGCTCTGTACCTCTACTCTTGGTAGTGTCCTCTCACCTTGGGGCAGACAAAGTGCTCTGGGTCTGGAAGAGGTGATTTTGGCAGGTGACAGAAGGTATGTATAGGCCTTGGGTGCAACTGCCACCCCAAGTTCAGCAGGGAAGGTTGATTATGCTCTTCCTACTCTATCTAAGAGATCATCCCTGTCTACTCATGGCTCAAATTAAATTGTAGATGTCCCTGAACTCAGGGGTTAGGAACATAACAACTGGTGGGGTGTAGACTCCAAGCAAGGAGTGGATTCTGCAGAAGAGAGGCTGCTGGGGCATCTGTGTTAGGGGGAGAGGCTGCCACTTCCCAAGAGTGTTTTCTCCAGGAGGCTTCCCCACTACCTGGGAGCATGGCTCCCACTCTTCACTGGGGAGGTGGTCCTGGGTGGAGAGGGTGAGATGCCTAGTCCTCTTCCTCTAGTCCTGCTTGCATAGCGGGTCTAGAAAAGGGGGTGGGACAGCATAGATGGCCAAGGAAGTCACATCAGGACACTTGACATCTCGATTCTACAAGTCAGAACTCTAGATGCTGGGACAAAGGCTCAGTTGGTAGGCCTGGTGCCCTCACCTGGAATCTCTACCTGTTTACACACCCACCCACTCAACTACCCATTCACTCACTCACTCACTCACTCACTCACTCACTCACTCACTCACTCACTCATCATCCATTCTCCTCAGTGATATTACCTGCCCCTGTGCCAGGCAGGAAGGCCCAGTAGTGAGTGGTGACACTCCTGACCGTCAGAGAGCCTGCACTCAAACTGGAGAGAAAAAAAAAAGATAATTTGGTTGACACTTGTAAATGTGTCCTGAGTACTCAGACAGAATACAGGAAAATGGCAGCAAAACCAGAAGATAGCTGTGAGTCAGTCACAGCGGCTTTCTGTAAGACTGAAGGACTGGGCTGAACTTAGAAGGGCGGATTTATCATAAATGGGGTGTAGGATTAGGATCCTGGATATCCCAGCCTGAAGGAGTAGCTTGGATAACTTGGTCACCTCCAGAGGTCTGCAGGGAGCTGAGTGGTGTGGGTGGAGGCTTATGCGAGTATGGGCTGGGTTGGGGACATGGGACGTGAAGGTTTTAAGGCTTAGCTTGATCTCCCAAGCTTAAGGTTGGTAGGGTGGAGTCTGGTCAGGTGGGTCTTGTGAGGTAGCTGACCCTCTAGAAGAGAGAACTATGCCTTGAGGGGGAGGGTGGAAAGCTCCCTAGTCTGGGAGGACTTTGATGAGGAAGTAGGCTAAGGGTTGAAAGCTGGGTAACCTAAGGCCTACAGCTACTGAGTGGCAGCAGTGGCGATTCTGAACAAAAAGCCCCTCAGTCTTGCTGAAGGGTAGCCTTCCTGTTGCCTGAGAGCAAAAGGGGACAGGACAAAAGAGTCCCATCTAAGCTCCACAGGTCAGGTTCTAGGCTGACATCTACATGGAAGAATCACAAGAGAGACAGTCTTTCAGAGATATGAGTGTTTATTGAGACAAAGCCGGGGTAGAGAAGACAGGAAAATGCATGCTTTAGAGGCATGTGGACAGGGTGGGGAGAGAAAGAGAGAGAGAGAGAGAGAGAGAACATGTGAGTCTTGAGTTTCCCAGTCTTCTAACTTTTATGATGGGTTCAGGAGTAGCTGAAGTGGGACTCTGGGGGATTAACTCCCGCCATTGTCTCCAGGTGTCCACATCTGCATTCACCTGCATTTTCTGGCTTCATCAGTCAGGTGGAGGAAGATACTGGTTGCAGGAAGATGATGGTTGCATCTTGGGTCTGGCCCCTCCTCCAGGCTGCCTACAGGTGTGGGGGTTTGGGACAGGGGCTATTAATGCCCTTTCAGAGGAGTCTTTGCTTAAGCAGCCCCTAACACTCCCTTCACCCCACCTATTGCTTGTGGGAATGAGAGGCAGGAGCACCTGTAGACATGTGGACTGCAAATCCCTCATCTCCTCTTCCTCATTTTGCCGTGAGAGTCTCTAGTAACCGACTTTCAATGCCTGTGCTCCGACTTCTTCTGTCAGCTGAGTTCTTGAAAGTGTGCAAAGCAAAGGCAGCCTTTGAGCCAACAGTGGGCTAGGGGGTCAGAGCCCAGACGATAGGCACCAACTCAGGGGCCCTGAGAAGAGGGGCATGCATGTTGCGTCCTCCATGTGCAAGCCTCTGGGAAGATTACAGAATCAAGGCTCACAGGGTTTTCCACATGAAGTCAAAACCAACAAGGAGAAATTCAACAGAAACTCAATAGTGGTTTGTATAAAGTCAGCTCAGTTTTTTAAAGATATGTATATTTAAATATACATACATGTATGTATATATAGTTTCCTCTTTTTAAAAATTTTTTTTAGACAGAGAGTAAAAGAATGGGCTGGGTGGTGGTGCACCTAGTTAGCACACATTATCACATGCAAGGACCTGGGTTCAAGCCCTGATCCCCACCTGCAGGGTGGGAAACTTCACAAGTGGTGAAGCGGGTCTGTGGGTGTTTCTGTCTCTCCTTCTCTATCTCCTCCTTCCCCCTCAACTTCTTTCTCTGTCTCTATCCAAAATAAATAAATAGAGAGAGGAAGAGAGAGAGTAAAAGACACCACAGCACCAAAGTTTCCTTCAGTGCGGAAGGGGCCAGGCTCACACTTGGTTGTGCATGTATCAAAGTAGCCCACTGACCACGTGAGCTATTTCAGCAGCCCAAGGTAGTCCACACAGCACAGGAGCAGGACAGCTAGGGTTGGCAGGCAGCGTGTAAAAAGAGTGGTGGGGGCTGACTGCAGCCCCACTTGGATAGCAGTGAACTTGTCTTCCATTGATCTAGTATGATCATGGGGCATGGGATATAGGGGGTCAGTTTTATTGGACTTTTCCAGACCTGGAGTGGAAAGCAGACTGGTCCCAATGGCAGACGGTGGGCTTGGCTGAGCGTCAGTGTTTACAAGTAAAGGCTTTCCCTGCAGCCATTGGCTTTTCCTTTGTGGTTGTCCTGCTAATTGTTTTGTGCTCAGATGGTAATTCCCAGCTCTCACTCTGCCCCATACAGGGCTCATCACAGAGGTCATGGGCATGTGGAAACTTGGAGCCTTCTGAAGGAAGTTTCTCTTCCCCCCCCCCAAAAAAAGGTTTTGTAGATCTCACCTCCCAAAAAGTCAGACATTACTACTAAGAAGCCATAGCATGGAATAAAGATCCCGAGAATATCAAGGGAAATTAGATTTATCTATTTATTTTGCTCCCAGGGCTATTGCTGAGGCTCGGTAGCTGCACTGCAAATCTACCACTTCTCCGGCAGCTATCCATCCCAGCCCCTTTTTTATTTTTATTTTTATTTGATAGTACAGACATAACTTGAGAGGGAAGGGGAGCATAGAGATAGAGAGAAACAGAGAGACATCTGCATACCTGTTTCACTGCTCATAAAGCTTCCTCCTTACAGGTGGAGGACATGGACTTGAACCCTAGGTCTTTGTGCCTGGATAATACGGGCACTTGCCTTCTATTTGATTTTTTTTTTAACCTTTAATTTTGAAATATTTTCAGACTTAAATGAAGTCTCAGGGATAATAAAAGGGATTCCCCAGTGCCTTCATTCTGATTTGTGCTGTGGTTGTTTTGTCACATTGCTGTATCATTTCCTTTTTTTGTGTGTGGGTTTTATTTTTTTAAATATTTTTATTTATTTATTATTGGATAATGACAGAGAATAATTGAGGGGCAGGAGGAAATATTGAGGGAGAGAGACAGAAGGACAACTGCAGCCCTGCTTCACCACTCATGAAGCTTTCCCCCAGCAGGTGGGAACCAGGGGCTTGAATCTGGGTCTTTGCAGATTGTAATGTGTGTGCTTAACCAGGTGCACCACCGCCTGGCCCCTGTATGAGGTTTTCTACCCCTCCTTCTTAATCCTTCTTCTTCTATTAAACCAAATAAGAGAAACTAACAGGTCTGTCATAGATAGTCCTCTGTATCTCTAAATATGTCAGTGTATATTTTATAAGAACAAAGATTGTTTTTCCTTATAATGTCTATCAAATCAGGACATTCATGATTAGTGCAAGAGTGTTACCTCTTCTACAGTCTACAGGAAAGTTTCAATTGTCCCAGAAATGTGCTGTGTTCATAATTGATGGGTGGTATATATTTTCAGTCTCCTTTGACTTAGTGCTATTTTTCTGTTTCATGATGGCACTGACTTTTTTCAAACTAATGAATCCTTTTGTAGCCAGTCTCTCACTTTGGATTTTGCCTGAAGCTTTCTGAGGCCTAGAATTAGGTCATGCATTTTTAGTAAGGTGGCAGTGGTCCTCGGGCTACTTCACAAGGGAAGACCATGCTGTGCTTTTAATGGCAACACTGACACTGCTGGTTGGTTCTGGTGGCATCTGGTATGGGTTTGGATGAGTCTGAAGGATAGGGACTCATCCTTTGGTCGCTAGAGGGAGAGATGACCTAGGAACTATGCTCGTGGTGGCAAATCAATACAGATCTTTAGTCATTTGAGCGCCCCAGAGTCAGGCCCTAGCACACCTGGTTAAGCTACTTGGCATAAACCGCAATGTCCAGAGGCTGGAGTATGCCTCTCAGTCTGCATGCCTGCCCTCCCCCAGGTCGGGACACAGAAGACATAAGACAGAAATGGAAGTGGCTTGACAATACCATACATGGTTATGAAAGGGGTAGAGAAAGGCAAAGGGGGCCGGGAATGGTATGGACCTCCCCAGCAACTGTTGCTAGGGGTTCAACTGGCAGGATTAGCAATACCCTGCGGGAAATTAGGAAGGAGACCTTTAGTCATTTGTAAGACAAAGCAGAAGATTGATATGTAGATAATAAAGGGACTGGCCATAGTATCAGGGAATATAGGGTGGAGCATCAGGGAATGTAGGGTGGAGCAGGCTTAATGTCTTTAAGGAATGCCGGGCTCTGGTGGGAAGATGCAGGATGTTTTTGTGGGGGAGGGAAGACTTACATGGCCGCCAACCTTTTGAGGTTTATGTGTCCCCCTTTTTGCTTAACCTCTCTGTAGAGAGAGAGACAGGGTGAGCTCACCTCTCAGGTTAAGCCCTGCCAGGCTCCACCACATCCCCACAACCTCCCAGCACTTCACTATGAAGTTACCGAGTTTTCTTTTGAATACTCACACATTATGAAGCCCGTTTTTAAGACCAAGTGAATATCCTGTTCTCATCCTCTTTAACTCACTATTTTTTTTAGCATGTAAGAATCCATTCTGTATTATCATACTTATTGGGACAGGGTTTTAAAGGAATAATCACTAAAGACTGCTGAGTAGGTGATCATTCTGTGCTTTGTTCGCAAAACCGTGGGCTGCTGTCTGAAACAAGCAGACTTAAACAAGTAGAGCAGAAAAGGGAGGTTGTTAATGAGTGTGTGCTTGGAAGGAGGAGGGAAAAGAAAGCAAAAATATGGAAATTGAAGAAGAAAACTTAGCTAGTAAGATGGGAGTAAACAAAATCCCCTTCTGGGTTAGCTCTGAATTTTACGCCATCGGTGCACTGAATTCTCAGAAATTATCAAGGATCTACCAGTCAGACATAGATAGAATCCTGGCTTTAGATTCAGTTGCAGATATGAATATCATCTTGCCTCCAGATCCCATTTCAGGTAAAGAATCCTGGCTCTATATCAGATCATAGATATATTAGTAGGACCCTGGATCCAGGTTCCATGTCAGATATAAAATTCTGGATCTAGGTCTAATTTCAAGTACAGGATCATGAATTTAGAGCCCATTTCACATATAGAACCCTACACCCAGATCCCATTTCAGGTACAGAATTCTGGATCTCGGAAGATTCTCCAGAGCTTATCTGACTTAACCATCTGCTCTGCTTCAGGACAGAAATGACTAGAAATGTGTGGCTGGGTTGGACTTTCGTTTCCTTTCCAATGGCTTCAGATAGGAGATGTCACCATTCTTCCTTGCATAGTTGAAAGAAAAGTCGGCCAAGGCACCTATCTTTAAGGAGTCATCTCTTCTAGGAGTGGTGCCACCGATTGTTCCCCATCCCCTGTCAATTAGATTCATTTCAATTTAAAATTGAGCCTACTGCTTCACACCCACTCTCTTCAATTAACAACTCTTGCCCTATTTGTCACTTAAAACTCACTGCCCCACATCCATTATCATTCCTGTGAACTGGTCTTGGTTTGAGGGGGTCAAATTCCATCAGAGTCTGCCAATGGCAAAGTGCACCTTTGTGACACATCAATGAAACACGACCTATCATTCATTCTTACTTGTTAGCTGGTTAATTTACTTGACTTTCTACTCACCATAAAATGACAGACCACTTTTTGTCAGAAGGTACAAAGAATGCCCTTCAGAGCTCAGCTGAAATTCAAGGAAATAGGAAACAAAATTAGAATGGGATGAAGCTGACTGTGATCCTTGTAAAACCGTTTCCTCACTTTAAGATTACGGGAGACGTGTTAAATTTCTCTGGGCCCGAGTCCTTGTCTATACAGTGTGGCTAATGATGCCCACCTTGCAGTGAGGCTGTGATGATCAGTAATAATATCTGGCAGTCCTCTCACTTCCTGTCTGGCACATGGTGCCATTCTTTCAGTAGCAGGTGCCCTGTACCTATTTGTAAATAGGCTGACTTGTAGGCACGTGATGTAGTTTGCTTTGCACATTACAACTGGCCATGCTTTTGATGTCTGAGTAGCATTCCATCTGTCCTAATGGAAACTGTTTCTGTTTCCTTTTCTGTGGAGATGAGGAACAGCTGGAATAGACACCCCTTTGATAAAGTCGGAGCACAGGCGAGTCGTCACCCCTCCACATCCGTCTTGAACCTTCTGGAAATGATGGGTCGCCTTGCCCATCAAATTAAGTGTTATCCACTTGAGGGCCATTTCTCTCTTGTCCCCTCTGGCAGCTGGAGTGTCTGCTCACACCTAATTGCAGCCACTTTCCCGGGGCTGGGTGCCGCTTGCCCTGTGTTTGCTGAGCAGCTCCAGCGATTCTCCAAAACGTTCCAAGCTGGCCTCAAAGCCTACTATGCATGTGGGTTCATGGCCATGCCTTTTTTTTTTCCTTTCCCCTTTTGAAATCTGTCTGGTCTCTTGGCAGGAAAAGAGGAAGGTGGGGGCTGGGAGGTGCAATTAAAGCCACATGTTTGCAGTGTACTTGCCCTGAGATAATCAGAAAGTGCGTTGACAGAGAGTCTTTGGATGTCCTCGGGGTCACTTGGACAGGCACCCTAGGGCTCTTCAGCTCTACATCTTGGGCTGCCACTTGCCACCTCAGGAGAGAATCAGGATCAAATGGGGACACTTCTCTGTGTCTTTTCTTCTTCCTTAATGTCTTGGTCTTTATGACCTTATCTTCTCTGTATTCTCAATCTGAAGTGAAAGACAAGTGACTGACTCCTGATTTTCCTCTGGAGGCTCATGGAGGCTGTGATAAGCCTTTGCCTGCTTGTTTGTTTGTTTGTTTTGTTTTTGCCACCTGTGACCTCCCTGCCTCCTCTGGAGACCATTCCTTTTGTCACCTGCACTGCTGAGCATGCCAGGTGAATGCTGGTACTTCCAGCTACAGCTCTGTGGCCTCTGTGAGTTCCTTAAGTCCAACACTTCATTTTTTTTCCAATTTAAACTTCCTCAAAGGTTGTATCAGTTTCTATGCCTGAGTAATTTTAAGCTTAGTTCCTTTCTTCCACATATATTATATTTAATATATATATTACACATATATTTAAGTATGTATTTTATTTGATCAGACAGTAAAATGGAGAGGGAAAGGAGAGATAGAGAGAGAGAGCAGAATAGGGACACCTACAGACCTGCTTCACTTTTCATGAAACTTTCCTTTTCCAGGTGAGGACCCAGCACTTGAACCCAGTCCTTGCACATAGGAATGTGTGTACTCCACTGGGTGTGTCACCAGCCAGACCCCATGTGTAAATTTACACTATTTATTTATTGAGTGATTGTATTTGATAGGGCTGAGAGAAACTGAAAGGGAAGGGGCATAGAGAGTGAGAGAGAGATACAGAGAGACTACCTGTGGCACAGCTCCACCATTCATGAAGCTCCCCTCCAGCAGGTGGGAACTGGGAGTTTGAACTCAGGTCCTTGTGCATGGGAATGTGGGCACTTAACCAGGTGCACCACTGCCCAGCAGCTCCATGTATATATTTTATAAGATGATCATTTATTTTGCATTTGTTGTCTTATGTTCCCAGTTCTGAGAGAAGGGTAAGGGAGCCTTGGGGAAAGGTGAAGGTCAGAATTGACCTTGACCTGGGAACTGAGGTCTCTAGGGCCTGCCACCTCAAGGAGGAGGAGCTCTTCCCCTCAGACTCTGGAGTGGGCCTTGCCTTCGAGGTTTCTTTGCCCTTAGATACTTCAGGAGCCTTGCCAAGGAGCCAAGATACCATGTTACTCTTGACTTAAGCCTCCAGTGCCCTTAGCATTTTACCTTTGTGTGTTATGAGAAGACTGGGGAAGGGAGAGGGTTTAGCGCACAAAGTAACATGCACAAGGACTGGGTTTGATTCCTTGGTCCCCACCTGCAAGGGGAATGCATCATGAGTGGTGAAGTAGGTCTACATGTGTCTGTGTCTTCTCCTCTCTATCTCCTCCTTCCTTCTCAGTTCTTCTCTGTCCTGTCAAATCAAATAGAGAGAAAGAAAAAATGGCCACTGGGAGCACAAGCTCCATTGATAACCCTGATGACAATAAAAATATATATTAAAAAGAGGATGCTGTTACCAAGATTGCATTTAAACCATGGAAGCTCTGAACTGCAAGTTAAATAGTGCTCCTGGGAAGAAAGCTCCTGGGGAACAAAGCCCCCCCCCCCCCCACACACACACACACATGGAGATTATTCCAGGGAGCCAGAAGCCTGGTCTCAGAGCCTGGTGCTCTCCCTAGATTACTTTATTCATAAATGGCTCCTGTTTGGATCACCTCCAGTTTACTTTTCTCTGCTTGCCGCTCACATGTCTATGCATTTACACATTCAACAGGGACTCACCAGACACGCACAGAGCCTTGTAAAGTGCCCGGTGAGAGAGAAAAAGATGTAGAAGCAGCAGAGGTGCTTGCAATCAGACTGAGTTGACAAGCTCAATACTGGGAGCAGTAGAGTTGGGAGACTCAGGTAAGTGGAGGCTGAAGGCATGTATCAGCTCCAGGATCCACCTGTCTAAGCTTTTGGTTTTTGAGCAGTTGTTTAATATCAGTGACCATTTTTTTTCTTTCCAGAAAGGGATTGGGAGGATTGCATGAGCTACAGTATGTGGAAACACATTACAAACTATGAAGTGCTATGTACATTTTTGGTATTGCTAATGGTAATAATAAAGCCACAGGGCTCTCTATACAGATGACGTGCATTCTAGTGTGGAGAAGGTGAGACATGAAGACATGCCTGCCCATAGTACTCAGCATTGATAGAAAGGCTGAGGAAGGAATTGGAGGAGAAATGTAGGGTGGGGTGGGATAGAGGGAGGGGTCGGTGCCTTCTAGGTATCCTTGGCGTGCCTAAGGATCTTTATCTTTGATCAGCATCTGTGAGGGTAGGACTTATTTGGTGTTATTTTCAGAGTTTCTTTTGCTTGATTGCTTGCTTTTCACATTGCCAGGGCCTCATGAATAGGTAGTGTGATGACTCCCAGGTCACTTTATCATTCAGGGAAAGCAGAGAGAGCACCGTCGGGGAGCCTCCCCCAATGCTATCTTGGGCCTCCCATGTGGTGCCAGGGCTGCAACCTAGGCCAAGTGCAAGGCAGGGCATGGACCTTAACTGGAGAATTATCTGTCTGTCCAGATCTCATTTTGACAGCTTTTAAAAACATTTTTCTGTCAAAGTATTATTGAGTGCATGCTTCTCCCTTGTGCTGTCATTGCCACCCGAAAACTCAAGGCCGAGGGAAGTCTGGAAGGGCATTTGATGAAAGGATTTTGGAGTTGGCAGGACTATGCATTCTTAGAGGCAAAACAGGTCCATGACAGAGAGATTGGAGGACGAGAAGCATTCTTCTGAACAACTCCTGAAAATGGGTGGTGCTCAGGATAATGCATCTTAATAGCTGGAAAAAAGACTGGAACTTTTTCCATCTTAATCTCCCATAATTATTAGCATGACTCATAGGCACATGGTGACCTATTGGATCAAGATGAGACAATGGGGATTGTTCTTGTTTGGGGGATTTTTATGTGTCTCTCTGTGTGTGATATACAGTCAGCAGAGGAAGAAAGGATTAGAAATTGGCAAAACAGTAGGTCAGTGGAAGAGATCAAAGGACCTCAGAAAGACAACTTTGGTAGAAACCCCAGATGTATTGTTAGCAGAATGTGGTCATTAGCATGAGATTTCAGTCTACTGGAGTTTGGTTTCCTCCTCTGAAAACTGGGTAAATAGTTTTTCACTCACAGGATAAGGGGGCAAGCTACTTCTGTATGTGAAAATGTAGTGTAAGAGCTCAGTGTTTGTTCATTCTCCCTCCTTCCTTGGTGGACAAGCAGGGAAGCATTTAGGAATACAGAAATCATCACTAAGCCTTGCAACACTCAGTGGCAAAAAAAATGGGTCTATCTTGAGGGTGCGCCATGTATCATGAGATGACACATGGGTGAATGCTAAGGATGAAGACAGGCTGCAGAAGCTCAGGATGGGCACGGAAGCCTTCACAGAGGTCCTATGAAGGCACTGAGCATTCTTTAAAGAGTAACACCATTGCTTCCCACACTCTTTTTCAATAATAGCTGAACTTTGTGTGGGAAAAGTTCCCCACCAATGTGTCCTGGAGCTCTAGTTCCTCAGAGCCCTTCCCAACTAGGGAAAGAGAAAGATAGGCTAGGAGTATGGATCGACCTGTTAACGCCCATGTTCAGCAGGGAAGCAATTACAGAAGCCAGACCTTCCACCTTCTGCATCCCACAGTGACCTTGGGTCATACTCCCTGAGGTTAAAGAATAGGAAAACTATCAGGGGAGGGGAGGGGAGGGGATACAGAGTTCTGGTGGTGGGAATTGTTCGAAGTTGTATCCCTCTTATCCTATGGTTTTGTCAATGTTTCTTTTTTATAAATAAAAAAAAATTTTTTTTTTAAAGTTCCCCATCCACCTTTTAATATCAGATAGGACTTTTCCTTGGCAAGACTGTCACTTGTCATCCTAGCCTTTGACAGGAAGATGGCCCTATGGTTTTTGTTCTCCATTTTGTCAATGATTTGATGATGTTAAACCATCTTTGTATTTCTGGAATAAATCCCACTTGATCCTGTAGTGTGATGATGTTAATGTCTTGTTGCTTTTGGCTTGCTAGTATTTTGTTGAGGACTTTTCATATCTGTGTTTATCAAGGGCATTGGCTTACAATGTTCTTTTTATGTAACACCCTTGTCTGGTTTTGATAGCAGGATAATCTTGGTCTTGTAAAATGTGTTCAGAAGGTTCTTTCCTTTACTTTTTGGGAAAGTTTGAAAAGGATTGGTATTAATTCTTGGTAGAATTAATTTCTGGTAGAATCCACCAGTGAAGCCATCTGCCCCTGAGCTTGTATTTGTTTTTGATTGCTGATTTAATTTGTTTTTGATTGCTGATTTAATCACTTTACTAGCAATTGGTCTTCTTAGTTTTTCTGTTACCTCGGCATGAAAGTCCTTTTGCATAACCATTACCTTATCTCCTCAGCCCAGTTAGATTTTCTAGTTCTTTGTGTTTCAACCCCCACATCATCTACCCATTTATTCTGTGTTGTGCTATTTGTGTATATACTCAGTCATAGTAGTCTCTTATGATCTTGTGTGTTCCTGCAGTGTCACTGGTAACATCTTCCTTTTCATATTTTTCCCTTTTTTTCTATTAAGATTTTAAAAAAATATTTATCTATTTCCTTTTTGTTGCCCTTGTTTTATTGTTATAGTTATTATTGTTGTTGTTATTGATGTCCTTGTTGTTGGATGGGACAGAGAGAAATGGAGAGAGGAGGGGAAGACAGAGAGAGAGGGAGAGCAAGATAGACACCTGCAGACCTGCTTCACTGCTTGTGAAGCGACTCCCCTGCAGGTGGGGAACCGGGGATATTTACACTGGTCCTTGTGCTTGGTGCCACATGCGCATAACCTGCTGTGCTACCACCGGACTCTCCTTCCCTTTCATTTTTAAAAAAGTACTTATTTGAGCCTTGTCTTTTTTCTTTCTGAGTCTGGATAAAGGTTTTGTCTATTTTTTAAAAAAACTTTTTAAGGGCCCAGACAGTAGCACACCTGGGTAAGTGCGTACATTATCATTTGCAAGGACAAATGATCATTTGCTCCCCACCTGTGGAGGCGGGGGAGCTTCATAAGCAGTGAAGCAAGTACTGTACTCTGTCCCTTTACCTCTCCACTTCTCCCAGGTCTCTCTAATTTTCTCTGTCCTAATAGCTCTTGGTTTCATATGATCTTTGCCATCATCCTTTGAGTCTTTGAGTTTTTTCTGTGATCATTGTTATTTCTTTACTTCCATTAACTTTGAGCCTGGTTACTCTTTTTTTTTTATCTTAAGGGATAGCATCTTTATTATGTATCTTTCTTGTTTCTTAGTGTGGACATTTATTTCTATGAAGTTCTTTCCAAAAACTGTATTTGCTATGTTCCTGGAGCTTTGCTGTACTATACTTGCATCTTCATTGTCTCAAGATATTTCCTTAATTTTTCTATGATCTTTTCTTTGATCCACTGGATGTTTAGTAGCATATTGTTTAATGTGCATATATTTCCATTTTTCCTTCTTTCAACTGATTTCTGGTTTCATTCATTTGTGGTTCAGAATGATGGCTAAAATGACTTGAGCCTCACTGAATTTGGTAAAAGTTGCTTTGTGCACCAGCAGGTGCTCTGCGGTGGAGAATACCCCATGTGCACATGGTAAGAGTGTGTGTTTTACTGACTTTGAATGGACTGAAAATGTAGTTAGAAATAATAGAGGATGTCACCTATAGTTTGGATGGTGATGTGTGGAGAAAATTTGCATTGAAATGTATTGTCATGATACAGCTTGTAGATAAACAAAACACTGTTATGGCCTGGAATTGGTACATTTAAATTTTGACCTGGGCATCGGGAGGTAGCACAGTAGGTTAAGTGCACATGGCACAAAGCGCAAGGATCGGTGTAAAGATGCCGGTTTGAGCCCTCAGCTCCCCGCCTGTAGGGGAGTCGTTTCACAGCCAGTGAAGCAGGTGTGCAGGTGTCTGTCTTTCTCTCCCCCTCTATCTTCCCCTCCACTCTCCATTTCTCTCTGTCCTATCTAACATGTTACATCAATAAAATAACTACAACAATAAAACAACAAGGGCAACAAAAGGGAAATTAAATAAATATTAAAAGAATTTAGAAAAAAAGAGGGAGAATTTTTTTGACCTAAAAATTTGACTTCATCAAGGTCTTTTGTTTGTTTTTTGTTTTATTTCATTTATTTATGTGTATATATTATTTAATAATGATTAATGAGATTATAGGATAAGAGGGGTACAATTCCATATAATTCCTGCCACCAAAGTTCCGTACTCTTTATCCCTCTCTGAGTATGAATCAAAGATTTTTATGGGGTGCAAAAGGTGGGAAGTCTGGCTCCTGTAATTGCTTCTCCACTGAACATGGGCTTTGGCAGGTTGATCCATACCCCCAGCCTGTTCCTATCTTTTCCTAGTGGGGCAGGGCTCTGGGGAGGTAGTGTCCCAGGACACATTGGTGAAGTTGTCTGCCTAGGGGAGTCAGGTTGATGTCATGGTAGCACCAGAAACTTGGTGGCTTAAAAGCATTATGATACAAAACAGAAGAAATTGTTTAATAACCAGGAACCAAAAGGGAAGACTATAGCACACGAGATTTGGGGGTCTCCATTTTGGAAGAAGTTAGGAAGTCTATTTTAGGAATACTTAGGCTCATGACTTCAGTAATTTTTACCTGAGCCTGACAACTAATATGCAGGTGGACTAAAGGTGGGAAGATGGTGTAAGAGTTGAGAATAGAACTTGAAAGCTGAGTCACAGCAGAGTAGCTGCCAAATATGGGCAAAATATATAAATACTGTTAACTGTAAAATCCCATCAATTTGATCTAGGGCCTGTATCTATTCATATTCACCACAGGAGCCTATGTAACCTCTGTGTCCCTGTCAGTCTGAGCTTGCAGTCCATGGTCACAGCTAGGAACATTCTAGGCTATACTCATTTCAGTACTAGTCGTTGTCAAGTGGCAGAGTGTGTTGATCCAACCTTCCTTTGGAGAGTGGAGCAGTTTCTTAGAACTACTATTGTTCTGCAGTGAGGGCAAGGTCTTGTAGAAGCCCATGAGACGGTTTATGATGTTGTTCCTGATGGAGATGACAAGTTATGGTGGAGAGAAGGATCTGTTAGAGGTCTATACCCATCATATCTCTGTGGGAATATAAGGATTCCTTGACTAGGGCCCCAGATGATGGGGTGACCTGGTAGTGACCAAAAGGGCCATCATTAAAGTGTGCCAGTCTCTTTTCCTTATCCAGCTTTTGTAGACCTTACTTTATCTGACAAGATTAGATATAGAGTGATAGAGGGATGTGAAATAGGAAGTAAGTGAGGAGGGTGTCCAGATATAAATAGAAACTATTTGATTAAGTACTTTATGGTGTCATTTTTAGGTTTTTCTACTTGCTTGCTGCACTTAGTGAGTCACTGCAAACTATTATAACTTTTACTTTAAGGTATATATTGTCCCCTAACTTATGGATATATGTGCACATGTGATGTATCTTTTGGGTCCTGGTCTATATCTAAGTTCTGTGGCTTTTTGTTCCACCCAAAATGGAACAAAAGGGGTCCTGTGATTTAGGAAAGGTCTCACCAGAGTATTGGAGCTGGAGGGTTGACTTCTCAGGTCTGGCATATGTTGTCACACTCTAAAGTGAAACATGTCAAGGTGGCAGTGGTTGCACTGATTTTGTTGAGATCAGCAGATGCAGTATCAAATGGTATAGATCAAGAGAAGCATGAAGGAAAACAAGCAAAGAAAGCCCCAGAGGTTCCCCAACAGGGAGAAAGGTACCTTTTACAGAGAATGAGGAAGGTTTCTTGCTGTCATTTAAGGTTCCTTGCTGAGTTTAAGGAGACAGTAGATAATTATTATTATAACCAAGTTATTTGGGAACTCCACTTCTTTTGAAAACCCCATAATTAGAATTATTGTACAAGACCTTACCATGATTTATGTCATTTAATGCCATTTACAAATAACTGTATCTTATATACACTGACAGGATCAGTTGCTTCTGGTCTCCTTGGTGTAAGATTATAGGTGATTTAATATTTTTAAAAAGTTATTAGAAATGCATTAAAAATTTAAGCCCAGTCTTAAGATTCAATCTGTTTACTAATTTGAAAACTTAAGTGCTTAGATTAAAGGAATATATACTCAGAACTGAAATCTATGCATTTAAAAGTTAGAGACATTCAATCTATTTTTCCCCTTTTATATTGATTAAATAGTGATCTATAAGATTATAAGCTAATAGGAGTATATATTAACACAATTCATGCAACCAAGGGTCTGTGTCCCTACCCCTACCCCCCTTTAATGAAGTTGAACACCTACCCCACCCCAGAGTTTTTTACTTTGATGCAACACTCCAAACTCAGTAAAATTCTGCTTTGTGTTTCCCTTTCTGTTCTTCTTTCTCAGCTTCTTTTTATGAGTGGGATCATCCCACACACTCATTTTTCTCTTTCTGGCTTAGCTTGCTTAAAATAATTCTTTCAAATTCCATCCAAGATGAGCTGAATAAGGTGAATTCACCATTTTTAATAGCTGAATAGTATTCCATTTTGTATATAGACCACAACTTTCTCAGCCACTCATCTGTTTTTGGGCACCCAGGTTGTTTCAAGATTTTGGTTATTAAAAATTGTGCTGCTATGAACATAGGTATACACAGATCTTTTGGGATGAGTACGTTTATCTACTTAGGACATATCCCTAGGAGAGGAATTACTAGATCATAAGGAAGGTCCATTTCTAGCCTTGTAAGGGTTCGCCAGACTGCACTCCACAGGGGTGCAGGAGGATTCCTTTGTCCCCACAACTGCTCCAGCACTTGTTGCTGTCATTTCTGATATATGACGTTCTCACAGGGGTGAGATGGTGTTGGGTCATCCCGGGCTCGCCGCCTCCTTGGCCACTGGTGGCAGAGACCGGGGCAGTCCCTGGGGGACCTGGTGACGAGGGAGAGTATGTGGAGAGGAATCAACCACATGACTTCCTCCTCCGGGCGAAGCCTTAGAGACGACTCATTTATTGGGGGATACAAGCAAGTAGATATACCCAAGGTTTTGAGAAAGGTTAAGGTAATCATTAATCCATACACAATACATAGTTATATCAAGTATTTGGTCACAACTGGAAAATTACCATATAAGATCTGGTCACGAGCTCACAATATACAGGTAGGCTTTTTTCTCTAAGGGTGAATTTTGAGCACCTTAGGGCAGTGGGGGAGGGGGTAGTTGAGCAAAGCCAGGATATTTGCGGTGGGTTTCAGTTGGCCATACACAGTAATTCATGGCCTTTGTTCAAAGGGAATGAGGAAGCATGTGCAGGAAGGTTCCCAGTCTGGAAAAGCCCATCCATCATAAGTTCATGAGGTCATGCAAGGACCTGCCTACTGCCCCTCTAGGAGGGGGCTCAGGGTCAACCCACTCAGACTCTCATGGAAATAATGGCTTGGACTTCCCAGACAATGGGCCCCTCCCCACAAGGTGGTTTCTCATTGTTGTCTTTATTTGCATTTCTATGAAGATATTTTCTTTTAACTTTATTTAATTTGATAGGACTGAGAGAAATTGGGAGGGAAGAGTTGTTATGGGGCATAGTGAGGGAGAGACAGAGTGACACCTGTGGCACTTCACCTCTTGTGGGGACTTCAGGTGGGGACTGGGGTCCTCTCGCCCGGTAATACGTGTACTTAACCAGGTGCTCTGATGCCTAGCCCCCTTCATCAAGGTCTTTAAACCTTGAATCTTCCATGACTCATCTATTCAATGGAGAGCTAATGTCTGCTTCTGGTACTGGCCATCACACATGATTTTGAGTTTTACTCTTTGTCTATGACTGAGAACCTGAGTGGAGACTGAAATCTACACCATGAGTTTTGTTCTTTATTTCGTCAGTGTGATGCATCACATTAATTGATTTGCGGATGTTGAACTATCTTTGCATTTCTTGAGTTAAGTCTCATTTGAACCTGGTGTGTGATGATTTTAATGTCTTATTGATTTAGGTTTGCCAGCATTGTGTTGTATCAGTTATACCATTTTCCCCTTCACTTCTGATTTAAATCTTTTGAGGACTTTTATATCTGTGTTCATCAGGGGTATTGGCTTACAGTTTTCTTTTCTTGCAGTACTTTGTCTGTTTTTGATATCAGGATAATCCTGGCCTTGATCTGCTCTCCAAACTGTTTGCTCTGAAGTGGGGGCAGTTTCTTCCTAGAAGGGAAAAACAATCTGTTTACAAAAATGCACCTTTGAATTGCCAAAATATATCTAACCACAGGATCCATGTGAGGATTATAAGAGATAATGCTTGCAAAATGTCTAGCAAAATACCTGGATTAAAGATGGCACTCAACCAGAAATGAGCCCACACACATGCAACTACCTAATTGATGACAAAGGGGCCAAAACCATTCAATGGGGTAAAGAAGCTCTCTTCAACAGATGGTGCCGGGAAAATTGGACAGCCACATGTAGAAAAGTGAAACTAGACCACCACCTAACACCATACACTAAGGTGAAATCAAAATGGATTGAAGATCTGGATATTAGATGAGAAACTCTAAAATGTATAGAAGAAAATGTTGGTGAAACTTTTCAGGAACTTCACATCAAAGATGTATTTGGAAACTCGGAGGAGTGGGGGCATGGGAAATGAAAACGAGTAAATAGATGGGATTACAGGAAACTAAAAAGCTTCTACACATCAAAGGCAAACTACAGAAGAATAACCAGGCTACCCAGCAAATGGGAGAATATATTTGCACATCACACATCAGACAAGTGACTGATATCAAACATCTATACAGAATTGGTTCAGATGTACCCAATGCCATGGCACTCCCATGTAGTGCCAGAGTCACATGCATGGTAAACCACACGAGCATCTATGCAGAGCATCCCCTGCCTACCACAGAAGCTTGCTTTATTTATTATTTATTTATTTATTTATTTATTTATTTATTTATTTATTTATACTGCCCTTGTTGTTGAAGTCCCAGACTGACATTTTCAGATAGGAACGGAGCTATAAAGCGAGAGAAAGAGAGAAAGAGAGAGAGAGAGAATAAACAGTACCTAAACTTACCCCAGTGCAGTGGGGACCAGATTCAGAATTCAAACCTGAATAACCCATGGAAAAACAGATACTCTCCTAAATGAGCTTTTTTTTTTTTTTTTTTTTTGCCAGCTCAGGGCTTTACTTATTTATGTGTGTGTTGGATTAAACAGAGAAATTGAAAGAGGTGGGAGAGATAGAGATGGGGAGAGAGAGAGAGAAACAGAGAGATACCTGCAGCCATGCTTAACCACTTGGGAAGCTTCCTCCCTGCAGGTCATGAGCAAAGGCTCGAACCTGGGTCTTTGCACATGGTAACATGCTCTTCCAAGTGCACCATTACCTGATCCCTCTTTTAAAAAAGAACATGGGAGTCAGGCGGTAGCACAGCGGGTTAAGCGCACATGGTGCAAAGAGCAAGGACCAGTGGAAGGATCCCGGTTCGAGCTCCTGGCTCCCCACCTGCAGGGGAGTTGCTCTCTGTCTACCTCTTCTCTCTCCATTTCTCTCTGTCCTATCCAACAACAATGACATCAATAACAACAACAATAATAACTATCACAATAAAACAACAAGGGCAACAAAAGGGAAAATAAATTTAAAAAGAACATTTATTGATTAATTTATTTTCATGAAAAAAAAATAGCAAGTGTGTGAGTGAGTGGGCACAGAGCTCTGGCTTATGACTGTGCCAGAAATGAAGCCTGGGGCCCTGCCGTGTGGGAGAGTGCTGCGGTGAGGAGCATGCTCCAGGTCCTCGCACACAGAGCTGTAGAGGCAGCTAGTAATCAGCACTCTGGAGTGTTGCAAACTGGACACACAAGCAGTGCTGATATTAAGGGAGAACTTGATGGCTACAGGTCCTTGTGGAAGCATTAAGGAGTGTCAGCACTGAATCCAGGGGACTCAGGCTCTGAACTGTAACCTGGCTTTTAGTGACTGAAATGTTAGGATACCAAAAGACCCCTGTGGCCACCCTGCTTCTTTACATCACAACTGCTTAAAGTCAGCTATTAACTAGCTTTCTTTCTTTCTTTCTTTCTTTCTTTCTTTCTTTCTTTCTTTCTTCCTTCCTTCCTTCCTTCCTTCCTTCCTTCCTTCCTTCCTTTGTTTCTTTATTTGTTCCTTTTTTTCCTTCTCTCTTTCCTTTTTTTGCCTCTAGGGTTATTGCTGGGGATTGGTGTCTGTACAGCTCCTGGAGACCATGTTTTTTCCCATTTTTGTTGTACTCATTGCCCTTGTTGTTATTGCTGTTTTTGTTGTTCCATAGGACAGAGAGAAGTGGGAAGAGGAGGGGAAGACAGAAAGGGGGAGAGAAAGAGAGACACCTGCAGACCTGCTTCACCACTTGTGAAGTGACTTCCCTTGCAGGTGGGGAGCCAGGGGCTGGAAGCAGGATCCTTATGCCGGTCCTTGCACATCATGCCATGTGCCCTTAACCCACTGTGCTACCACCTGGCCCCTTTAACTCGATTTCTAGCACACTTTTGCTTTAGTACTCTACATATAGAGGGATGAGAGGGCTCTGAACACCAACTCTATCACGACACATAGCATTTGTCACCAGAACTTTTTTTTTTATCCTATCACTAAAAGGGAGGCAAGTCTGGAAAATACCAGAGGAAGTCAGGAACTGTTTCTCTTATCTGAGAAGGAAGGGGAATAAAGGAAAGATACATGGAAGTAATAATTGGTGTAGGTATGATGTAGAAAGGAAATGAAGGAAGGAATGTGTGGGACCTTGCATAAGCCAAGGTTGAGTGCAGTGCGGACCATGGGGGGGGGGTGTGGATGCCTGGGAGGCACAGGCCTTCTGTCAGTCTCTCCAGAGGCTTTTTGCCTCTATGGGTTGAGCAAGAAGGAACCTGCCTAATGGATCCCAGTCCCCCTGTCAGTCTCCCTCGTGTAGGAACCCACATCCCCTCTGTGCTAGCTGGCGGTTTCACTTCCTCATTCCCCGAACTAGCTGGACCACTTACTCAATGATTACTAGAAAGACCTTCACCATTTCTGTGCCCCCTGCTGTCTTGATCATATAAGCTATGAATAAGCTGCTTCCCCCTACCACCCTTTAAAACTCTGCTCTGCTGCACAATAAACATACTATTCCCCGCAATAGTATCCTGAGTGACCTCTGATTCCATCCCCACCACAACTTTCCAGAGAAAGAGCTCAGCGTGCTCACCCCTGTAGCCCTTGGTCTGGACCTCTTCAGCCCCCACGTCTGGTGTGCAACAGAGTAGGTTAGCCGACCAGGTCTGACCGAGGAGAGGGTCCACGAAGGATCCTAACAGGAATGTAGGGCAAAATGGGCAAAATACTGATCTATAGATAGAAATATAGAGATGGGGAGTCGGGCTGTAGCGCAGCGGGTTAAGCGCAGGTGGCACAAAGCACAAGGACCGGCATAAGGATCCCGGTTCCAACCACGGCTCCCCACCTGCAGGGGAGTCACTTCACAGGCGGTGAAGCAGGTCTGCAGGTGTCTATCTTTCTCTCCTCCTCTCTGTCTTCCCCTCCTCTCTCCATTTCTCTCTGTCCTATCCAACAACGACAACAACAATAATAGCTACAACAATAAAACAACAAGGGCAACAAAAGGGAATAAATAAATAAAATAAATATTAAAAAAATTAAAAAAAAAGAAATATAGAGATGGTGATAGGTACAAAGTCAACTCATTCCTGTGATCTTGAGAGAACTACTGCAATTTCCAATGGAGGGGATGGGAAGCAGAACTCTGGTGGTAGGAATGGTGTGGAATAATACTCCTGTTATCTTATGACCTTGTAAATCAATATTAAACCACTCATAAAAGTGGAATGCAGTGTATATTCTTTAGTATTTGTCTTTTTTTTGTGAGATTAGCCCACTTTGTTATGTGGTTTTGTAACTGTTGCATTGCCACCACTGTATAGCAGTCTTTTAAAGAAGTATTTTATTTATTGAATAGAGATGGAGAAACTGAGATGGAAAGGAGAGAGAGAGAGGGACAGAGCTGAACAGACCAGCAGACCTGCTTCACCACTTGTGAGGTTTTCCCCTTGAAGGTGGCAACTGGGGGGCTTGAACCCAGGTCCTTGAGATGGGAGCATGTGTGCTCAACCACTTGTGCCACGACTCCCGTCATATGATATTCCACCAGGTACATATTTCACAGGACATTCACCTGTTGCCTTACTTGTAGGCATGTGTGTGACTCCTAGTCTGCTAGTGCTGAGCTAAGCACTGTAGTTAGCGCACACAGGAGCTGTTTCTGGCACTTGTTTACCAGCTTCCTGGGAATTTTCTGGGGCACAGAGCTGCTGGGTCCCAGGCATCTCTGTTCAGGCCCTGTAGACACTGAAAAGAAGCGAATTTTCCAGAGTGACTGTGTTGCACGTTCAACTACCAATGTGAGGCTTCTGGTTTCTCCACTTTTGATAAAAGATGGAGGAATGTCTACTCTAGCATTTGGTAGTTTCTCTCCTTTTCATTCCTGTTCTTGTAATAGTTGTGCCCTGGGCTTCTGTTTGTATTTCCTTGTTAGGCCGAGGATGAGGGAAGTTGTACATTTTCATTTCACACCATCATTAATGTTTTGCATTTCAAATCTACTACCTTACTAATTGTTTCTATTTGTTTTGTCTGTTTTATGTTTTCAACTTCACTGTCACCTTATTGAGGAAACAGAGTATAGCCTGCTCTTTATTCCTGTTTATATTGTTTTGATAACTTCTTTTGAAATTAATGTAACTTTTAATTGTGTTTTCTTTGCAATACTGACCAATTAGTTACACCCATTTAAAAACCTTAGTAGTATACAAAATACAGCTTTGGGGATGGGCATGGGTACACCCAAGTGGGACTCATATTACAAAATACATATTTAACTTAACACATCCTACTTTTAAATGGTATAATATCGTTTCACATATAATGTTAGAACCTTACTTTAATTCCCTCTTCCTCTCTTTTACTTATTCTATTCTATCCTATTTTGTAGATAGAGACAGAGAAGGCAGGGAGACAGAGAGAAAAGGAAAGAGCGGTTAAGCGCACGTGGCATGAAATGCTCAAGGACCGGCATAAGGATCCCGGTTCGAACCCCTGGCTCCCCACCTGCAGGGGAATTGCTTCATAGGCAGTGAAACAGGTCTGCAGGTGTCTGTCTTCCCCCCTGTCTGTCTTCCCCTTCCTCTTTCCATTTCTCTCTGTTCTATCTAACAATGACGACATCAGTAACAACAACAATAATAACTACTACAACAATGAAAAAAAACAAGGGCAACAAAAGGGAAAATAAATAAATAAATATTTAAAAAATTAAAAAATAAATAAAGAAGAAGAAAGGAAAGGAAGGACCACTGCACCACAGCTCCCTTTCATACAGTGAGAGCTGGACTCAAACCTGAGTCAAGCACTTGGCAAAGCAACAGACTACCCACACGAGCTATTTTGCCGACATCCTAGCCTTTATGCTATTACTGTTGTACAATTTACTACTCCCTGTTATACTCCACATTGTGTTGCTACTAGTTTTCACTTGAAACCAATATTTTGTAGCCTGGCAAGATGGCTCATCTGGGAAGGTGCTTGCTTTGTCTTGCTCTCAAGCCAGGTTCCAACCTAGCCCCCAGTGCACTGAGGGGGCTTCAGTGCTCTGTGTCCTTCCATCTCTGTCTCTGTCTCCATCTTTCTCTCTTTCTGTTTTTTTATTGTTTGAAAAGCAATCTGCCCAGAGTGGTTAAGCCTTGGGAGCACAAACAAAACAAATAAAATACTATGAGTTGTGTCAATTTTTTCTCCATAGTTACTTCCCCCAGGCTCCTTTATAAACCTTTTGTTCCCTCATTGTCTCCACTACCCTCATGAAATTTTAATGTCACAGATAGTAATACACATCATAGTAATACACATCTGTTTACGTTCTGTGACCTTTCCGAAGGTTAAGATTCTACTTTTCTTCCCTGACCTCCCTTTGGCTTTCAGAAAACCAACTTACTACTCTCAGGGATGAGAGTATCCCCATTGAGGAGGTGGGTTTTAGATAATGAATTGTCTTTTCAAATGACTAAGAAAAACACATTTTCCATTTACCAGTCTTTCTTTTTTCCATTTCCAGAACTACCTCTTTGAGTAGGTCAAAAATTTTAACTGGGATTACTCCTTTTATTTAAGTAATTTACTTTATTCTTATAATTTATTTATGTACTTATTTTCTACCACAGATTTGTGGGCAGTGAATTTCCTCAAACTTTGCTGGGTGAAACAGTCTTGAACGTCACTTAAAAATACTTTTTATTGCATATGGTATTTTGGCTTCACTTACGTCTTTTCTGTGCTTTTAAGAAATGTTTATTTTGGGGCCGGGTGGTGGTGTACCTGGTTGAGTGCACATGTCACAATGCACAAGGGCCCAGGTTTAAGCCCCTGGTCCCCACCTACAAGGGGAAAGCTTCACGAGTGGTGAAGCAGAGCTACAGATATCTTTTTGATTCTCTCCCTCTCTGTCTCCCCCTTCTTCTCAATTTCTAGCTGCTTCTGTCCAAGAAATAAAGATAATTAAAAAAAATTTTTAAACAAATCTTAAGAAAAAAAGAAATGTTTATTTTATGTATACATGTCAGATCTTCACATGTAATGAAAAAAGAGTGAGCAAGAGAAAAAGAAAGGGAGAGTCAGCCGGAGCACCACTCAGTAAATGTGGTGCTGAGTATTGAACTGGGATCCTCAGGCATGCAGATCCTATGATTTACCAGTTGAGCTATTCCCCTAGCTACTCTCTCTATACTTATAAGGCTGCTACTCTTATCCCCTGGCTTACATAGTTTCTAGCAAGAAATCAGTCATAAAGGTCACCTTTGTGCCTTTGTCTGTAATATTCTCACTTACTCATCTTCTAGTTCTCCAAGTTCCATCACCCCAAGTTAAGGATTTCCAGGAGTTTGAAAATGATCACTAGTAGCTGAATCATGATATGTGTCTAGCTAGGAAAGGTTTTTTTTAATTATTATTATTATTCATTTTACAAGTGTTCTCTAGATATTTTGGATTTTTACTTCCTTGTTTTTGTTAGTTTTGGAAAGTTATTAGTCAAAGATTTTTATTTTTCTCTTGTATTTCTAGTAATCCTCCTGGGACTTGAATCACGTGTATGATCAAGCCTTGGACATTGTCCTACAGCTCTTGATTGCTAGGTTTTTGTTTCCCCCCTCTTAATTATTTTCTTCTTAATGTTTTGATTGGATAATTCTTATTGCCTTATATTCAAGATTATTGAGTCTTCTGTCTTCTCTGTTTAATCTCCCTCTGAGTGTCCTCATGCAGGCATTTTTTCCATATCTGATAGCATGGGCTGTTTTTGTCTTAGCATTTCTATTTAACATCATTTTTTAATTTATTGCCACTAGGGTTATCACTGGGGCTCAGAATAGCACGATGAACTCTTGGTGGCCACCCCCTACCCTCCCCCCTTTTTAGCTTTCTATTATACTTGATAGGACAGAGAGAAACTGAGAGGGGAGGGGACCTAGAGAGGAAGAGAAATGAAGAGACACCTGCAGACCGGCTTCACTGCTTCTGAAGCTTCCCTCCTGCAGGACGGGAACAAGGGCTTGAACCTGGGTCTTTGCACATGGTAGTTAGTGGGCTTAACTCCTGCCCCCCATTTCACATCTTTGTATTTCTTTCTCTCGGTGGGCATTCCCAGTCATCTCATGCTCCTTGTACACATTTTGCATTTAAATTATCCTTGGTGTAGCTGTTTTAGAATTCTTGTCTGATAATTCTGATGTCTTGATAACACTTTGTTTTTGTAGATTCCTTCATTTTTTTACAACAGGTGCTTTTCTTTGCATGTCTCCCAAGGGGTGTGTGTGTGTGTGTGTGTGTGTGTGTGTGTATGTGTGTGTGTGTGTGTGTGTGTGTGTGTGTGTGTGTAATTCTGGACATAGTAGGAAGGCCAGTTAACCCTGAAGGGAAGAGCATTTATCATTTATACCTGGAAATGGCTACTGTCCCCCCTTTCTGACTCTCACTGAGGAGAGTTGGGGTCAGTTATAGTCAGAGGGTGGACTGGGCTTGCATTTTGTTGTTGCTAGAATCATGATTAGGGGTTAGGCCGGGAGTCAGGGTTAGGGTCAGAGTTAGGGTCAGGGTCAGGATTAGGGTCAGGAGCAGGATCAGGAGCAGGATCAGAAGCAAGAGCAGAAGCAGGTTCAGCGTTAGGATTAGGGTTAGCATCAAGATGAGGAATAGGGTTTTGGTCAAGGTCATGACCAGGATCAGATTTAGGGTCAAGGTTGGGCCAAGGTCAGGATCAGGCCAGTTTCAGATTAGGGTAGGTTCATATTTAAGGTCAGGTTCAGACTCACGTTATCTTAGGGGAAGGGCTTGGTCGGAGTGTTCTTTTTTGTGTGTGATTTTTTTTTTTATTATAGGGGAATTAATGTTTTACATTCAACAGTAAGTACAATAGTATGTACATGCATAACATTCCCCAGTTTCCTATATAACAATACAACCCCCATTAGGTCTTCTGAATCCTTCTTGGACCTGTATTCTCCACACCCACCCACCCCAGAGTCTTTTACTTTGGTGCGATACGTCAATTCCATTTCAGGTTCTACTTCTGTTTTCTTTTCTGATCTTGTTTTTCAACTTCTGCCTGAGAGTGTTCTTGTTAGCATAGCAGCTACATTTTCTGGAAGATCTCTGCTTCCTGGGTGGAAGCACTGCCTCTAGCACCGACTGAGTGTGCCTTTTTCTTATGCTTTATTTCATACAGTTTCAAGATAAGATTGAGCTCTTTCTATTCTCCTGCATTCTAAATGAGAGGCTCTTAAGAAATATAACATACTATCCCTTTGTTTTTCTGTTTTCTTTCTGAGAGATGACCTATAAAAGGAAAGTCTTCTGCTGAGACATCATGTGATTGTGTACCAGCTTTATAAACTTGGAATAAAAGATATGACTTGTAATTTCTTTTTTTATAAGAAATTATTGTGGTGTCATGAAAAATAGTTCACCATAAATGTAGAGAGTCTTAAGACACAGAAAGATAACAAAAAAATAAATAAAAATATGCTAAGAAAAACACTTTTTAATTCCATCAGCTAAATACAGGATTGTGAATAGCTCATCAAGCTTCTAGTCATTTTTCTATGAGTATATTTCCACTGATTTGTATACATACATATATATCCCCAAATATATAATTGATATATTTTTTGAGTAAGCTGGTTCCAAAAAAGTATGTGTTCTTTTGTAGCCTGAGCAGTGTGGCATTCATTTAATAATGATGTTATTCATGTTTGTCTGGCAAAGACATCAAAATTTATGGTGTATTTTCAGTTTTCCTTGAGAGCTGAGATTCCTTCTCTGAGTTGTTTTCCATGATCATCCATGACCCGTTTGTGTCTGTGACTCCAGTGGAATGAAATTCATTTCAGAAAGGACCAGTTGTTGAGTTTGTGTGCAGAGGTCCCTCTTACCCTATGTAATCTCCATCTTTTTGCATTTATGCGACCCTGTTGTTAGGTTTACAACAAACAAATAAGGAGAATGTTGGATGCTCTTCATTTCTGTGGTATTTTCTTTCTTTTCCAGAAAGTATTTTGGAGAAAAAATTGGACTGTATTTTGCTTGGCTGGGACTGTACACGTACTTCCTCATTCCAGCTTCTGTCATTGGGGTGATTGTGTTTCTTTATGGATGTGCTACCATTGAAGAAGACATACCCAGGTAAAATGACACAGGAGAATCCTCAATTCCTACACATTAGTGGTTTGGAGTCCCACTCTAGTAGCAAGTAGATTTTCACATGCTTCCTTCTAAAGTTCTCATCTTCTGTTTCTTTCTTCTCAAATCTCTCTCTCCCTCTCCCTCTCCCTCTCTCTCCCTCTTTCATACACACACCTTCCCTGTGACACATCAGAGAGCTACAGACTCAGGGGAAGTCCCAGAGCCATTCAGAGTGTGGACCCTTACCATTCCTCATCAGACCTTTCTCCTGGCTCAGCATAATTGATAAAATAAATATAAGCTTGAGAAATACTTTCCCCTCATCAAATTCATTACTCCTTCCCCTGCCCTGGGTTTCCCATATACTCAGGGTAGAGAGTGCTTAGTGACAGGGTAGAGGTCACATATCAGTAGTTGAGGATTTAAAATAAAGCTTTGCAACTTTCTGTGAGAGATGAGTATTTGGATATTTTTGTAGGAAACTCTAGTACCATCTGTCCCATGTTGACAGGATTGGGATTCTGCCTTTTCTAAGCCATCTGATGTATGAGAAGAACCATCACTTACCAGATATCTGCCTTGTGCCATGTATGGCACTATATGGCTTTAATGAGCTAGTTTTCTTTGTTCTTACAGAGAGCGATATTGAAAGCACTGTGAGATAGCTATTATTTTTGCCTAATGGGTGGGAAAGCACATGCTAAATGAGGTCACTGAGTCATACAACTTAAACAACTAATAACTGTCAGAGTTAGGGGTGAGCTCTTTTGCCTTCTCCTCAAGAGCCTGGCTTTTTCTCAAAAGCTGTGATGTCTTCTAGAGGGTTCTTCTCCCCTTCTTCTTATCAGCCCAGTAACTTCAACCAGCCTTCAGTTCTCATTTCTGGGGATGGCAAGTGTATTCTCAGAAGGCACAGTTTGCCATGTTGCCATTGCCACTGAGTCAGCGGTTATCATAACAGACCATATCCCAAGGTGCTTGATGTTCTGAAGACTGTGGATAGCAGCCCATTAATAGATGTAGTATCTGTATAATGGGTTATTCTTCAAGTGAACTAGAATTAGCTAGGCTAGAGCATCATGAAATAAAATAATAGTTCACAAGAGGGAAGTAGAAACACTGTTTTCATGGAATATTATTTCAGCTGTGTAGGTATGTTTGTGGGAAAAGGGCTATTATATATTCATATTGGAATATCATGTAAAAAGTTTTTAACTACTGGTTATCAGAAAGTTTCAAGCTGATTATTAAAAATAACCTAACATTTTATTAGATTTTTTATATACATACTGTACGGCATGGCATAACAGAAAGATAATGCCATAGAAAACATAAATGCTATAAATAAATGTCTTCATGAATAATTTTCTCATCAAAATTATATATCCACTAAAGTCCAAGCTCTGTGGGCCTGATGAAAATTCATACAGTACCATTACTCATTGACAAAGAAATAGGCAGGAAAGCCCAATACAGAATATAAACACATTCATACTCTTTTAGGATTTGCATCTGTCAGGACTAAGGCCTTGCACTACTCCAAAGATGATTTTAAAAGTTTCTCATGTTGGCTTTAAGCCTGGAATTTACTATCTATCACTTAAAAAAAGTTTTCCTGTAAAAATATTACAGATTTAAGGAAAGTTGCAAAGAGGAGCCCAGAGTACCCTTTCATCCTGTTTTCCCTAATGGTTATATTTTGCATGGTTGTAGTTCAATATCTGAACCAGAATGTTTATGTGGATGATGAATGCTACCTTTTATCACCAATAATTTTGATATGTGAGCTACAAGCATCACTTGTAAGCAATAACTCCATCTGTATGGCCCATGTATAGACCTTTCGTCTGCACGCCAAGGGATGGGTTCCATTTGTTAGGCATTTACCTACAAGGGTCAGAAAGACTAGGGCACTAAAAAGAAATCGAAACCATATTGAAAACAATGGCTCCTTTAGGTCTGAGACCTTAGTAGCAGATGTTCCTCCTGGGTTTCTTGGCTGATTGTCTCACTGTAACGGCACTGGAAGTTCTGGCACCTCTGTGGTGACCAGGGGACACCGCTTACTCTAGGCTCTTTTGTTTAAATGAAATGTCAGCCTCTTTGTTAATCTTTGCCTTTTAGAGAAAACAGTAGATGGAAGAAATACACCACTAGATTTATGGGCACAGTTCCTTCTACCTAGAAATCTGTGGGTTCTGTACAGCCTAGTGCATGACTCAGGAGGAAGAGGCTTCCCTGGAGGAAGCCTCTCAACTCAGAGACTGCAAAGTCATTTTCATTTCATCCTGAGACACAGTGTCTCCAGAGGACTGTTAAAAATCGCTCCCCATAAAAACAAACAAACAATAAAACCCCATTTGTATATATAAAATATCCTAGCTTTGAATCTGAATGACTTAGGGGCTACCACTGTTGTGAAGGCTGCCATTTTGTACAGATGATTGATTGATGGCTGTGTACCAGTTTGAAAGCTGTTGTAGTGTACAACACTGAGGTTTTGAAGTGCTATGCACTGAATAGGTGGCTAGTACTTCTTTCCTCACTTTTCTTAGTATCCACTAGGTTTATCTGTACTTATAGTCTATGTATAAAAAACAGCCTTGGACACCAAAGTGATAGTCCTAACCTCTGAACTTGAAGGATGTCTCTGAGCACTCCTATGCTTTCAGAGATAGCTTAAGAGCAAAGCTCTCTGCTGGGGTTATATAGAAAAATGATTTTCTTTCTCTCTTTTTTAATTTCCCATTTTATTGAGTGCTAATGGTTGTTGACACATGAGTACATTTTCTCATCTCCCCATGGTAGGTGTCTGAAAAACACTCTCACTTCTAATTTAGGACTTTTTCTGCCATTATATATCAAGACACCAAGGCTGCCTTTACCTCCTCCCATCTCTCCCTTTCCCCCAGGGCCTTTTGCTTTGGTGTAATACACCCCCACTCAGTTCAAGTTTGTATTGCTTTTCTTTCTATTTTCTTTTTCTGACCTTGTTCTTGTCCTTGTTCCAAACCCCTCCCATCCCCCCTTTTTTTTTCCACAAGAACACTGTTCAGCTCTGGCTTATGGTGGTACAGGGGGTGAACCTGGGACTTTGATGCCTCAGGCACTAGGGGCTTTTTGCATAACCATATGCTATGTCCCTCTGCCCACTATCCTTGTTTCTTAAGTGAGCCAGACCTATGTTCTAAGAGTGCACCCTCTTCTCTGAAAGTAGCAACCCCTCAACATACAGAGCAACTCCTTGCTTAATCCAGAAAACTTAAAAAAAAATGTGTTCCCCAGTTACTAACAAATACGTACCAGGTGAACCGACTGACCAACCACAGCTAAAATTATCAAGATGATTTAATATTGTCCATGTGAGTCACTGCTGTTAACACTTGCCAGTAGAAGCTTCACAGCAGCACTGGGGTGGACCAGGATGTATCTGCAAATGCCTGTAGTTTCCATTCTCTCACACTGAAGGCCTTTCCCTGCTGTGGGCTTCGTGGCTCAGGAAAAGCAAACCTGGAGACTGGGACCTGACAGTGACAGCTGTCAATAGCCCATCTACTCCACTTAGAAGGGTCAGTAGACCCAGGCACCGCAAATCACAAGCACACAGTGAGGCCACTGGGCCCATGCACACAGGTCAGAGCCGTGCTCTGCAGTGCCTTCTGCTGCTGGCTCCTCAGGAGAAAGCACAGCTGTGCTTTTCAGTGCCAGATCCTTGTCTCCCATGGCTGGCTCCAGCTGCCCCATGAACACAGCCAATACTCCACTTTCCTGAGATCTTGAGTTCTCCAACCACCCTCCCACACCCCAAGCTTCACTATCTCCACATTCCCCAGGAGGAATATTACACACCGGTCTTGAGTTCATTTATTTTCCTACCACCATATGGTGTGGAGGGGAATGGGTGATGCCTGCCGGGGCTGGTGGTTCCTTGGCTCTTGTTCCCAAGCACTCACATCAGCTTAAATTTAATGGGTCCAGTTAATAACTTACATGGAATTCCAACTCTGCTCACTAGCCTGTTAAACAGAAATGCACTAAGAATAGGTTAGAACATATGTGACAACTTTTTGGCTTACACTTCTTGCTCCAAGTCTCATAGAATCTAGACCCTGAAAGGATGTACCTTATTCTTTTACTCTGCCTCACCCCATTTCATGCTTATATTTTTAAAGGTCCATTTCTCCTTTAATATGCAAGAGAGAGGGGCCAGGGGAGGGAGGGAGATAGAGGACACACACCATAGCATTGTGCTGGCACATTTGATTCTGGGGTTCAAGCTTAAGACCTCACATTTTAGAGCTCTGAGCTTTATTCACTGAACCATCTCCCAGGATACAGTTACAATAACTTTTATGTGGTTGATGTTATTGCCCTCTGCGATAGAAGGGCCATGCCTGTGAGGCACTTGGACAAGGACTTCCTACCTAGATCTGACTCCATGTTTCTGCACGTGGCATCTCCTACAAGCAAGGGCCGTTGTTGACCCAGCTGTGTACTCCAGTCTATTTTCTCATGTGACTGCCATTTGTGAGACAGCCAGCAGGATTTTGAAGACAGTACTTAATAAATGGCTGGTGACAGACAACTTCAGACAAGTGATGTTCTCCTAGTTGCTGATACTTCCTGCAAACCTCAGGGACCCAGCACATTTTGAAGGGGCATTGCAAGGCACCATTCACTGTGCAACATTTCTGATGGATATGTTCACTTGCTCTTGGGAAGATACTTCTAGTGAAAGGGAATTCCATACCTCAGAAAGTGGCCCATCCATTTTGAGGACAACATACTAGAAGTTGTAAGAACTGTAAGACACTCTCAGGAGCCAGGGAATAGCACAACTGGTTAAAT
Organism: Erinaceus europaeus; assembly: GCF_950295315.1. Taxonomy (NCBI): domain Eukaryota; kingdom Metazoa; phylum Chordata; class Mammalia; order Eulipotyphla; family Erinaceidae; genus Erinaceus; species Erinaceus europaeus. Next base: position 101,470,245 of record NC_080165.1, read on the forward strand.
GCATATGTTACCAAGTGCAGGGACCCAGGTTTGAGCCTCAACTCCCCATCTGTGTGTGTTTTTGGGGTGTGCTTCACAAGTGGTGAAGTAGTGCTGTTAGGTGTCTTTCTCTCCCTCTCCTCTCTCAATTTCTCTCTGTCCTATCTAATAAAAAAATAGAAAAAAAAATGTCTGCTGGAGGCCGTGGATTTGTAGTACTGGTACCAAGCCTCAGCAATAACCCTGGTGGCAAAATTAATTAATTAATGAAAAATAAAAGAAGGACACTCTCAGGGCAGAGCGTCCAAGCCAGCTTCTTCACCCTCTGAGCTGCTAAGCTTAGTCACAGGCTTGGAGGGAGCAATTGGTTGGGCTGGTTCTCTCAGCCTGAGTCCCCTGGGAGTGCCCCCTGACCCAGCAGTCTCTGTTTACCACAGCAAAGAGATGTGTGACCAGCAGAACGCCTTCACCATGTGCCCCCTGTGTGACAAATCCTGTGACTACTGGAACCTCAGCTCAGCCTGCGGCACAGCACGTGCCAGCCACCTGTTTGACAACCCCGCCACGGTCTTCTTCTCCATCTTCATGGCTCTGTGGGGTAAGCGGGCGTCCACAGGCTTGCTTCCATGGGGGAACCTTGCTTGTGTGTGTCCTGCAGCAGCTGGGCTCTAAATGCCATATCCTTGGCTTTATTTCTTGCCGTATTTATTACTTCTGTCTTTGCTTATTTTATTCTCTCTCCTTTTTTGTGGGCAGAAGTGAGAGTAGCCTCTGAGGCTTTATTTCTAAACTATATTTTATCTATTTATGTTTAATGAGGGAGAGAGGTATGGGGTGGAGGGAGAGTTCTTTCAGAACCTGGGATAGCAAGCCCATAGTAACTGAACATTTCCAAGAAGACACACCACATTTGCTAAACAGGGGACCAAGTCAGCATGTCTCAGTCCATCTTGCATGACCACCTGCTTATACTCATCAGGGGCTTTGCAAGCCCTTGGCAGCCCCATTGTCCCCAGTCTGGTAGGCTGTGACCCTGTTGTGGAAATGAACTCCAGGGGGCCCAAGGGCAGCCCCAGACTGGCTGTGAGTCACATCCCTGGAAGTGTGAGGTGGGGAGGAGAGGACCACTCATGCAGTGTGGGGAGAGCAGAACTTGACCCTCCCCTTCTTTCTGGGGACCGCTGTTGTGGGGACCTCAGACTAGTCTGGAAAGATCCCCATGTTCTCAAGCCACCAGGGACCATTTCAAGGGGACACTGTATTCTTTATCCTCAGGGCCACATGGGCAATGCTCAGCCAGGGCCAGGATGAGGAGGAAATAGCACTTGTCACCACAGAGCTCAGGGTGGGGCAGTAGAACCCCTTGAGACTTCATGCCTGATTGTCCCAGGCAGTTCTATGTCCCTTGGTCACACAAGAGCATCTTATAATAAAACCACCACCCACTTGCAAGGATGAAGGGATCCTGGGATGCCTGTTTACATTCTGATAATGGCAGCCCTAATTTCCACATATGTGTCCTATGAACATTGCCGTAATTGAGCAGCTGCAACTTGCTAACGTCAGGTCCTGTCCCAGGAGTACTTTTCTTAGGCTGCTGGGCTCCTTGTCATAGAGGATGGTGATTCTCAACTGCACCTCCCCACCTTCAAGCCCCAGCGGCACCCCTCCTCAAATAGGGAATTCTCAATAATTTACCACTCCCCACCACCCCTCCTCTCCCCTCAACCCATCCTACTGCCTCTCCTAGAGCAGTGCAGGGCAAACAACAAAAAAAAGGGGGTGGTGGTGGAATTATGTCAGAGCTTCCTGGCATAGGGCAGGGTTTTGTTCTGTTGTCTTAACAGTCTTGCTATGTTTTATGTGATTGTGTATTTGGTTACAGCAGCCAAGAGCCCCTGGGCATGATTGCCTACAAATCACAATTAAAAATGATAGTGATGCCTCTCATTACTGTGATTACGATGATCGGCTGTGCTGAGCTGGGTGGGCCTGGGCTGGGGGCCAGGCCTGCCAGGAACAGGCTGGGGAGCAGGGCTTCTCCACAGGGTGAGGCTGGGCTGTTGAGGGAGAGGGAAGTGGGGGTGCTGAGCCCAGGAGCACAGGGAGGGTACTCGTCAGCAGGACGTGGGTTTGTTGGAATCTTCAGGCTCAGCCCGCTGTGGTTCTGGCTTTAAAACTCTGGGAAACTGCAGAGAGAGTGCAGCCCTGTGGAACCAGAAAGTCAAGGACCAGGGTTTCTAACTGCTCTAGTGCTGAGGGCACATATCAGTCAACCCTCCAGTTGTGGATTCCATGGCAAGGCATGGCCACCGGATGTGTGTCATAATAGGGTCTGTACTCTCTAGACTTTTTAATTGATATATATCTCTCTCTCTCTTACTTCCTCTCTCTCTCTCTCTCTCTCTCTCTCTCTCACACACACACACACACATACACACACATCAGAGCACTGCTTAGTTCTGGTATATGTAGTGTCTAGGATCAAACCTCATGCATACAAGACCTGTACACCCCCACTGAGCTATCTCCTCAATCTCCTAAAGCCAATACTCTTTAGTGATTTTTAAATTATTTTTAGAATATTTATGAATGAAAAATATATGGAGATAGAGAGAGAGATGGGGAGAGAAACCAAAGTATCACTCTGGCAAAAGTGATTCCAGGGACTGAATTTAGGACCTCAAGCTTGAGAGTCACTTTATCTACTGCACCACCTCCCAGGATACTAATATACTCTTTAAAAAGATATATGTATTTATTTATTAATGAGAATAGGGGAGAGAGAGTGAGTGAACAAAAGAGTGAGCAAAAGCATCACTCCAGCACATACAGTGCTGGGGGGAGGGGAGAGACAGAAGAGACATCTGCACTACTTGGAAAATTTTCCCCTCCTGGCCCCTCCCCCCTGCAGTTGGGGACTGGAACTTGAACCCAGGTCTTCACACATGGTGATGTGTGGACTCTGCTGGCTGAGTCACCATCCAGTCCCTCCAAAACACTTCTCAGAATAGACCCCATATTCAAAACCCAGCTCAGGATCCCTTTCTGCCAACTGGTACTGCCTTCTTCTGCATGGCTGTCCACAGTGTCTGGTCTGGTCTGCTATTCCCAGCCGGGCAGGCCCTACTCAGGTAGCTCTGTGGTTATCTATGCTCTCCTCTCAGCTGAAGCCACTGGAGAATGAATCCACGACAGGTGAACTGATCCTTTCCTCCTCCCCCATGATGACTAGGGCAGTATTTTGTATATGCCACACATCTTAGTCAAGCCTAGTATTTTCTTGCAGGATTGGAAATTCTGCTGTTTTACTCAGATACCAAGAGAGTTGTTGTAGGAGAGCTCACAGATATAGGAAGAAAAAGACAGGAAGGCCCAGGGGGACCTGGAGCTGGAGCTGCTGTCAGAAACCACAGCCTCTGCTTCTGCAAATAATCTTCATGACTGAGGCTCTGTAGGCTCAGGTTCAATCCCCAGCACCACCATAAACCAGAACTGAGCAGTGCTCTCGTTAAAAAAGAAAGGTAAAGAGAAGAAAAGACTGTTTTTTTCCTTCTTGCAGGTGGTAAATGGTTATTCCCCTCTCAATTTCTCTTTGTGCCTCTCAGTTCCAGTGTGCATAAACGAGGCTCTGATTGTCTTAGTGTGCTCTGGCTCTGCTGATATATCCAATTGTGATATACTTGGCATAACTATAGGCTGTACTGGTTTCTTTTGCAAACTATTGGGCTGATCTTTTGTGGGCTTTGGTGGAAGCAGGAAAACTGATCGGTGAGTCAGTATAGAGGGCATCCAGCCAGCATGTGCCAAGCAAATGGAATGAAGATAAATGAGTGAGTGAGTGAGTGAGTGAGTGCCACCAAGGGCCCATTATTCTAGCAGCTGCATACACAATGGGTCAGGAGGATGAGAAGCTGGAGCCAGGTAGAACTATTAGGAGATGCTCTATAACCACAGACTGAGATGATTTGGATCCTGAGAAAGGAAGTGGTGGTGAAGACAGACAGAAAGATGGGGAAAGAAGGGAGATCTGGGAAGGGGAAGGTCAAAAACACTACATGCAAATGAGAAATGCCCTTTAACAACAGAGACTGCATCTTCATCCTTGTACCCTGGTTCAATGTTCAAAAGACATATTGATTTTTATTTTATGACAGAGAAAGAGAGAGAGGAAGAATGAGTCCAGAGTATTGCTTTAGCAGATGCAGTGCCAGGGCCTCAGACAGCTCCACTGTGCTCTATTGGCTGTACCACCACTGCCACCTTTCTAGTCAATTTCCCTCACTCATTTTGTGAGATCAGTAAGCAGAAATAGGGAAAGGTGTGTGTGTGTGTGTGTGTGTGTGTGTATGTGTGTGTGTGTCCGTGTCCTATTAGACATGTCTGTTACCTCTCTAAGATGTCCAGCAGTTCCAGCTTTAAGTAAGAAGAAGGCACTAAATGACTTACAAAGAGTTCCTGTGTTTGCAGTTAGTAAGTTTATTCTCTGCATCCTTTGGTGCCCAAAAGATATTCAAAACCCACTTTTCAAAATTAATACGTATTCTTTCCCTTTGTTTTCAAGCAACCATGTTTCTGGAAAACTGGAAGAGACTACAGATGCGGCTGGGCTACTTCTGGGACCTGACTGGTATAGAAGAGGAAGAAGTGAGTCCTCTCATGTGCTTCCTGGGGGCCATGCTTTGCTGTGACCTGGGAAGGGCTGTCCTGCAGTAGATAATCACTGACAGGTGTCGGCAGGCCAGCTGCACACTGGATGATCCTTCTGGGGCTGTGTTTCTGACTTGGCTCCATGTGCTGAGATGTGTTTGTTTGGCTCTGAGGCCCAGAGTTCAAAGCCCCTCACTTCTCTTGAGCTGTAAGCCAGAAGTCCCTGTGTCCCCATCTGGGTAAAGGAATGACGCAAGAGTCAAGCCTTGTAGTTAACATTGAGATTGAGCTTAACTGCCTCCTCCCTCCCATCTCACTGGTGCAGTTGAGCATGGAATCAGAGACTAGGAATTGTTTTCACTTGACCTAGAGCAGGGATATTATCAGAGAGGCTATGGGTGCCAGAGGCTGGCTGCCTTTGATGCCTGCGGAAGGAGTAAAACCAAACACCTAGTGCACAACTTGCAACTTGGGTATGAACAAGGGCAGAACAAGATTACCGGAGAGCTTAGTGTTCAGGGAAGAGGATGTATAAAGGGTGAAAACAAACCAGTCTTTTCACTAGGCTCTTTTTGAGAGCTAGGACCCCCATCCTGATGGTATAAGGTGACAATAACATGTTGACATTGTCACTGTCACCTTACTTTTGTCTGCTCATAGTACCAGTGACTGAACAGCTAATGTATCAGATAGGTGCTCCTAATATGGTGGACATTACATATGCGATGCTGGGAGAAGCATCTGGAAGGAGTAGGTGCCATGTTTAGAGGTTGGTCGTGTGCATTGTGTCATCTGAGCAGAGAGCTGCCTTCTTCACTGTGTCTTACAGCAATTGTGCCCTCATCTTGGACTTGGATTTTGTGACCCTGTTGTTCTATGAGCAAGTGAGGTCCCCTGCTCAGTCTAGCTCCTGGGCATGTGTGGCTCCCCGGGACTGGGCTGTAACATCATGCCTTTTCTTGGTGCTCTAATTAGTTTGTTTCGGAGCAGATGGACTTCCACTGCCATGCACTGAGTACATGCTCACTCCCCTAGTTCTGTTCCTTCAGCATATGCCATGAGACTGACAACATCATGGCTACTGCAGCAAATGAGCGGGTGTGCATATGGATTCTGCCTGCAGAGAGGATCCGATTAATTTGGGAGATGAGCAGAAAGTAGTAAAGGAAGTTGCATTTCTTGGCAGGGGTGCTCAACCTAGTGGTCCCACCGGAAATAGTTGGACTGTGTGGAAAGTTTAGTTGAGACAGTTTGTTTGGTGAAAGCTATCTGAATCAGTTCTGGGGGTAGGGGGTGGTGAGAGAAGAGAGGAGTTTTGTGGCTGGCTTGAAGAGGTAGGAAGGGCACAACAACACTCTCCTCTTTAGGTCAGGATGCTTCCAAAGAAAAGAAGGAGAAATCCTGAAATCTCACTTGTGTGGGGCCAGTTAGACACATCTGTTGAGGGAACCAGCTAGTCCGTGCTCGGGAAAGTGGAGACACGGTCACACAGAGAAAGGCACTATCTGTGACACAGCAGCCATCACCTCCCAGCCACAGGCCACCAACAGGAGTGGGACTAAATCTATTCCTTCTTCTGCAATCAGGTTTCCTGTTTCCTCTTTAACCCAACAAGCCAAGATGACTTTACAGGCACTTGGAAGCCAAGAAGTCATGCTGGCTGACAACAGCCTGCCCAAGACTGGTTCTGTCCCTACACTGAGAGATGCTCTTAGTGACTCTTGTGTGACATTGTTGCAAGCCTGGTGCTTCCCCAGAGCAAGAGCAAGCCCAGGATCAGGATGGACCAGAGGAAAAAAGGACAGCCTTAGTATCATGCATGTTTGTTACATTTTAGACTGGGATTTTCACTCACATTGAAAATCCAGTGTGATTTGCTTAAAAATCTCAAAACACCTACTCTTACCCAGTTTGGGCAAGGAATGTGGCACCCCCTGAGATGCAGTCTCCCATCTTCCAATGGTTTCATTCAGCAGGGTGCTGTCACCTCACAGGGTAGCTGTGATAGGGTGTTGTGTGGTCTCTAAGTCCTGAAATATGGTGGTGATTATGCAAGAGAAACAGTGTAGGAAGAGGCCCTCTGTTTTCTTTTCAATCAAGCTCTGGGAGACTAGTCAAACTGTCATGATCAGCAAAGGGAAGAAAGGGCACCCACACGGAGAAAACAGCCAGTTGGGTGGGGGGAGAGCAGAGGGTGAAGAAAGAGCTCACTGGGGAAGGGTGTGTGCTTTGTCATGAGTGGTGGAGCCCGGGTTCAATACTGGTACCACAGGGGAGTGTCACAGCAATGGGAGAATCTCCACTATTCTATCAGAATAAAAAACAATAATAAAAAAAAAAACAGCCTGGGAGTAAGTTAACTGGAGCTTGTCTGTGGTCTAGGCCTCCCTCCCCCACACCAGCCAGCCAACCAATCAGCCAGCCACAAACCCACCAGCAGGCAGAAGCTTTGATTAGGAATCTAAGATTATGAATCAGAAACAGTGAGATGCCTGAAGGGTCTAGGTGGCCACAGGGGACGGGGCCTGGTGGCCTGGGGGGGAGAGGGCTATGTCTCCCATGAGTCCCAGAGCATGGAGGTCAGTGTAGGAAAGCATTTGCACTGCCATTTCATTGGCCACTATTTGTCATGTGTAGTTTCTCCTCTCCATCTTGATGGCACATCTTGGGGATGCCCAGTGCGGGGCAGAAGCCTAGATTGTCAACTTTGGGATTTCTCATGTATGAGGAGTTGCTTATTTTGGGCCCATGATGATGCACCACCTGAAACCCTGCCTAGATGAGGCCAGTAGTGGTTCAGGGGTAATTAAGAAGTCCTCACATCTATAGCTCATTGTCCGTTAGGAGCTGAGAGAAGTTCCCTGGTGAGAAGGCCAGGTGCGCACTGTTCACTCCCTTTGCAGGGAGTCCTTTGTGTTCCCATCCAGTATCCCATCTATCTGGCCCTGGTCTTCTCAGTTTGTTTTTTTCCCAGACCTGGGGACTCACCATCTAGGCCTGAAGTGGCCCTGTGGTGCTTCTTGAGCATGGGTGCTCTTGCCAATGAGTCATTCACACCCCTAAGCTGTCCAGGAGGAAGGTCCAGGCAGGCGAGCTTTAAGGTCCCTTGTGGCCACCTTTGACTGAGACATGGATTGATCACTCTGTTAGATTACAGACTCAGGGAGCAAGGAAGCTGTTTGTCAAGGGGGCCCTAACCCCCAGCTGTGGGCACATCTGTTTCTCCAGCTGGGATTCTGTTCACTGAGATGTACAATGTGAGGTATGAGGTTAGTTGTTGGAGGGCTGACTAGATATCTCCTTCAACCTTGGGTCAAACCATTGCTTAAAGCAAGTGACTTCTCTGTGTGTCTGCTGCCTAGTTAACATGTGCTCTCTCCTTTCTCAACACCGGCACCATTCCCAGGAGCGTTCCCAGGTTTGGTTTTCAGTGTGGTGACCAGTGCTGTCTATAACCCTCTCTCCCACTCTTCCCCATCCCATTGTGTTCCTTGTCTAGACAGTTCCTTGTGACCATGTGTGATGTGACAATTCCTATTCATTAGCATCTGATCCCAAGTTCTGACTTCATTGTTGTCTGGTCATCTCCCACAGCTAAGGCTGCTCCTCCTCACCCGTTCACTGACTGTTCTCTGATGCTTTGGGTTCTAGGAACACTCCCGGCCTGAATATGAAACCAGAGTTCGTGAGAAACTGCTCAAGGAGAGTGACAAGTCAGTTGTCCAGAAGTTGGGAGCCAATGAGGTTGAAGAGGTAAGATGCTGGCATCTGTCCACTGACCTCTTTACTCCTTCACATGCTGTTGGCATTTCACTTGGAACGCCTCTGTGGACACACACTAGACTGTGAGAAGAGGGTGATGTGGTGGGGCAGAATGGACTGGGAAGCAGGGGGCCAACTCAGGGTGACCTCTGACACCCTGTGCCCCACACCACTTAGCATCACTACTTTTTAATGGTAGCTAGGTAGTCGAGAGATAAATAGATTGATCCTAGTGCCTTCAGGGTGAACTCACTACGGAGAATGCTTGAGTGCTTTGGGCATGGCTCCCTACAGTCATGTCACCAGGGTGGGCCTGGGAGACCAGGGCCAGGATGATGCTTGTGTCTTCTGAGTCATATTTCCCAGTTTGAGGGTAGCATCCAGCCTGTGGAGTGGAGCTGCAGAACCTGTGCTGTGATCTGTGAAAACTCACAATCCTTGTGAGGTGGGGCCCAAGTAAGCGGCACCTGGTGGGTAATTCTTGACTCCCAGGAGCACCTCCCTCCCTCTTCTCTGAGACTCTCTCTCTCTCTCTCTTCCTTTGTTTATGTCTTTCCTAATCTGGTTCTTAAAAAAAGAAAAATCAACAAGATTGAAAAATCTGTTGTTTTCACATGCGCCTTTTCTCCATCTTGGATTCGAATTCAAATCTTATTTAATTTTACATTCTTTATGTTGGAACGGTTCATGTTAACATGCAAATGTATTCATGCACAAAAACAGAAGAATGTGGAGGTTTTGAGCTCAGAATTGCTGGCTCTTATTACTTTTTGAAAAGTAAACAGGACTTAGAAGAGAAAGAGGGTGGCCCTCTTTGAGTGTTTTCCCCCTTCTAGACAAAAAATAGGCCTGAGACCACCAATTATTTGGGGAAATAATGAATTCATTCTTAGGAGAGACTGATCACTACCACCACCCTCATCAGAAAGCAGGCCTTCTTGTTCTGTTAGCTTTAGCAACTGCATATAACCTTCTTTCTCCACCCCAGAGCCATATACAATGGATAATTTTATGGAAATCACATGTAACTTTTATTGACCACTGACTCATTTAATTTTAATTCTGTAGACGGGAATACCAAGGAGCTGGAATTGCGCACACTGGGGCTGTGGTTCTAATATAAACAGTGCTTGGATGTATGGTGCACGATAGGTCAAATAACTTTCAGGAACCATAAATAATTGAAAAACATCTGAATGCATTATAGATGATACATATGTTTATGTTTTAGCACTCAACATCTATTTTCATTACACTGTTGAGAATGCAGAGCTCAGAGCATCTAATGCCTTCTTGGTGCTGGGGGAGATGACCTCCCGAACGAGCTGAGAGAAATTAAAGTGGCCTGAAATCCCTGTTAGTGTCCTTCTGTGCTCCCTCCCTTCCCTTAATATCACAAATCCTCCTGTTCTTATTCTAGATCTGATGGGGTGGCAGGTGAAGGGAGGGAATCCAGTGACCATTTGATGGAGGAAATGTTGCTCTGAGCAAAGGGAAGACTTGACTTTAACACTCACCTCATGACATGGCTCTGGAAGTCCCCTGTGTGGGAGTGTTTAGTAAAGGCACCTTCTTACGGGCCACTGAGCAGGAACAAGTATCAGTATTTGCCTAGTGGACTTAGATGTGCTTCTTTCATTCTGGAAAAGTCACTTTGGTTCAGCCTTCACTGGAAGCCAAAGACAAATTTCTGCTGAATGATATTTACCTCCCACTTAATGAGGTCCAGAGGGAGCAGGGGTTCACCACAGAGGTAGTGGGGGTGGGGCTGGTCATCAAACACAGCTCTGTCTGATCTTCAAGGCCCAATGTAATTCAAATAATCTGCCTGCCTACCTACCTATGTATGTATGTATCTATCTATCTGTCTATCACCTATCATAGAGATAGGAGAAAGAATCAACATCACTATGGAACTTAGAATGCTGGGGATTGAACTCAGGACTTCATGTTTGAAAATCTAGCACTCTAACCACTGCACTACTGGGCACTATTTTTTTTTTTTTTTTTTTTTTGGCCTCCAGGGTTATTGCTGGGGCTCAGTGCCTGCAACACAAATTCACTGCTCCTGGAGGCCATTTTTTTTTCCCTTTTGCTGCCCTTGTTGTTTTATCATTGTTGTGGTTATTATTGTTGTTATTAATGTCATTATTGTTGGATAGGACAGAGAGAAATGGAGAGAGAAGGGGAAGACAGAGTGGGGGAGAGAAAGATAGACACCTACAGATCTGCTTCACCGATCTTGAAACGACTCCCCTGCAGGTGGGGAGCCAGGGGCTCGAACTGGGACCCTTGTGCCGGTCCTTGCACTTCGCGCCATTGCCCTTAACCTGCTGCGCTACCGCCTGACCCTCCACTATTTTTTTTTTTTAAAGATGTCAGATTGGGCTGGCAAAATAGCTCATTTGGGTAGTATGCCTGCTTTGTTATGTGCTTGACCCAGGTTTAAGGCCAGCCTCCACCACATTGGAGAAAACTTCAGTAGTGTGGTCTTATCTCTCAGTCTCTTTCTCTCTAACTCTCTCTGTCTCTCTCTCTCTCTCTGTCTCTGTTGGCCCAGCATGGTGAATCTCCAGAGACAACAAAAATAAATAAAAGATTCCAAGTCTACTTGAATCATATCTTTAATGAAGTTCAGTTCTCATACCACAGAATTCACATTCATTTAAAGTATACAGTTCAGTAGTGTCTAGTATTTTCATTGATTTATTCACAATCTAAAGTAGTTTTATCTCCTTCCCTCAATCAAAGAAACTCTATATCCAGTAGTTGCCAAGTCTGTTTTCTGTCTTCATAAATTTTCTCATCCTGGACTCTCATGTAAATGGGATCATGTAAAATATCTTTAATTTCTTCCACTTAGCTTCCTGATTCACTGTGTTATAAGAATATGTACATTATTCTTGTTCATTGATAATTGTTGTCCCACATTGCATTTACATAGCTATCAACTGGTGGGCATTTGAGTTGATACTTTTGGTTATAATGAATAATAATTACTATGAAAACATGTGCACAAATTTTTATTATTATTATTTATTTATAAAAAGGAAACACTGACAAAACCATAGGATAAGAGGGGTACAACTCCACATAATTCCCACCACCAGAACTCCATATCCCATCCCCTCCCTTGATAGCTTTCCCAGTCTTTAACCCTCTGGGAGTATGGACCCAAGGTCATTGTGCGATGCAGAAGGTGGAAGGTCCGGATTCTGTAATTGCTTCCCCACTGAACATAGGTGTTGACAGGTGGATCCATATTCCCAGCCTGCCTCTCTCTTTCCCTGGTGGGGCAGGGTTCTGGGGAATCAGAGCTCCAGGACACATTGGTAGGGTTGTCTGTCCAGGGAAGTCTGGTTGGCATCATGGTAGCATCTGGAATCTGGTAGCTGAAAAGAGAGTTAACATATAAAGCCAAACAAGTAGTTGACTAATCATGAACCTAAAGGCTGGAGTAGTACAGATGAAGAGTTGAGGGGGGGAGTCCTCTGTTTTGTAGATAGCTATTTTAGTTATATCCTAAAGGGCCTGTGACTATACTAGTTTTTTTTTTTTTTTTCTTTTCCTTTTTTTCTCTGAGCCTGAAATCTCATATGCAGATGGATCCTATTGTCTGGGGAGATGATGTCATGGCTGGAAAAAGGACCAGAAAGCTGGATCAGGGAAGAGAGTAGCTCCCAAATATGGGAAGTGTGTATAAATATTGTTGACTGTAAACCCCATTGATTTGATGTGATCTGGGGCCCATATTCATCTTAGGAGCCTATGTGACAGACCTGTAGATCCGACCTCATATTCTGTGGTAGGAACATTCCAAGGTGCCCCTATATCAGGACCCATCTTCCTCAGGTGTAGCACAGAGTATGTTGTCCAGCCTCCCTTCAGAAGATGGAACATTCTCTACCGTTGCTGATCCAAGTTGAGGGCAAGGTCCTATGGGGGTCCACAAAGGGGTCTGTTTTGTTGTTTCTGATATAGATGGCTGGTAACAATGGAAAGAGGGATTTATTCGAGATCTAGGCCATCATGTCTGTTTGGGAATCTCAGGATTTCCCGACTAGGGTCCCTGCTGATGGGATGGTCTGATAGTTACTCTAAAGAGGCATCATTAAAGTATGCCAATCTTTTGCCCTTATTCAGCTTTTGCAGTCCTTCCTTTTTGATAAGGATAGTGCACAAGTTTTTATGTAGATTCATTTTTTTCCATTTCTCTTAGATTGATACCTAAGAGTAGAATTATAATTGCTGGTTTCATGTCTCTTTCTTTGATACCTTGAAGAAATTCTATACTATTATCTACTGTTACATTGCCATTTTACATTCTGACAAGCAAAGGATGAGGACTCCAGTTTCTCTCTGTCCTCACCAACATTTATTATCTGCCTTTTCAAAAATCTCTCTATCCTAGTTGGTTGGTGTGCTGTTTCATGTGGTTTTAATTCACAGTTCCCTAGTGAGTAATGATGTTGAGTATCTTTGCATGTGCTTGTTGGAAATGTGTCTTATTTGGAAAATATATATTTACTTTCTTTGCCTCATTAAGAAGCGAGGCTATTTGTCTTCTTACTATTGTATTGTAAGAGTTCTTCATTTAATCTGGACACTACTCCTTTACTGTTGTCAAATATTTTCTCATATCCCATGATTTGTCTTTTCATTTCATTAGTGATACAGTTTGAATCACAAATATTTTCCAATATAGTTTGATTTATCTATCTTTCCTTTTATCTGTTTCCCCTTTTACATTTTTTATGGGTTTTGTGTTTTATCTAATAAGCCATCCCTTAGCTCATTGTTCCTTCTTCTAAGAGTTTTATAGCAGTGTTCACAGTTTTTTCTGTGGTGTGTTTTCAGTAGATTGATGTGTGTAAGGAATGGGTCCTATATTTTTTTAAATGTGACTGGTATATCTATTTTTTGTATGTGATTGTTAAGTCGTCCCAGAAGCATTTTTCAAAAAAGATTGTATTCCTCATAGAGATATCCTAACTTCCTCATAAAAAAAACAGTTACTATCCATGTAAGAATTTATTTCTAGGCCACTCTTCTCCTCCTCCTCTATTGTTGTTGCTGTTATTATTGTTGTTATTGCTGCTGTTGTTGTTGGATAGGACAGAGAGAAACTGAGAGAGGAGGAAAAGACAAAGAAGATGAGAGAAAGATAGACACTTGCAGACCTGTTTCACTGCTTGTGAAGTGACCTCCTTGCAGGAGGAGAGCTGGAGGCTCAAACCAGGATCCTTGCATTGATCCTTGTGCTTTGCACTATGTGCAGTTAACTGGGTGTGCTACCTCTCGCACCCCCCCTTCTTTTAAGAGCCTCGGGCATGGAAGTCTTTCGCATAAACCACTTTGCTATTTCCTTGGTTTCTGGACACTTTATTCTATCTCACTGTCTATGTCTCTGTATCAGTGCCAACCAGTTTGACTATTGTACTTGTGTAATAACCTTTGAAATTAGGAATATGACTCTCACTCTCTTCTTTTTGCTCAAAATTGCTTTTCCAGTTCTGGGTGCCTAGTATTTTTATATCAATTTCATGACTAGCTTGTTAATTTCTATAAAAATTGAAATTTTGATAAAAATCAAATTAAATCTGTATATCATCTCAGGAACTATTATAATAATAACAATATTAAATCTTCTAATCTATGGACATGCTATATATTTTCCCACTTACATGTCTTCTCTTTATTTATTTATTTTTTGTCACCAGGGTTATTACTGGAGCTTGTTGCTGGCACTATGAATTCATAGCTCTTGGTAGCCATTGTTTTCCTTTCTATTTTATTTTGATAGGGCAGAGATGGGGGGAGGGAATGGGAGAGGGAAAGGGAGAGGGAGAGGGTGATGGAGAGGGAGAGGGAGAGGGAGATTGAGAGGGAGAGGGAGGGCGAGAGAGGGAGACGGAGAGAGAGGGAGAGGGAGGGCGAGAGAGGGAGAGGCGAGAGAGGGAGAGGGAGGGAGAGGGAGGGAGAAGGAGAGGGAGCAGGGGAGGGGGAGGGGGAGAGAGAGAGAGAGAGATATATCTGCAGACCTGCTTCACTGCTTGTGAAGCCCTCCCCTCACAGGTGGGTTCTGGGGGCTTGATCCTGAATCTTTGTGCATGGTTATGTGTGTGCCCAACTGGGTATGCTATCACTGCCCCCTATGTGTCTTCCTCATTTCTTTCAGCAGTCTTTTATTTTCAGTGTGCATATTTTGCTAAACTTGCTTATGATTTGTCATTTCTGATGCTATTTCAAATTTCATTGCTCTCTTTATTTTACTTTTGAAAAACTCATTGCTACTATTTAGAAGTACATTTGATTTTTGTATATTGATCTTGACTTTGTTCAACCCATTTATCAAATCTAATAACATCTAGTGGTTTTCTTAGGGTTTTCCATTTAATTATATTTATCTGTGAGTAGGCACTTTTAACTCTTCCCTTTACAATCTGGATTATTATCATTTTCTTTTTTCTTCATTTATTGGAATTTCTTATACAGAGTTGAGCAGATGTGATGAGAATAAATGTCCTTGTTCTCTGCCTGAGAAGGAACATAGTAGTAGTCCTCTATCATTAAGTATGATGGTGACTTTATTGCACTGCTTTTTAGCTCTCTCTAGAAAATTCCTCCAAGGGCAGTTCATGGCATATAAACACGATGCTGATCTGAAATGGAATGTTCTCTATTATGGTGGGATGAGACAATCTTATCAGGAATGGGAGGGACAGTAGAGTGAGGATCATCAGTGGTCAGAGCTAACATGCTTCTCCCAGTGCCAAGCTCTATGCTGGGTCCTGTCTTCCTCTGTGGTCACACAGTGAGAGCCTATGCATTCTGAGTCTGCATCTTTCTTTGCTCATGCCAGAGGGTGTTTATCATTAACCCATAACTGTAGTGGGTGGATTGTCTATTTCATACATGGCCATTTCTAGATCTATTATGACTTTCAAGAGTGTTGGCGTAGCAAGGATGAGAATAATAAAATAATAAGTGACTTCTACAAAGTACTCATTAAGTGGATGTCTTTCCAGGTTTTCTTTCATTATAAGTCTGAAAAACCATTATCACATCCAAGTCGTTGTTGAGAAAGCTAAAGTTTAGAGAAATAAATTACTTTTGCTGAGTGCTGACGTGCAACAGACCCAGAGCCAGAGCAGTGCTCTTGGTGGCCATGCCCTCCTGGCTCTCATGTGTCTTTTTTTCACAGATTCTCAGAAGCTCCTTAAAAGTCATGCTTGCTTCTTGTTCCTTAAACTATAGGCAGGAAGGGTTGCGGTTTTCTTCAGATTGATGGGTACAAGGCAAACTTGTTACTCTTCTTTTCTCTAGTGGTTTTGTATACATTCTGGTAGAGTGATGCTCTATTTCCACTGAGGACAGCTGTGAATAGAGTTAGCTCATCTTACAGCAAGAGGTTCAACTGATAGCAGGGGGAATCCACGAATATAAACAGAGATATATTGTGTTTCCAAGGAAGACTGTGGAGTCTGGGACTCTTAATAAAAGAATAGACTCATTTTTTCCCCCTGGATCACTTCAAATATTTTCTGGAATAATCAATCCTGGGAAGATTTAAAGATTTTCTCAAGTTTCCCTCTAGGGTAAGACTCTTCTCTTTTCATACAGGATGATGCGTTTCTAACTGGGTGAATATATATATATTTTTTTACTAAAGCTCTGCTCAGTTCTGGCTTATGGTGTTAAAGGGAATTGAACCTAAGACTTGGATCTTTTGGCAAAAAAGGTTTGTTGCACAACTATTATGCTATTTTCCCAACCCGTAGCTCCAAGTTGAGTAGAGGTGGCAAGGTGCTGTAGGTAGGTGGTAGGGGTTGGGAGTAGCTCTGGTTTCTATCTCTTGTCTCCCTTACCTTTCACTTAGCCCCTGATTCCAGCCCAGGCCCTCTTTTCTTTTAATCAACTGTGTGCTGGTTGTGGTGCAGTTGAGGAAACAGAGCTCAAGCCATGCAGTTCAGTAGAGGAGAGGATTCTACCAGGACTTGTCAGTTCTGATGGTGTCAGGAGAGGCGCTGCTGAGGCCCCCAGAGAATAACAACAGCAGGAATCTAATAGTGCTCTTAGGACTGGAAGGCCAAGGGCCATGGTGGATTCCTAGAACTCAGGAACCATGACTACCCAGAGTGTGCTAGAACACTGAAGGGGCTGCACCCCACTTCTCAAGATTTCTTCTGAAGCAGACGGGAGTGAAGATGGGGAGAAACCCCCTGACTTTCCCCACTGGCCCTCCAGCACACACCCCCACTGACCCAGTATAACCAAAAGTCACTTGCTGAGTTGTTCTCAGAAATGCAGTTTTCCTATTTTGGAGACCTGTGAGAACTATGGTAGTGATCTTTGGGAGGGTGGGGACACAGAACTTTGATGGTGGGTGTGGTGTGGAACTAGACCCTGTAACCTTGCAATCTTGTCACCTAATTTAAAAAATAAAATGAAGACAGTTAAAAAAAAAAGGGGGGAAAAAAAGGCAGGCCGTAGTAGTAGCTTCTGAAGATAGAGAGACCACAGGAGGAAAAAACAAAACTTTTTATCAAGTATTCACATTATTTAGTATTTCCAATGACTTTACATGCAAACTGTGACACATCATAAGATTCTTGCTACAGATGAAGAATCTGAAGCTTAAAAATTTAACTCAAAAGTCTGGGAAGCGACCCAGTGGATGAAGTTTTGGACTCTCAAGTTTGATTTCTGGCAGCACATGTATCAGAGTGATACTGGTTCTCTTTCTCTCTCCCCAGACCCACCGTATCTCTTATTAATTGATGAATAAAATCCTTTAAGAATTAAAATGTGATCTGGCAAAAATATTTTAAAAAGAAGGAAGAAATGCAGTTTTCAGGGGTAAGTCAGTGCCTTGCAATATAGAACAGAGAAGAGCAGGCAGGGAACAGGTCTGAGCCAAATGACAAAGACCTGTCCCCACATCCACTGGCTGTGTCAGCATCACCACAGAGCACCTAAGTCAGGTGCTTGCTTTGGGGAAGTTGAGTGGGGACTAGAAATGCAAATTACACACACACACACACACACACACACACACACACACACACACACACACACACCTAAATCTAAATCAAAACACAAGGATGATGGCTGACTGCTGACCCAAAGACAGGAACAATTTCAACTTTCTGACCATCCCAGAGCTCCTGAGAATGTGCAAGTAACCAGGGGAGTGTGCTTGTGGAACCTCTGTGTCACACAGAGCACATGTTGAATAGTGGCAAGGACTGGCCTCGACAAGGAGGGGAAAAGCTACATGCATCCATATCCTTCCCGAGGAGCAAGAAGTACTATAGAATGCAGGACCATTGCGTGGGTCCCAAAAGAGCCTTCCCTCTAAACATGAAAAGGACATTTAAACAAAGTCCTATTGAATCATGCCTGGCAGTTCCCCTTTCGGGACTTGTCGCCCAAGTGTTTACTTAATGTGGACGCACCTGTCCCCCATCCCAGGCTGGCACTGTCAGCACCCCTGTATCTAATGAATGTTTGATGGGGAGCACCGCACTTGGAGCACATACACAGAGGAGGCTGGTAGCTAGGTGGGTGTTAATTCACTGTTTAGCACACCACTGGGAACAGTTCTTTCAAAAGAAAACTCTTCTGAAGCCAAAGCACTGAAGCATTCAGAATGGATGCCTCAGGCAGGTGTAGCAAACAAATGTGGAATGAATTATGCATCACCATCACTGGGTCTTTCAGTCCTTTTCAGGGCAGCACTGCCTCTCCTGCAGAGCTCAGAGGGCTGGAGGGGCCTTAGTCTAGACCCTCACACTGACCAAGTGGATGTGGCCCTGACTGTGCACAGAGGCTTTGGGAAGGGTTATCAGGATGTTCTTTGGAGGAGTGAAGTTACCTTATACCCTTTCTTGAAGTCATTGAATGTTTTAATAATCATTTGAGAGCTGAGAGGGAGAGAACACAAGTAAGACTCTAAGAAGCTTCTTAGGGATTAAGAAGGTCCTTCACTGATGAAGGGAAAAGCTGGGAAGAAAAAAAAAAAACAGTTAATTTGTGTCACGGTGTTATATTCACATGGTGAGGAGCTTAGGTGATTTGAGCTTGGGCCATGTCTGAAGTCTATTTTTTCCCCATCACTGGTCTCTAATCCTCTTTATTTTTGTGACACAGGTCTCTAAGCCTCTTGAGTATGTGTTTCCTGGGTTCTTACTCTGAAGGGCTGAGCTCTGAGTGTTGGGACCACGAAGGGCCTGCCTTCTCCCATCAGCTATGGTGAGAAGTGGGGAGATGCTGGCAAGATGAGGCCTGCATTCTGCTTCACACTGGACAGCAGTCAGAAGGAATGGGGCTTTCGTGCTTGCTTTTGGTGTTCCGCTGCCTTCTGTCATAGTCCTTGGACTAGGTCTGTTCCAGGCTGTTTCTATCTGTACATCTCTCTCTTTCTCATATCTCATGGCTCTGTATATGTGTGCCTGCTGTATTTGTCTACATGTGAATATATGTGTGTGAATATTTGTGTATGTGCATACATAAGAAGGAGGCTAAAGTCTTTATTTATTGCTAAAAGGTTATTGGTGGGGCTCAGTGCTTGCATGGTGAATCTACCACTCCTGGCAGATTTTTCTTCTCTCTCTCTCTCCCTCTCTCTCTCTCTCTTATTGCTTTTATTTGATAAGACAGAGAGAAGCTGAGAGGGAAGGGGAAGATAGATAGACAGACAGATAGATAGATAGATAGATAGATAGATAGATAGATAGATAGATAGATATAAACAGAGAGAAACCTACATCACTGCTTCACCACTTGTGAAGCTTTCCCACTACATATGGGGACTGAGGGCTTAAACCCAGGCTTAAACCCATATAGTAATGAGTGTTCTTTCAGGTATGCCACCACCCAGCCTCTGGATAACCATTTAAAACCTTGGGATTTATTTATTTATTTATTTATTTATTTATTTGCAGCATTAGGTTCTAATAAATGCACTACTAAATCAGTCCTGGGCCAACTGTTTTGGCTTTGATACACACACACACACACACACACACACACACACACACACACACACACACACATATATATGGGGAGAGAGAGAGAGAGATCCTAACACTCTCCACTATCCCATGAGCCCTGCTGGAACATTCTCATGGGGTGCAGGGGTTACTATGTGCCATAGGTTGGCATGTAGTAAGTTGTGTCACCTACTGGGTGAGCCAGCCCCAGGTCTTAAGACCTTGGGATTGGGGGGGTCAGGTGGTGGCGCAGTGGGTTAAGTGCATGTGGTGCAAAGTGCAGGGACCGGTGTAAAGATCCCGGTTCGAGCCCCCGGCTCCCCACCTGCAGGGGAGTCGCTTCACAGGCGGTGAAGTAGGTCTGCAGGTATCTATCTTTCTCTCCCCCTCTCTGTCTTCCCCTCCTCTCTCTATTTCTCTCTGTCCTGTCCAACAACAAACAACATCAACAATGGCAATAATAATAACCACAATGAGGCCTCCACAACAAGGGCAACAAAAAGGGGGAAAAATGGCCTCCAGGAGCAGTGGATTCATGGTGCAGGCACCGAGCCCAGCAATAACCCTGGAGGGAAAAAAAAAATTTAAAAAAGAATTAAAAAAAAAAAAACCTTGGGATTAATAACATACTCCCCATCGACCTGCCAATACCCATGTCCAGCGAGGAAGCAATTTCAGAAGCCAGACGTTCTACCTTCTGCACTCCATAATGACCTTGGTTCCATACTCCCAGAGGGATAAAAAAATAGGAAAGCTATCAGGGGAGGGGATGGGATACAGAGTTCTGGTGGTGGGAATTGTGAAGAATTGTGCCCTCCTTATCCTATAGTCTTGTCAGTGTTTCCATTTTATAAATAAAAAATTAAAAAAAAAAACATAGTCCCCACTTCTTCTCCTGCAGACTTCGCTTTCCTTGCACCTTCCAGGGGACTTGGTCTCCACAGATTCCAGAGCAGTGTCAAATGTGCCATAAACACCCCCGTTTGTTAATCATGTGAATCACTTACCCCAGGAACGGCTCCCCTGGTGGCCCTGGCCATGGATACGGGGTGGGGGTGTCTGGCCCTCTTTATCGCATGGCCCATCCTCAGCATCACAAGTCTTAGTTGAAAGACTTCCTCTTCTGCTCACTGAAATCATTGCTCTTGGCCTTGCTTTAAGCTCAGGAGCTTGTGAATAAGGAAGGACAGAGACAGAGAGGCTCAGGAGAAATGTGACACAGTGGGGAGCAGAGGCCACGGCCCTGCCTTAGAGCTAGCACTGGGCACAGGTAGACCAACCTCCATGGAGAGCTCAGGCCCAGCTGTGTCCAGACACTGGGAGATGCAGAGACCAGCATCCACTTCTGGGGCCTGCAGTGCTTGCTGGAGTGACTCACATATTGGGCTTTGCTCGAACTCTAGGAGTTTTCCATCTAAGCTGGTAGCGTGCAAATTATATTTGTCTTTTGCTCTCTGGGTCAAAGTCATTCCTTCACTTCCCTATAATTCACTGGAAGCAGACACAAGCCCTTTAGGACTCTTTTGTTCTCTTTCACTGTATGTGTGGAAAATCTTAAATGTCCATGGAAAGCCTCCTGTGTCAGAAGGTGTTCTGGCTTCTTGGATTCTTGCTTTGGGATCCTCAGAAACAACTTTGGTGCGAAAAGCTTTCTAGCACCCATGACCCACGGTGACAGGAAACGTCCTCTCCAGTCTCCAGCACATCTCAGCTCTGATCTTTGAGTTGTTCCACCATGGATCCATTGAGGAAGTGTGTGTGTGTGTGTGTGTGTGTGTGTGTGTGTGTACATGTGCATAAGAGAGAGAGAAAGAGGGAAAATTTTGCACTCACTTCTGGCCTGTCTTAAATATGAATGAGTGAAAAAGTCAGAGACTACCTGCACAAAAGAGCCTTCAGGGCTAGTGAAATTGCTCATTTGGATAGTGTGTTGCTTTGCCATGTGCACAACCCAGATTCAAGTCCGGCCACCACTGCATTGGAAAAAGCTTTAGTGCTTAGGTTTCTTTAACTCCCTTTCTCTCTGCTTCTTTGCCTTCTCTGTCTCTATCTGACAATAGAAAAAGAACCTTCAGACAAAGAGGGTGGACATCATGTTCATGGAGATCTGGGGTGGGCATCAACACACCCAAATCAGGACTTGGGGTCTGTTTGTTATTATTATTATTTTATTTATAAAAAGGAAATATTGACAAAACCATAGGATAAGAGGGGTACAATTCCACACAATTCCCACCATTAGAACTCCATATCTTATACCCTTCCCTGATAGCTTTCCTATTCTTTATCCTTCTGGGAGTATGGACCCAGGATCATTATGGGGTGCAGAAGGTGGAAGGTCTGGCTTCTGTAATTGCTTCCACACTGAACATGGGCGTTGACAGGTCGATCCATACTCCCAGCCAGTCTCTCTGTTTCCTTGGTGGGGTGGGGCTCTGGGGAAGCAGGGCTCCAGGACACATTGTTGGGGTCATCTCTCTTGGGAAGTCTGGCATCAAAGTAGCATCTGGAACCTGGTGGCTGAAAAGAGTTAAATTGTTGACTAATCATGAACCGAAAAGCTGGAATAGTGCAGATGAAGAGTTGGGGGGGGGGTCTCTGAATATTACCAGTCATCTCTATCAGGAACAACACAATAGACCCCTTTGTGGGTCCCCATAGGACCTTCCCCTCAACTTGGATCAACAATGGTAGAGAATGTTCCATCCTCTGAAGGGAAAATGGACAACACACTCTATGCTATACCTGAGGAAGATGGGTCCTGATATTGGGGCAGCTTGGAACATTCCTACTCATGACCACAGAGTGTGAGTTCAGATCTACAGATCTTCCCATATTTAGAACTTGTGATCTTAAGTCTCACAGCCTTGTCAGGCAGGCACCAACTGGATAGTCAAAGTGTGAAGTTTTAGTCAGGGGACTTTGATCAGGGAAGGCTCCTGAGGGTGAAGGCAAGGTCAGAATTGCTGGCCTGCTGAGCAGGGGCAGTGAAGCAGCACGGAGGAAGCATCCAACAGGCTGAGGTAGCAGGCAGGGAACTAAGGCCATGGCCCAGGCCATCCCTTGTGGGAGGCTGGTACCATATGGGAAGCTGTTTGGTGGAGCTGGACCCTGGAGGGGTGAGCCACCACCCTAGCAGGTGATAGGAGCCTGGAGGAGTTGTGGCTACTGCATAAAGAGACAGAGGAAGCAGAGACACCTTGGAGATTCTTTGTCCTTTACCTGCCTGTCTACCCCTCACTGACCCCATCTAGCTGGAAGTCAGTTGGACCCGGAAGTCTTAAGAGATGCATTTTCAGAAACCATTGCTCCTCTCTTTTGCATTTGAACAAAGATAGGGCAGAGCAGAGAGAAATAGAGACAAGACTGGCACTGCCATAGCCTGTAATCTGACGTCACTACTTCTTTTTAAATTTTTTAAAATTTTTATTAGTGATTTAAAGTGCTTTACAAAATTGTAATTGTGGTATAGTTCCATACTGTTCCCACTACCAGAGTTCTGTGTCCCCATTTCCTTCCAGTAGAAACTGCAATATTTCTCCTAAGGTCACAGATATGGGTTGACTATGTCTGTCTATCTCATCTATCTATCTATCTATCTATCTATCTATCTATCTATCTAATCTGTTTCTCTCTCCAGTGGCACAGCTCTTCCTGCTAGTGACTATGTCAAATGTTTCCTGGCCAAGGCTTTGTAAGGAATCTGGAGAAGGATGGGTGATGAATTGGGGACCAGCACTAATACTCTCATCCCCCAAGACTGAGTTCAATACTGTTTCTTTGCCTTTTGCTCTTCTGTCTGGCAGCAGAAGGACCCCATATTCTCTGTTTTCCTCATTTGTGGCTATGTCACAACTTCCATGTACCTTCTTGGCTTGTGCCCCCCCTTTCTGAAACTTACCTGGGTTTGGCTCACTCTGTGCCCATGAGAGAAGTTCATTTACATTTTGAAGAATATGCTTCAGGCTCTGGCTGTGTCCCTTCTCCCTCAAGCCCCAGTGGTCTATTCCAAGAATGTTAGCTGTTACCATTATCAGAAGGGATTAGCAGCCTGGGCCTCTCTCCTCACCTCTATCCCTTCCAATGGCTATTCCATTCATTCTCCTTCCCTTTCTGGAAAGGAGTGTGACCATAGGGGCTGCTGTTCTCCCAGATGGGGAAGCCCAGGTGAGAGCTTCATAGCTAGTAAGCACAACTTCCAGAGCAGGGCTGATAACTCTCCACCTCCCTTGGTCTCTGTTGAGTTTGTTCACCTAATATTTACCATGCCTAAGAACACTGTGATTCACACTTCTGTTTCTCTCTTTTTCTTAATTTTATTTATCTTAATGAGAAATACAGAGAGAGAGAGAGAGAGAGGAGAGAGAGACTGAGATCCTAGAGCCATGTTCAGCTCAGGTTTATTTTAGTGCTGGGAATTGAACCCAAGACCTTGGAGCCTTAGGCATGAAAGTCTTTTGCAGGATCATTGTGTATTGTGCTATCTCCATAGCCCAGTTCTGTCTTTTTTTTTTTTCCATTTCAAAACTCTACTTGTGTTTTATATTCATAGCTTACTACTTATGGGGGGGGGGGGCAGTGAAAGCCAGCTATCCCCTGTGGGTTCCATCTGGAGCTCAAGCAGGACTAAACACTGGAATTGGGGAGCGGAGGGGAGGGGATGATGCCACACCAGAAACATAAGTGGAAGCAGGTCCTTTTATTGTAGAGGTTGGCAGAAACTGCTAATATACTCACCTGTCTTAGTCTGTCTTCAGATGTAAAGGCAGGCTGGTGCACAGAGGGAGGCACCCCAAGACTCCCTGAGCTTTCTACATCTGTGAACTCTCAGTCAAGCCTTTTTGGAAGAAGTTAGCCCAAACCTTTCCTATTTTCTGCTGCAGTATCTGAGGTAGAATTTGAGTAAAAACTTTGATAAGCAATCCCATAGCTGCTAGGCTCATTTGAGCATCCCATTGTGTCTGACAAACACGCCCTGGCTTATCCACACACTGCTAGGAGATGGGGCAAGGAAACATACTATTGCCGACCTAAAGGCCTGCATGACTCCTGTGTATGGTCACACACTCCTCCTCTGGGTGCTCCTTACTGTCAGAATTTGGCTGCAACCTAGTCTGAACTGGCTTTGGGCAAGGGGCCACTTGTCCTAACAGCCATTCCTCATCCACAAACTGTTCAAAGTCAGTGCCTCATCTGGGCAGATATAGCTGCTGCTTCTCATCTTTCAAAACATTCTGATGCTGCTCCCTTGCATCAAGACTTTATTTTTGTTTGGTCTTGGTCCTGCCTTGACTCCCTTTGTATCTGTGGAGAGTTCACAGCCTACCACAGGAGGCATACTGTCCTTGGAAGGGCTTATGCCCACTCAGGGTAAAATAGTCCCACCCTGCAGCAGTCCAGAATCTTAACCTCCTCTGGAACTGTTGAACCCAGGCTTGGGAGTTTCCTGGAAGGCGTAATGGTATTCTGTTGGTTGTAGACATTTGACATCCAATTCGCTTTTTATTACAGTGATGTGCAGCCTACCAGCCAACTGACATTAATTGTATTTGGAGTTAGGGCATCTGCATTGAATTTAGAAAATCTGTGGCAGGAAGTTTGCCCTGGAAATGTACTCAGCCGAAATACACACACTCCTTAGTGTGGAGTGACTCCCATCCAAGAATCTGAGAGTGCGTCTATAAACATGAATGAATTAATCCTCCCAACACCACTGTGTGCTCTCTGCCAGCTGGATTATTCTGAGGGCAGTGACCAGCCCGGGGCCTATAGTGAGTCATGAAAGATCTTGCTCACAGTCATCTAGTTTGAGCTGGGGAGCCCTCAGCAGGGCCTTTCTGGATCCTTCCACTCCAATTCATGGAATGTGGGGAGAGGGACCAGTAATTAGCACAGCCAGCTTCTGGCTCAGTACATCTCCCTTTCCTGTCTTTTTTACCAGACTCTTAAAATCACACCTTTCTCAAATTAAGTAACCTCTCTGCTTTCTTTTCTTCTGTTTTCTTTCTTTCCTCCTCCTTCCCTCTGCTTCATCCTCCTCCCCCTCCTCCTTCTCTGTCTTCTCCTTTTTTTTTTTTTTTCTTTTCCCTGCTAGGGTTACCTATGGGTCTAAGTGCCTTCATGACAAATCTACCACTCCCAATGGCCTTTTTTTTTTTTTCTTAACTGATATAGAAATTGAAAGGGAAGGTAGGCTAGAGAGAGAGAAAGAAAGAGAAATGCCTGAATACAGTTTGACTGCTTGTGAAACTTCCCTCCTATAGGCAGGGGCTGGGGGCTTGAATCCAGGCCCTTGCACATGGTGATATGTGTACTCTACTGGCTACATCACTGCTTGACCCCTGTAACCTCCATTTTTTCAATATAAAATATGTATTAAGTGTAGAAAATGTAAAGAGGGAAGTAAAATATAAAGAAGAAAAGTAAGCCATCAGTTGTTTTAGCTCCTAGAAAACTTTATGTATATTGTCACATGGTTGAAAATTAAGTTCCCAACCTCATTAAATATTTTGTGAGCATTATTTAAATACTTGAATAATGTGTCTTCATATGACTGTATTACAATTTTCTTAGCCTGTATGCTATGGTTAACATATGAGGGACACACATGTAGTTAAATTTGGGGTTATTCAAGCAAATAGAGTGTACGAATGTATGTAATGTATCTTCCTCTGTGCTTGAACAAGTGCTGCACATATTCTCACGTAATATCTCGGGGGGTGGTTTGGGTTATTTTAGGAGTGTTATATTCATGAAAGAGTTTACATCAAGTTTTTATTTATTTACCAGACTTTTTACTACACTGCTCTCATGCTTGGTGAAGAACCAACACATGATAATACCCTCGACACATGACCTTCACAGTAAAGAAACTGGTGTCATTTCCTCTTGCCCTCTGACTCAATCCTCTGTTAGTGAAGGTTGGGCAGGTCATGTATGCCATGTTCTAAAACTCTCTCGCTGACTTGGGTGGTCCTTCTGGGAGATCAGGAAGCCTTTGTTCTTCTGGCATGTGTGACCATGGAGAAAGCAGATGCTCTGGAGCATGATGGGTCATTGTCTTAGATGCTAAGGCTCAGTTCTGAGCAGGGAACCATCTATCACATTCTGGAAAGGGCTGGAACTTTTAGCATCTTCCAACTTCACTACTGAAAAATGATTCTGGGCACTGGATGGATCATGAGTGCTCTTTCAATGGAGATATTTCATCAGTTGAATTCAGGTTGGGTTTTGGGATGTGGATTTAGTGGGACAAATCATGATCTATGGTTTAAACTCCAAGAGGAAATGTGTTCCATTTGGTGAATGACCAATCTAGAAAAGTTGGAAATCTCCTTTGATAACTTAAACTTCTGGAAACAATTTAGAGGGCAAGTAGGGTCACTCTGACTTCCGAGAAAGGAGAAGGTTTTCCTGTTGAGATGTTGATTTTTTTTTTTTCAGATTTATAACATGTACACACAAACAATGTTGATCTGTGGAAAACATTATTAATCCACAGAAGAGCACTTGGTAAATCTTTGAATATGAGGTTCTTTACTTTAGTATCATTTTTCATTTGACTGTGAATTCTCCAATAATCACCGCCTCCCTGTAGTATGTAGGGTGGGTCTTCATACTCCTTTGATGAATCATGAAAATGTAGCATTAACCCCAAACTGATCTAACAGGGATTTTTGATATTGGAGTGGATTCTGTGCATTTTCGTCCTTATCTTGCCCAGTTGAGGATGGTGGCTCTCATATCCTGCTGTGATTCTAGACTGGGCATCTCTGATATTCTAAACATCTAAGTTATGAATCAAAGTTCAGATAGACCCCACTAAAAAGGAAGAATGGGGGAGGAGAGGGGAGGGGGAGGAAGAGGAGAAAAAAATGAAGAGAAAGAAGAGAAGCAACACAAAGAATGACAATAGCTGCTGTACTCATGGGTAACAATGATCCCTGTATTGTAATCAGAGCTTCATAGTATTCAGCTCTTGTTATAAAATTGTCATGTCAACACTAGCTTTCTGATGGCCCAGGAAAGGAAATAAGCCTGGTGGTGGAAAAGACTTGTCAGATGTGGTTGTTATCTGCCATTTCTTGGCCATGGTACACAGATGGCTATGGCTTCAGCTCTGGGCAGAGGTGCTGGAGCCAGAAACCTTGTCTTTTAGGGGCCTTGATTATTAGTTCATGGCTTGTTGACAGGAAGTAGATACTCATATCTTCTCTCTGAAGTTCTTTCCTGGCCTTTCTTGAGACTCGGAGATTTAGATTCCTTAGCAGAGGTTGGAGGCAGGTGTGAATTCGATGACAGTAACTCTGAATCCTCTTGGACTTTGCCAAACAAAGGTCCCATCAGAGTGAGCTAGTGGAGTGGTGGATAATTCATGTGTGCGAAAAGGAAAGAACAAACCAGAACTTTGTCATATCTATGAGAAGCAAGGAGGTTGCTCAAAAACAGTAGACTTTGGGACAGATCTTATTGTTGGGTCTTATTTCTTCTGGTTGTAGTATCTTTCTCTCTGCCTTCTTTGTCTGACAGAAGGGTAAGCTGGAAGACAGAAGGAGGACTTGAGGTGTGTCTTTAAGAAAATGCAATTAGCATCTTTGGGCCAGTTGAGTCTTTAGTTAAGGGAAGCCCTGAGTTGGGAAGGCATCCTCCCCCACAGGCTGTTAAAATGTTTGTCTAGATTGTGGATGGTAGATGGCAGAAGGGTTCAATCTGAGTTTTACTCGAATGAGATCTAGAGGAAGAGTCTGGCAACTTGAAGTCTGGAAGGTGGTTGGGCTTCCCATGTGAGTCACGCCACAGAACATGGAAATAATAATTCCATAAACAAGCCAGCAATTCTCAGATCCCCAGAGCCCACCTAATGTCATCTTCTATCTTTTTTCCAGGCCAGCCTCCCCTCTGCGCTGACCACCCCTGACTGTTTCAGGGCTGCGCTGACCCCTGTGCTGTCACTATGTTGATTAGAATGTTGGCACACAAGGTTGAGGGGATTTAGTTTTCCAGTGAACCATCTGCCAAAGTTTCCCCCCAATGGGAACTAAGACTGTTTTCTGGAAATAAATGCTTGAAGTACTCAGAGACAAAAGGTACTTTAAAGTGCTAAAGTTTATCTATTTATCCATTTCCTTTCATGAAAAAAATTAGGAAGAAAAGTAAAACAAGAATAAATTTACAATTCACTCTTATTAAGTTTGGGTAGACTCAGTTGTTAAAAGCTGAAGACTTTGGAATCATGTTCAGTTGCTCCCTTTCCTCAATTTTACGTCTGGTAAACCTTGTGTCTGTGGGGTCTACCTGTTGATGCCTCTTGTGTCCCTTCCTCTCCATCCCTCATTGTATCTTGTTCAGACTACTTCTGAGACCCCAGGCTGCCTCCCTGTCTTCTGTAGCCCTGTTCCAGCTATGTCAGAGGGATGCCTCCAGGATGCAGACCTCACAGTAACTCTCCCTGCCTCACAAGGCTTCAAAGCTCTCCAGAGTGTCTAGGATGGTTTTCCAGCTTCTTGGCTTTACCCATAAGATCCTACATGACCCACCTCTCCAACTTCATATCCTACTCTCCCTTGTGAACCTGCTCTGCCAAACATTTCCAAGTACACTTGCAAGTTTTTGAGTCCATCTTGCTGAATCATGCCTCTGTGGCTATGTGTATGTGGGTCTCTTTGCTTGGAATATGCTTTTCACCTTTTAGTTCAGCTTAGTTCTTCTTGTCCTAGAAAATTCAGAGCAATTGTGAACTCTGCTGGGAGCCCAACTCTTGCTCCCTAGGCAAACTTAGCTGTTGGCCCTTATATCCATGTCCTAGTTGTTATTAGAACAAATTACCAACCACAAACTGGGTGGCTGAAAACAACACAAATTTGTTTTCTCAGGATTCTGGAGGCCAAAGGGTTTTGGCAGGGTTGTGCTCCCTGTGAAGGCTCTGTGGAAGAATCGTTCACTGTGGCTTCTAGCTCCTCCCTTCCCCTCCCCTCCCCTCCCTTCCCCTCCCCTCCCCTCCCCTCCCCTCCCCTCCCCTCCCCTCCCCTCCCCTCCCCTCTCCTCTCCTCTCCTCTCCTGCCTTTTCCATTCCTTTCTTTTCCTTCAATTTTCTTTCTTTTCTTTTCTTTCCTTTTTTCTGTTTTTTTTTTTTCCCATTTCTTATTTGTGATTAACAGCGGGCTACAAAATTGTAAGACTACAGTGTCGAGGTCCGCACCACACCCACCACTAAAGTTCTGTGGCCCCATCTTCCCACCTCCAAAAGACAACCACCATCGTTCTCATAAGTCTTAGTTAGAGTTTGCTTGATTCTGGTTTTGTTTGTTTTGAGAGTTCATGTGTATCAAATATCCAGATTGCACATTTCAGTGAAGCCATCTAGTAGTTGTCTTTCATCTCTTTATAAATAATTTTTTAAATTTTTGTTTAATTATTTATTTATTCCCTTTTTGTTGCCATTGTTGTTTTACTTTTGTAGTTATTATTGTTGTTATTATTGATGTCGTCATTGTTGGATAGGACAGAGAAAAATGGAGAGAGGAAGGGAAGACACAGAGAGGGAGAGAAAGATAGACACCTGCAGACCTTTTGCAAGGCATGTGAAGCAACTCACCTGCAGGTGGGGAGCTGGGGACTCAAACCCGGATCCTTACTCTGGTCCTTGCGCTTTGTACCACCTGTGCTTAGCCAGCTGAACTACCACTTGACTCCCATAAATAAAATTTCTTTAAAAAAGAAAGGGATGGAAATTTTTTAATTCTCAGAGGATCAGTCAATCAAGAGAACTTAATGATTATTAACATCTGTGCACCCAATAAGAGGCCATCTAAATACATCAAACATCTACTGAAAGAGCTACAGCAATATATTAACAGCAACACAGTAATAGTAGGGGACTTCAACACCCCACTCTCTCAACTTGACAGATCATCTAGCCAGAGAATTAATAAAGAAATAAGAGATTTAAATGAAGAGATAGATAAACTAGAACTATTGGACATTTTCAGAGTCATTCACCCCCAAGAAACTGGAATACACATTCTGTTCAAGTCTACATGGGTCATTCTCAAGGTTAGACCACATGTTAGGCCACAGAGCTGATGTCAACAAATTCAAGAGCATTGAAATCATCCCAAGCATGTTGTCAGTCCACAGTGGAATTAAATTAACACTTAACAATAAACAGAAAGTTAGTAAAAGTCCCAAAATATGGAAACTCAATAGTACACTACTTAACAACTACTGGGTCAAAGTGGAAATAATGGGAGAAATTAAAATGTTTTGAGAATTCAGTGAAAATGAAGACACGCGCTGTCAAATTATTTCATTAAGCATAATTACCTCCAATTCCATCCATTCTGTCCCAAAGGACACAATATCATCTTTTTTGATCGCAGAGTAGTATTCCATGGAGTATATGTACCATAACTTCTTTTTTTTAAGCTAAAATGTATTCGTTTTAATAATGTCAACAAATGATTTTTAATGGCTACTTTGGAGGCTATTAAATAAAGTGTAACTGAAATAGTAGGCAAAAATAGCACAAAGGATGTATTGGAAGTTAGAAGGGAACTAATTTAAGTTAAAATAGTTTTAGATGCTCTGTGGGTTGTTATTTTTAGAAAAATAACAATTACCAATGAAATGTCTTAAGACCACCATGAGTACTAATATTTATTACTGTATTAATACTCAGTGACTTCTTTAGTAATTTAATAATTGAATAACTTCTTTAGCCAGTTGTCTGTTCATGGGCATTTTGGATGGTTCCACTCTTTGACTACTGTGAATAATGCAGTTATGAACATAGATGTGTGTATGTCCCTTCTAATTAGTGTTTGAGTATCCACTGGAAAAATGCCTAAAAGTGGTATTGCTGACTTATAAAGTAATTTCATTTTTATTTGTTTAAGTACTCTCCATACAGTTTTCCAAAGGGGCTTCACCAGATTACATTTCCACCGGCAGTGTAGCAGAGTTTCCTTTTTCTCCACAACTTCACCAACACCTGTCATTTCCTGCTTTGTAGATGTAGGTCATTCTCACAGGTATGAAGTCCTGGATTGAATCCAAGTTGCTTTCTTCTCAAGATCCTTAACTCTGTAACAATCCTTAACTCTGTAACAAATCAAACCATATTCCCGGGTTCTGGGAATTGGGACGTTTATTTTGGGGAGCCACAACTCAATCCACCATAGTCCTGTAGTAATTTATCTACTCATTCAGAGGCAAGTTATCCACAGACATGTTAATGGATAATTGTCAACTCTCAAGATGCCAGGTGGTCTCTTTTTCTAAGGGCAGGTTTTCTGTTTGACTTTGTGTCTTTGACTTCTGGAACAAGTTCTGACTGTATGACCACATGGTATTTTCATCAAATGTAAGGGGGTACATTTTTAGTTATTTCTAAGATCTTCTTCAATTAATTATCTGTTTATTTTGTATTAGAAATCTTATTTAAAAAAATTTTCATTTATTCCCTTTATTGCCATTGTTTTATTGCTGTTGTTATTATTGTTGTTGTTATTGATGTCATCAGTGTTGGATAAGACAGAGAAAAATGGAGAGAGGAGGGGAAGACAGAGGGTGAGAGAAAGATAAACACTTGCAGACCTTCTTCACTGCTTGTGAAGTGACTCCCCTGCAGGTGAGGAGCTGGGGGCTTAAACTGGGATCCTTACACCAGTCCTTGGGTTTTGTGCCACGAGCCATTAACCCGCTGCGCTACCGCCCGACTCCTTAGAAATCTTATTTTTATATTTATTTTGTTGATTCAGTTTTTTAGATAGAGACAGAGTGAAATTGAGAGGGGAGGTGGGAGGGTAAAGAGATGACACCTGCAGCACTGTTTCACAGCTCACAAAGCTTTCCTCCTACAGGTGGGAACTGGGGCCCTGAACCTAGATCCTTGTGCATTGTAACATGTGTGCTCTCCCAGGTGTGCCACTGCCTGGCTCCAACTCTTTTTATTTTCTTAACTGGAAGATTTTTTATTATCTAAGAGCTGTTAGGAGAACCTTGTGTTTAGCATGGGTTAATATTTGTATAATTAGATTTAGGAACTCAGATGTTGTCACTTCTGGAAAGCCTGTACTCCTATGGGAGCCTATTTGCACCATTTTGTTTGGGCTAAAAGTACATTTTTAGGCTAATTGGTTTCAATGAATATCCTAAAGAAGACCATGAGATATTAAAATTCACAGGGAGGAGCACAAAACCAGTTAGCTCATCTACATTCTAATGTATATTGTTTGATGTGTGATGATTATGTGCAAATTTCTAAAGTCACTAAATGGCTTCAAGAGAGCAGCTGAACACTTTCAAGGGAGGATCAAGTCTTGAGGTATTTAAATGAAGTGCTCTGTAGTTATGAAGCCATCAGCTTCTCTTCACTGGGTATCCATTAATTGTTTCTTTATGCAATGTGGCTAAAAGTACAAGTCTTAACTTTCCCAATTGTGTATCTCTTTTTTGTTGTTAGGATTTGCCTTAGGAGCCCCAAATCCCTTTTCT
Organism: Erinaceus europaeus; assembly: GCF_950295315.1. Taxonomy (NCBI): domain Eukaryota; kingdom Metazoa; phylum Chordata; class Mammalia; order Eulipotyphla; family Erinaceidae; genus Erinaceus; species Erinaceus europaeus. The sequence goes on from NC_080165.1 coordinate 101,503,124, forward strand.
TCACTGATGTGCTGATGATGAACAGGCTCCTTCTATGGATAAGTCAAGCCACCCGTGTACGGGCTCAGAGTCCTTCAGAAACATCAAGCAATACTGTTTTGAGGGTTTTTGTTTTTGGTTCCAGAAAGCAGATGTGAAGAGGCTTTAGCAGCAGACATGGAGCCCCCATTTAGCCCTGGCCATCTCTCTTTGAGACCTCTCAGCCCAACCCACATTCTTGAGAGTGTTTATGTGGTAGAACCTATAAAATCAAGCTGTTCTTTTGGAAAGAGGGAGACTGTGTATGGCAAATCCTTTGTGCAGGGTACATGCTTTACAAAGGGTTTAAGTGTTCTCAGCCATCTCTGCCTGGTGCCAGCCAGCCCTCCTTCTCTTACAGGACCAGTGGCACCATTTGTATTTCCCAGGAGCTCTTGCTGTAGCCATGACCCCTCTCCCCATACGAGTCCCCTGTCCCTAAGTGTATTTCTGAATTCAAAGCTTGTTCAATGTTACAGTGCTTTCATGTGGTGGGTCAAACTTGTCTTCAGAGAGAACATGGAATCACATCAGTCTGACTTTCCACTTCTTGCTGCTCCTCCTCTTCCTTCTTGTTTTCTTCTTTCTTTTTATTTTTTCTTTTAACCAGAGCACTCCTAAGCTCTAGCTTATGGTGGTGGTACAGGGGGATTGAACCTGGGACTTTGGAGCCTCAGGCATGAGAGTGTCTTTGTATAGTTACTATGCCATTTACTCTCACTCTTTGCTCCTTCTTTCTTTTCTTTTTTTTCCCTTTTTTTGATGTCTTTTTTTTTTTAATTGGGGTATTAACATTTTACATTTGACAGTAACTACAATAGTTTATACATGCATGACATTTCCCAGTTTACTGCATAACAATGCAATCCCCACTAGGTCCTCTGTCATCCTTTTTGGACCTGTACTCTCCCCCACCCCCACCCCAGAGTCTTTTACTTTGGTGCAGTATGCCAACTTCAGTTCAGGTTCTACTTGAATTTCTCTTCTGATCTTGTTTTTCAACTTCTGCCTGTGAGTGAGATCATTCCATATTCATCCTTCTGTTTCTGACTTATTTCACTTAACATGATTTCTTCAAGCTGCATCCAAGATCGGCTGAAAACAGTGAAGTTGCCGTTTTTAATAGCTGAGTAGTATTCCATTGTGTATATATACCACAACTTGCTCAGCCACTCATCTGTTGTCGGACACCTGGACTGCTTCCAGGTTTTGGCTATTACAAATTGGGCTGCTCTGAACATAGACATACACAAATCTTTTTGGATAGGTGTGTTGGGTTCCTTAGGATATATCCCCAGGAGAGGAATTGCAGGATTATAGGGTAGGTCTATTTCTAGCCTTCTGAGAGTTCCCCAGACTACTCTCCATGGGGGTTGGACCAATTTACATTCCCATCAGCAGTGCAGGAGGGTTCCTTTGACCCCACAGCCTGTCCAGCATTTGCTGCTGCTACCTTTTCTGATGTATGACATCAGAGTGAAGTGGTATCTCATTGCTGTCTTTATTTGCATTTCTCTGACAATCAAAGACTTGGAGCATTTTTTCATGTGTTTCTCAGCCTTTTGGATCCCTTTTGTGGTGAATATTCTTTCCATGTCCTCTCCCCATCTTTGGATGGGGTCATTTCTTTTCTTGTTGTTGAGTTTCACAAGCCCTTTATATATTTTGGTTATTAAACTCTTGTCTGATGTATGACACGTAAAGATCTTCTCTCATTCTCTGAGGGGTCTCTTTGTTTGGGTACTGGTTGCTTTTGCTGTGCAGAAGCTTTTTAATTTGATGGAGTCCCATAGGCTTATACTTGCCTTAGTCTTCTTTGTAATTGGATTCATTTTATTGAAGATGTCTTTAAAATTTATGCAAAAAAGAGTTCTGCCAATATTTTCCTCTAAGTATCTGATAGTTTCTGGTATAACATCCAAGTCCTTGATATTAAAGTCCACTTGAAATTTACTTTTGTATTTGTTGAAATATAGTGGTTCAGTTTTATTCTTATGCATGTTTCAACCCATTTTTTCCAACATTTTTTTGTTGAAGAGACTCCCCTTTCCCCATTTAATAGCCTGGACTCCGTTGTCAAAGATTAGATGTCCATAGGTATGAAGGCTTACTTCTGGGCTCTCAATTCTGTTCCACTGGTCAGTGTGTCTATTTATGTTCTAGTACCAAGTGGTTTTGACAACAATGGCGCTATAATACAATTAGAGATCTGGGAGTGTGATGCCTCCAGTTCTCTTCTTTTTTCTCAAGATTGTTTTGGCAATTCTAGGTCTTTTATGGTTTCAGATAAACATTTGTAGCATTTGTTATATTCTCCTAAAAATGTGATTGGCATCTTGATGGGGATAGCATTAAATTTGTATATGGCTCTGGGCAGTATATTCATTTTGATGATGTTAATTCTTCCAGCCCATGAACTTGGAATAACTTTCCACTTCTTTGTGTCTTTTTCTATTTCCTTGAGTACTGACTCATAATTTTCAGTATACAAGTCTTTCACTTCTTTGGTTAGGCTTATTCCTAGGTATTTTATTGTTTTTGTTGTTATTGTAAAAGGAATTGATTTCTGGATTTCATCTTCTTCTAACTTAGTGTTTGCACAGAGGAATGCCACTGACTTTTGAATGTTAATATTGTAGCCTGACACCTTACTGTATTGCCTGATGATTTCCAAAAGCTTCTTGCTGAATTCTTTAGGGTTTTCTATGTATACTATCATGTCATCTACAAATAGGGAGAGTTTGACTTCTTCTCTTCCAATCTGTATCCCTTTAATTCCTTGATCCTGCCTGATTTCTATGACAAGAACTCCTTCTTAAAACCCATCTGCATTCTCCCAAGCAGCCACCTGTCCCCACTTTCTCCCCTACTCATGTGTCCTCAACCACTGCTGCCTACATAGGCTTATTCAGCAAGACAGATGCTCAAGGCCTAGACCCCAGGCTCCACTCACAGTCTTATCTTATAGCTTGTTGACTCACACCATGTTTCCTGACCTCTAGGCCCTTACCTCATTCCCACCCTTTGCCTTCTGCAGTTTCATCCCTGCCTCTTTCCCTGTGATTTATGATGCTCCCCTCCCCTAGAGCACAGGACTGGGCCATGAGTTTCACCTACCAGCCAGCCAAAGAAAGTAGAGCCCCATTTCACCTCTCTGGTGTGCTTTGGGCTTCCCTAGAATTTCTTTCTTTCCCTTTCTTTCTTTCTTTCTTTCTTTCTTTCTTTCTTTCTTTCTTTCTTTCTTCTTTTTTGCCTCCAGGGTCATCACATGCCTGTACCATGAATCTATAGCTCCTGGAGGCCATCTTTTTCCCATTTTTGTTGCCCTTGTTATTGTATTTATTGTTAATTGTTGTCATTTCTGGTGAATAGGACAGAGAGAAATCGAGAGAGGATGTGAGACAGAGAGGGAAAGAGAAAGACACCGGCAGGCCTGCTTTATCCCCTGTGAAACGACCTTCTTGCAGGTGGGGAGCCAGGGGCTCAAACCGGGATCTTTACACCGGTCCTTGCACTTTGTGCCATGTGCGCTTAACCTGCTGAGCTACCGTCTGGCTCCCTTCCCCTAGAATTTCTCACTGATCACACTGTCAGTGCAGACAGAATGAGGAAGGTGGGCAGGGAGGGTGGTGAGGGATTCACTCATTTGCCCTCCAAGTGTTGCTTGCAGTCTGGCTCAGTATTTGGTCCCTTCCTAGTGATAATGGTGTGGAGTTTTCAGTTCCTAGGAGATGAAATTCAAAATATCTTGATACAGAACAGAATATGCTGAAGAGCACAAGTTTTGGAGGCAAGGTCTACCTGTCTTTTTAAATTTTCAGTACTTATTATTATTATTACCACCAAGGTTGTAACTGGGGCTCAGTGCCAGTGCTACAAATCCACTGCTCCCAGCTGCCATGTTTTTCCCTTTCTCTTTTATTAGATAGGACAGAAAGAAATTGAGATGGTAGAGGAGGATAAATAGGGAGAGAAAAAGATAAGACACCTGCAGCACTGCTTCACCACTCATGAAGCTACCCCCTACAGGTTGGGAGCGGGAACTTGAACCCGGGTCTATGTGCGTAGTAACGTATGCTCTCGACTGAAGGTGCCACTGCCCAGTCTAGTACCTGTCTTCTTTTTTTTTTTTCATTTTCATTATCTTTATTTATTTGATAGAAACAGCCAGAAATCAAGAGGAAGGGGGCATATACAGAGGGAAAGAGACAGAGACGCCTGCAGCATTGCTTCACCACTTGTGAAGCTTTCCCCTTGCAGGTGGGGGACCAGAGGCTTGAACCTGGGTCCTTGTGAACTGTAACATGTGCGCTCAACCTGGAACCGGTGGTACCTATCTTCTTAAAGGAATAGCCCAAATTTATTTTCTCCTGCTTATATTCCATGAACCAGAACTTCAGTAGTCACTACTCCTGATGCAAGGGAGTATCAGAAAGATTTTTTACTGGATGTGCATAGATCTCATTAAAACACAAACAAATATTGGGGAGCAACCTTTGTGGGTGTTTGTACATTTAATTAATCATATACTAAGCAGAGCAAAATTAATATTTTTAGAGAAAGGGGGGAGGAATGTGACCATAGCATTGAAGCTTCGTTCTGTACAGTGGAGGACAGGCTCAAACCTGGTTCGTGCACATGGCAAAGCAGCACACTGTCCAAGTGAGCTATTTTTTCTAGCCCAGTAAGTGAAAATTTGAAAAGCTGTGACATTACATAAAATTCAGTACCCAGAGTGGATAAGTTGATTTCCTAACATCACTGAGCTGGCAGGTGAGAAGGCTCAAGTCAAAGCCCTGGCTCTCCCAGTTTGCAGGGAGCTGAGCAGCTCTTGCTGTGAATTGTGGTTTCACACTCCAGGATAGAGTAGTTTCTTATTCTCCACACATAGACAGCTGATAAGATAACCCCTCTTGCCTCAAGTCTGAATGTCTTTGAGTCATTCCTATGTGCTGGACACTTGGGATCACAGAGTGAGTGAAACAACACTCCTGACCTTAGTGAGGCTGCATACAAGTAGCAAGGAGGCAGGCAGCAACAGAGATAAGCAAAGACATAGATAATGTGTTGTAAGGTGATAAGGGCCTCAAGCAATGGAGCCAAGGAAGGGATTGGTGGGAATGGACAGCAAGTGAGGAAAAAAAAAAATACTGTTTTAATTAAACAGACTGGAAGGGCCTTTCTGGTAAGATACCATTTGAGCTGACTCCATCATGAACTAAGGAGGCAAACAAAACAGGGGAGACAGCATAAAGGTGCTGCAAAAGGTTCCAGGTTCTATTATCCTCCACGTCATCATAAACTAGAAGTTGAGAAGTGCTCTAATCTATCTCTCTGTCTATCTTTCCCTCTTTCTCATTTTAATAAATAAAATAGTTAAAAATAAACATTCCTGCAATAAAACATTACACAAAGAAGAAAGCAAACAGGATGCAGATGTGGGGAAAGAACATCAAGTTCAAGATGTTTCGCAAGTGCAAAGGTCCTGGGGCAGGGATCTTCTCACTGTGTTTGAGGAGCTGTCAGGACATGAGCAGACATGTCATGTCAGGACATGAGCAGAAGGAGCAAACAGAAGGGGGTGTGGAGATGGAATCTGAGAGATGGCTAGGAATGCCCTTGTGGACCACAGTAAGGACTTTGCATTTATTCTGAGTAGGATGAGTAGAGGGTTTTTATTTTTTATATTTTTCTTTCCAGTGCAGGAAATGGATACATACGTCTTGTCTTGTATTTGTCCTGGCCTGAGCGTCTCTGTGTGGAATAACTGATGCATTACATAGGACGTGGCTTTCTGAACCAGAAAGTCAAGTTCAAGAATATTTCCAGGGTCATATCACTGACCATACCATTGCTGAGCTGGAATGGAACACAGCGTCCCTGACCCCCAGGCTACCCCAGTCCCAGAGCACCTTGAGTCTCCCTCAGAAAGCATGGGGGTGCTGTGTCAATCTTAGAGCAGGCTGACCCCTGGAGGAAGGTCAGAGACACTCCCTCTGTCCCCAGCCAAGGGGCTGTGTGAGCCTCGGTGTCCTGGCAGCCTCTTCCTCTTGGAAGGAGCTGTGAGGACTTGTGAACTTAGACCAGGAGGACGAAGGGTTCTGTAACATTCCAAGGCACTTCAGACCGATTGCCTTAAATTAAACACAGACCTCTGCTTAGGGCTGGACTTAGGAAGCTAAAACACCAGGACTTCACGGGGGGAAAAGCCAGCAGTTATGATCGATTTGGAGAGAATTCCTTTAATATCTGTTGGATTGCCAGGATGTCTTTGCCAGGATGTTTTTGCCAGGATGTTGGATGTATTTTTCTGTTTCTCAAAGCAAAAAATGCATCAGGATAGCCCAATATTCCGAAAGTCACAAATACAAATATTAATAGTTTATGGGACCAGGTGCTGATGATGCAGACGGTAGAGTGCACATTACCATTCACAGGGAATTTGGTTCAAAGCCCTGTTCCCCACCTGTGTGAAGGAAACTTCATAAGAGGTGAAGCAGCACTGGAGGTGTTTCTCTGCCTCATTCCCTCTACCTCCCACTTCCCTCTCAAATCCTGTCTCTATGCAAAAAAATAATAAAGTTTTAAAAAAGGTTTTTAAAAAAGAAATGTAATTCATTATTTAAAAAATCCATAGTTTCTACAGTCCTAGGCATGGATGAGGCAGATGTAATAGTACATGGATTTGGACACCCAGCAGTGAGGTTTTCATGGAGGGCCAGCCTGGATAGATGATTCTAGCCTGCTGAGGGCCCCCTGTGTGTGGCCAGACTCATGAACGCAGGGGCCAAGAGGAGAAGCCACACTGTGGTTCTTGGCTGGGGAAACCAGGGTTAGAGGCCTGGCACCGTGATAACTTTGCTGTTTGCTTGAAATGGTTGAGTTCACTCTTTCTCTTTCTGCTTGTCTCTTCTCTCTTTTCATTTTTTTTCTTCTCCTCTCTCACTATGCACAGAAGACATGAAATAACATCAGATTTACCCTCTGTCAAAGTTGTAATTGCCCATAAAATAACTACCTCCACACCACACAGGAAAAACCCAACCCTTGTTAGAAAATAGCATCGCAGAATTACCCTTCCCAATAAAATGTACCCTGTACGCCTACTAAGTCCTCATAAATCACCAGCTCTCAAGAAAATAAAGTGTCATAACTTTTTTCAATGGAACGTTGTTATATTCCAAATATATAAGAGCCATAATGATGAACAATCTGTTAGTGAAATTATGTTTCTTAACCACAGGCATAATTTTCCCCGAAGTGACAGACAATTGATATTCCCATTTCAATTACTTTAAGTAGGTAAGCTTCAAAAAACAAACCTACCTTCTGCTCTGTGTCATTGCCAGATAACTCTATTTCAATTACTTTAAGTAGGTAAGCTTGAAAAACATAACCACCTTCTGCTCTGTGTTGTCTCCAGAGAACTCTTGTTATAATCTGAGGTTTCTGTTCTCTGAACCTTGGCAACTCAGGATAGGAAAGATTATCTCTAAGATCTAGAAAATGGGACGCAATTAAAGGCATATATGTATAGGATGTTTATCTTGTATGTGAATACATGTGTGCATGTGAAATGTCTATGTACAGATAAATGTATGTGATTATTCTTGCGAGAGAAATCAGTTCTAGGGATTCCTTGGGAGGAATCAGGCCCAAGTGATGGAAGTTTCAGGAAGATAGCTTTCAATTTCCTTGGGAAGAACCGCTTAAATTTAATTTTTAAAATATTTTTATTATTGAGAGCAAGAGAGCCCATAGCACTGCTCTGCTAGTCTATAAGGTACCAGGGATCAAACCCAGGGAAACATGCATGCAAAGCATATGCTTTACCATGGGGCCACCACCTTAGACCATTGGGGAGGAACATTGTAACTGCCAGGTCTGTCCAGGGACAGTACTGACTACCTCACAAAGTCCAGTAATTTTCCTGGAAAAGCCTAGAACCTTCAACTGACATTACTGCTGTGGGTGGAGGTAAAGAAGAAGCTGTCCTAATGGCATCTGACATTTGCAGCTACTGAGCTGGGGATGACAGGCTGGTGGCATCACAGACATCTCATGGGTGGGGAGGCTGTTAACGGTTGTCATCTGTGACGTGGCCATCTTGATATCGTTGAGTCTCCAGGATTTTCAGGCTTTGCGTTCTGGCAAGTAGCTATGAAATGTGTCATTTCAGTTCTGTAGGTATATTATATAAATTGAATCCCTCCCTCCCTCCCCTGCCCCAATATTTTTGCTCTCTTGGATCTGAGGTTAAACTATTCTGAAGCTAGCAGTCCCCTAAGTCAGGTCAAATGCTGGGCATTCTGAATGGTCCTCTTCTGTCCTTGTAAGCACTTCTTTTCTGGAACTGGTCAAATAGGAGGTGAATAGATCTTTCCAGAAGCTTTAAGTAAGGAACTTCTGTTTTGAGCAGTTAGAGGAAACTGTGAATCTTCTTTTAAAGTTGAGAGATATTTTGAGCACACAGACAAGTCTAGGGACTAAACTAAGGAAGACTGGGGAGATAGGATTATGGATATGCAAAAGAGCTCTCATCTCTCATGCATGAGACTTTGAGGCTCCAGTGTGGCCACCATAAGCATTAACTGAGCAATGCACTGGTAAAAAGATAAGAAGAAGAAAAAGACTAAAATCAGGAAGGCCCATGAACCATGACAGTTTTTCTATGAAGTGTAGTTTGCTGTGTATGCTTCAGAGTATTTCCTCATTCCTCAGTGTCCTTGCAAACATCACTGAAGAGTGTATGAAGGTGTCCTCTTCACTTGGCACCTTTCCTTCCCAGAAATTTCCAATATTCTAAACTCTGTGGTCACTATGTCCACAGATAGCCAGATACCCATCGGTATTTTTCTCCTTTTTTTTTTTTTTTTTTTTTTTTTTTTACCTCCACCAGGGTTATTGCTTGGGCTCAGCACTGGCATTTTGAAGCTATTTCTCCTGATGACCATTTTTTCCTTTTATTTTTTTTCCTTTCTATTTTACTTAATAGGACAGAGAGAAAGTGAGAGGGGAGAGGGATGTTGAGAGAGAGGAAGAGAGATAACTACTGCCCTGCTTCACTGCTCCTGAAGCTTCCCCCATGCAGGCAGAGAGCAGGGGCTCAAACCCCGTTCTTTGCACATGGAGGTAATATACCACACCTCTCCATGTGCTTTTTACTGCACATGCATTCTGTATAGGCTTGTATCATGTTTGAAAGCTTTGTCTAAATGACAACATATGTACCTACTTTGTTACTTGCTTTTTATCTCTTTGTTTTTAGATATGTTTATTTTGACACATGTACTTTCATGCATTCATTTAAGCTGAATTGCCACATTCCTTCAGTTAGTGTAAGTATTGATATACTTTGTTGTTTATTAAGAGGGCACTGAGATGGAGCACTTACCTCTTTTAAAATATTTAATTAATTTTCTTCTCCTCCTCCTCCTGTTCCTCCTCCTCCTCCTTCTTCTCCTTCTCCTCCTTCTTCTTCTCCTTCTCCTCCTCCTTTTCCTTCTTCTTCTTTTTCTTCTTTTTAACTCCAGGGTTACTGCTGGGTTTTGGAGCTTGCACTATTTTTTCCTATTTTATTGGATAGATCAGAGAGAAATTGAGAGGGGAAGGGGACAAAGAAAAAGATAGACACCTGCAAACCTGTTTCTCTGCTTATGAAGTGGACTCCCGTGTAGGTGGGGAGAAGGATCAAACCTGGATCCTTACTTGGGTCCTTGTGTTTCATATTATGTACACTTAACTGGGTGTGCCACCACCCAGCCTCCTATTCATTTATTCATTTATTTTAATTTATTTATGAAAAGGAAACACTGACAAAACCATAGGATAAGAGGGGTACAACTCCACACAATTCCTACCACCATAATTCCATATCCCATCACCTTTAATAGCTTTCCTATTCTTTAACCCTCTGGGAGTATGGACCCAAGGTCATTGTGGGATGCAGAAGGTTGAAGGTCTGGCTTCTGTAATTGCTTCTCCACTGAACATGTACGTTGACAGGTCGACCCATACTCCCAGCCTGCTTCTCTCTTTCCCCATTGGGGCGGGGTTCTGAAATCAGAGCTTCAGGACACATTGGTGGGGTTGTCTGTCCAGGGAAGTCTGTTTGACATCATGCTAGCATCTGGAACCTGGTGGCTGAAAAGAGAGTTAATATATAAAGCCAAAAAGTTGTTGACTAATCATAAACCTGAAGGCTGGAGTAGTACAGATGAAGAATTGTGGGGGGGGGGGGTGGTGGTCTCTGCTTTGTAGATAGCCAGTAGGCATAATTTAGTTATATTCCAAAGGGCCTGTGTCTATTCTAGTTCATTTTTTTCCCCCCTGAGCATGAAATCTGAAATCTGATATGCAGGTGGATCCAAGCTATTGTCTGGGGAGATGATGTCAAGGTTGGAAAAAGGACCAGAAAGCTGGATCAGGGAAGAGAGTAGCTCCCAAATATGGGAAAGAAGTATAACTATTGTTGACTGTAACCCCCATCGATTTGGTGTGATCTGGGGCCCATATTCAGCTTAGGAGCCTATGTGACCTCTGCATCTCCATAGATCCGAGCTCACATTCTGTAGAGACACACATGCACATGGACACACACACACACACACACACACACACACACACACACACACACACACACCCAGAGCCCTGCTCAGCTCTGGTTAATGGTGGTGCTGAGGATTTAACTTGAGACCTCAGAGCCTCAGGCATGAGGGTCCTTTGTAGACCCATTATGCTGTCTTCTTAACCTGAGTTCTTCTTTCTTACTGCCTACCAAGAACGCATTTGGCAAAGGACAGCCCCTCAACATTAAGTTGGAGGACTTGAAGAGCTGGACCAACAGCTTGAAAGCTGTCAGAAGCTGCTTGTTGCTGGCTTTGAAAGTGACTGGGATCCATGTGGATTCAGTCGGCTAGGGAGGATTGTCAGTTTCCCCCATGAATGGGTACTCACGAGATGCACCATGGGAAGGTCGATCCAATGCATCCCGCTAGAAGAAGAACTGCCTACCAACAATGCAGTTCTGAATGATCTCTAATGTGCATAGTGGGGAGTATGTGTAAGAAGAACTCTTTAAGAAGGAAGTCATTTTTCTCTTAGAGGATGTTTCTATTTCTAAATATCATCAAATTGTTCTCTAAGATAGTAATATATAGAAATTTCTAGTGTTCCACATTCTTCCCACCGCTTACCCATAGTTTAAAATTAACTTTTTCTAGTTAATTGTTGTTTAAATAATTAAATCATATTTTTTTGCCACTAGGGTTATCCCTGTGGGGGGGGGGTGAGGAACTTCATAAGTAGTGAAGCAGTGCTGCAGGTATCTCTTTTTCCCTCTCTATCTGCCTGTTCTACTCAATTGCCCTCTGTCTCTATCAAAAGTAGATAGCTACCTAGGTAAGTAGGTAGATAAATAAAATAATTTTAAAAGATAGTGAGATTAAGGTAAAGGGAAGATTAAGGAAAAAGGGAAGAGATGGGGAGGGGAAGAGATAGATAGAGAGGGAGAGATGCCATAGCATTGCTCCGCTACTTGTGAAAATTCCATGTGCTGACCAGGGAACTTGAACCCAGGTCTTTGCACATGGGAAAGTGTGACTCAACTGGATAATCTGTTTCCTGAAACCCACCCTAAGTTTTAAGTTAAATATAGCAGAATGTACTGCTTTTGTATTTATGATCTGTGCCTTTCTCTGTCTGGTAAGATCATGAAAGTATTCTATATCTTCTGAAAATTTTGGAAGATTGAATGTTCACATGAATATTGGAACTACCTGGAGTTTATTTCTGTGTATAGTTCAGGGTAGGGACCAGTTTTCATGTTCTTATATATGATGCCTTTATTTTGCACTGTTGAGTTACAAGTAAGAACAGACAACTTGGGACTGGGTGGTAGCTCACCCACTGGAATATACACATTACCAGGCTTGAGGACCTGGGTTCTGCCCCTGAGTCCCACTTGTAGGAAGGGAGTTTCATGAGCTATGGAGCAGTGAGAGCTCCAGGTGTCTTTTCTCTATGTCTCTCTCCCCCTCTTCATCTCTACTTGTCATTCACCCTCAACAGGGAAGAAAAAAAAAAAGACTGGCTGGAACAGTGGGGTTACCATATAGGCACAGAAAGGGGCATCTTTTTCTATGTTATTGGTAGTGTGAAATATTTGCTGCTCTAGTCTGTTGAATTATTTCTCTGCTGATTTATAGGTGCTCTTTATCGATACCATCCTTCTCAGTCACAGACAATGCAGACATCTGTTTGTCTTTGGCCCGTGCTCTGATTGCGGTATTCAGTGATGAATATTGACACTCTTGGTTATTTGACAGAAGTTACTTGTAAAACCTGAGTCTGGAGAATTTTCTACGACAGTGGTACAGTGTTCTTTACTGGATTATTAGATCCAGTTTTCTATTTGTGGCTTTCTAAGTATCTCGTTACTTGCTGGATTTTCATCTCCTGTCTGCTGCTGAATGGGTCATGTTGAAATCCCACCTGTGATGGACACATATGAAAGAGGCCAGGTACTAAGCAGGAAGCAGGTCTGCTGAGCATGTCCAGCAGAATTTGTATTATAAACATCGCATTCTTTGGCCAGCCTGTGATTAATTTAGAAATTCAGTTTTAGTGATGACCAAAAGTGCTTCTGTATGTCTGAAATCAAAATGAAAATTTTATTTGAAAAAAGCTCATTGGTTGAAACAAATGAGAAAAATCATTGGAATTTAATTATCTCAATCATATATGGAATGTATCAGTTTCTCAGATACTGGATTGATTGCAACCCACACTTGGACTTAGGATCTCTGAGCCCATTCTTGGAAAAGGAGCCTGAGTGAGTCCATTGTGATGACAGAGATTCAGGAGCATCTTCACGCCCTTGAGTTTATATTTACCACCAGCCTGATGCCAAACAGCTGATCAATCAAGGATTCGAGATGTGAATGTTTTTGCCTTACTTTATAGCTCTCCAGCTGGAGCAGCTTTCTTTCTTGACTCTTTTAAATGAAAAAAAAAAAATAAGAAGGGAAAAAAATTCTGTAAGGCACCGTTGACTCTGTTCTCTCATATGGTTAAGCTACCTTTGGCTCTAATACAGGAATATCTCTTGAATACCTGCATGTGTCATCTTGTTCACTACAGGAAGTCTAGTGCAAACCCCTGTCACTTCCAGTCTGGCTTATAGTGATAACTGCTTGCGCACTCTGTGTGATGATCTTACTCCATTGCCATCTAGTCCCCATCATCAGCCGAGGGAGAATTCCCAGGTGCTCATGTCAGATCATGTTCTTTACCCCCATGTTATTCACCAAGCCTCCCCCTGAGGTCCCTATCTCCCTTTCCCTTCATCCTTCACCTTGCCCTGCTTGAGCTTATCTCAGATAGTGACTGGGCTTCATTTCTTTTTTATGCCCAGGATGGGGTAACTTGTTCCAATTGTAATACAACTCAGGATTCTGACTGAGCCTTTGAGGTAGTTGAGCCTACAGTGAGAGGCTCTTTTTCCCAAAGTGGGGATCATAGCTTAGCTTCCTCCTAGCTTCCAAGACTGAGTTGTCTCTGACCACTCCAAGGGAAGGTGAAACCCAGTTCCATTCTTGCTGGGATTGGAGGAGCTCTCAGGCATCTACTCTTTGGAGCTGTCCCTTCCCAGTGACTCTGTGGTGCTTCAGCTGAACCACATAGGGCCTGGTTGTGAGCAGAGGGGAGCCCCGCCCTGTGCAGGAAGCAGGCCTACAGGAATCCACAGAACATGCCAAGTCATGTTCACCTAAGGCAAGCCAAGAGCACTGGCTGCCTCAGTTTCCTCCTGGAGACCCAGAGCCAGCAGTGACTGTGGTTTTCTCCTTACTTTTATTTGACTTCAAATTGTTTTCAGAGTATTGTTTCAAGGGACTTTTGAGCATTGGAGTCAGAGCCAGTTGATCCTGACTTTGGGACAAGATTCATATTGGGGTGAGGTCCCTTTCACCTTCCTCTCTGCATCTGCCAATACCGTTAATTGATTCTGTTGAGAATGACTGTGTTAAGGAGTGACTGTCATTTGGTACAGTCAGTTGCTTTTCTGAACAGAACTTCCTTGACTAACTTTAGACAGGTCTTTACACTGGGTGTGTGAAGAGCTGGTCTCTTCCAATAGTTTGAGACTTCAAACTGTGTGGCTAAACTCACACTTTGCCCACATTAGGAATCTGCCTTAGGCTGGTAGCTCACACACAATGTAATTGTCTTGCTTGGGGAAAAGCTCTTTTCCCATTAGAAGACTCAAAGAAAGTTGAAGGGAACAATGCACAATAAGTTCAGCAACTATCTTTAGAGTGTGTTGTGTGCTAGGCTGTAGGCTGATGCTTCACAAGGTCATATTCTAAGCTGGACCTAAGTGGAAGGAGCCTGTCTCATTAAACTTGACAGTTCATAGATAGCTCAGCTTAGAAAGCTCTGGCAGATTTGGAAGGAAAGGTGAGAGTCAGTTACAAGAATGGAAGAGTCCATGAGTGCTCAGGTCACCATTGGCTGGCCAGGAAGCCTGACCCCAGAGATCACACCCACAGCAGAGCTAAGACATCAGGATCACATGAGAAGAGTACATCCCAGGGTCTTCCAAGAAGGCACCAAAATGAAGCAGTTTCTTCCTCCCACAAAGTTTGTCTCTGTGCTCCTGACTCATTCTCTCTCTCTCTCTCTCTCTCTCTCTCTCCCTCCTTTTTGACTTTATGATTCTGAACTGGTCCCTTTCTTTGCTTCTGTGACCCTCAGTCTTCCCTATCCTTGTTCTCAAAGAAGACATTCTCTCTCTTTTCAATATTTATTTTAATAAGAGAAACATAGGAAGAGTGGGAGAGAGAGACTAGAGCACTGCTCAGCTCTGTCTTATGGTGGTGCTAGAGACTGAACCTGAGACTTCAGAGCTGCAGGCATGAAAATCTTTTGTAGACCCATTATACTATACCCCACTACAAGCACTCCCCTAATCAAACTCCTCCCGAACATGTCCTCACTTCAAGTTCCTTTACCCTGGATATTTATATGTTTTTCTCACTACTGTTTCTTTTAATCATATCATTTTTAGTGACTAAATAGTGTTTTATCAGTTTACAGGGTATATAGTTCTACACCTCACCCACCACCAATATTCTGTATGCCTACCCTCCCAACAATAACTGTCATGGTTCTCACAAAGTCTTAAGATACTTTATTTACTTCTTTTTTTTCAAGTTTTGTGCTTCAATCCTCTAGATTTCACATATGGGTAAAACAATTCAGCCACTGTCTTTCACCTCTATTCTTATTTCACTAAGCATAGTCACCCCTGGTTTCTCAAAGAACACAATATCATTGTTTTGATTGCAGAATAGTGTTCCATGGAGTATATCCCATAATTTCTCCAGCCAGTCATATGTTGACTAGCATCTAAAATGCTGCTTCCACTCCTTGACATTTGTGATAATGCAGCTATTGAATACAGGTGTGCATGTGTCCCTTCAAATCAGTGTTTTCATGGTCTTTGGCTAAATGCCTAAGAGTGATATCTCTGGACCATAAAGTACTTCCATTTTTATTTGTTTAAGCACTCTCCATACAGTCTTCCAAAGGGGCTGCCCCAGTTTGCATCCCCACCAGCAGTGTCACTACTATTTTTATTAACCATAGAACCACTCAGCCCTGGCCAGTGGTGGTGGTGGAAATTCGCCCGAGGGCACCCTCTTGCATGCAAGTCCCATGTTGATCTCTCTCCTTACCCCTCACTGGCTTTCATCTGAAGACCCACCTTGGTTTTCTTGCACCCCTTTTTGCCCTTTAGTAACCTTATTTTGTCCCTTCCACACCCCAGTCTGCTCAAAGTAGTCTCTCTGGAGATCACCAGCTGTCCTCCTCATCAGTTCCCCCCCTGTGGCTCTCACTGTCCTCACTCCTCTCCGTATCCACATCTGGAGGATTGAAGTCACCTATTGGGAGCCCCATAGCCCCCTGAAGATGGACCCTTCTAGAGCAAGACAACAGGGCAGGTGCTGGGGTGGTGTGTGCTGAATCCCCAAAAGTGTGGTGATGAAGAATCACCATCTTCCCTCTGAGAAGCTCTAACAGAGCAGGGCACTGCCATGGTTTGGGGGTTTTCTCTCTAGGATACCTGCAACATCCAGAGAACTAAACAGAAGAATGTGGGACTTGGAATGGCTCCATTCAGATATGAGTTGTACATAACCCAAGCACACTGGGGGGACACAGCAATCAGATCTTGTAGACTGTGAAAAGAAAATGACAGTCAGTAGAGAGGGTGTGATGGTGGTAGGGATGGGTAGAGGGGATTATCTTGACGGTGTGTTGGCACTGAGACTTAAACACAGACAGAGTGGAGAGCAGTGCTCCAGAAACTTCAGAGTATTGTAAACCAATGGCAAATCAATACAATTTGATTAAAATGCCTGTAACAGCAGAGGTCCTGAGTTCTATCCCTCCTGTACCACCATAACTACAGTTGAGTAGTACATTAGGGGGGGAAAAAGGGAGGGAGAATGGGAAAGAAGAGAAATCAAAAGGAAAAAAGGTACTGAGTTTTACCTGACAGAGTACATGACCATTCTCAAGGATCCAGGTTCAAGTTCCCACTCCCTACCTGTGGGGGGGAGGTGGCGCTTCACAAGTGATGGCAGAATGCTATAGGCACCTCTCTTTCTCCCTCTCTATCGTTTGTTTCTTGTCATCTATCAAAAGGAAGCAAAAATGGGCAAAATGGCCTCCAAGAACAGGAGAGCCATACAGGCTCTGAGCCCCAGCTATATAATCCCAGTGGCAAAGAAGAAGAGTTTCAGACTTGGATGAAAGTGCTCTACCCATCTTCTGTCACATGCTGACGCCTCTGCAGGGCAACCGGCAAATCTGGATTAGGTCTAGACAAATCAGCGTGCCTAATTGAGATGCTTTTGCCTTTCGGGTCTCAGCCCTTTATCCCCAGATCCCAAGGATCTCAGGAGGTGTGGATGAGATTAAATTCGAAGGACTTTAAGCCTCCCTCCAAAGGGGGCACAAGAGTCCTGCTTGGTTCAGAGGCAGGTGGGGCTATAAGGACTGAGTGAGAGAGAAAACCCCTGTTCCCATGGTGGCCAGGCTTTGAGTTAATTGAGAGAGGCCTCTGATAAAAGCAGGAAGCTCTTGAGCCAGGCCTCATGGTGTGCTCAGCTGCTCCCTGTCGCCTGGCCAAGACGCCTTCCCTCTGCTCATTTCACAAAAGCATCACATGTTCCAAAGCCATGTCTTCTCCTCAAGGGAAGTAATGAACACCACTGCCCAGGCCCCATCCAGAAGTGGAAGAGCCCTGGCACCTTTCCCACTGCCATTGCCTTCCCCGGGCTGTGCTCCATGTCCCGGTCATCAAGGAAGGGGCTGGACATTAAAGTGGACCAGGTGTGCAGCAGTGATGAATACTCAGCTTTCGTGGTCTTGTCGGACACTCCCCTGCACTTATGATGACAGTGCTTTAGTCCTGGCCACATGCAGGTCTTCACACACTCCAATACCAGGCAGGAGAGGTGACCACCATGGGGCAGGAAGCTAGACTTCCCTCTCCCCTCCTCTGCTATCCCTTCCTTTGCTGTGTGACCTTGGGGCAGCCCCTCTCCTTTTCTGTGTCCGTCCCTCTGGCCTCAGCCTCAGGAGCCTGAGAAGATGATGAGATCATGTCTGTAAGTGTGTGAGTAAGTCCTTAGAGGGAGGTGTGGTGGACATGCACAGGTGCTGGCTCTCCCTGCAGCACTCTTGAGTTCTGGACGCCCTTGTCTGCTGGAGCAGCTGGTGTGCACAGGGACCAGTATCCCCAGGCCTCCTTGCAGGGCCCCACCTGCTCGTCGCAGCCTGATGGATGCCAGCCCATGCAGTGCGTTCTGTGCACACCTGGCACATAGGAAAGTGCACGTGCCCATTTGTGAGGGGAGCTAAGGGCTTAGATCTTTTAGTCCCTGTGGATGGGTGACATTGCTTCAGGTCCTTCATCCAGCAGGTGTCTTCAGCCAGGCACAGGATTAGGTGCAGACAGGACAGATTCCCCTGAGCTAACGCTCTAGTGGGAAAGCCACATAAGAGCCTACAACACCCATTGTGCCTAATCCTAATGGATGGAGCTAATAGGAGGAACTGCATTGGATTTGCCACCTCCTCCTCTTCCTCCTCTTCTTTCTCCATGTCCTCCTCTTCTCTCCTCCTTCTCTTTCTCCTCTTCCTCTACCTCCTCCTTCTCATTTTTCTCTACTCCCTCCTCTTCCTCTTCCCCCTCCTTTTTTCTCCTCCTCCTCCTCCTCTTTCTCCCCTTCCTTCTCTTTCTCCTCCTGCTCCTTTTTCTCTGTTTCCTCCTCATCCTCTTTCTCCTCTTCCTCTTTCTTTTTCTCTTCCTTCTCCACTTCCTCCTCCCCCTGCTCCTGCTCCTCTTTCTCCTCCTTTGCCACCAGCTTTATTGCTGAGGCTCAGTGTCTGTACAACTTCACTGTTCCCAGTGACCATTTATTTTTCCTCTAGATAGAGGATGAGAGACAGATATAGAGACAGATAGGAGAGACACCACAACATCTTTCTATCACTTTTCTGGATGTGTGGGAGTAAAGGCAAGAACAGAAGACCATCTGGGAGGCAACTCCAGTTGTTAGGGAGGAGTTGCATTCTGTGGAGAGCAAGAGGGGGTAGGGAGTGGCACACACTGTTCAGCACACACATGTCAGTGTTGTGCAACAGCCCAAGTGCAAGCCTTCTGTCCCCACCTGCAGGCAGGAAGCTTCATAAGCAGTGAAACAGTGCTGCAGGAATCTTTCTCTCCTTCTCTATCTCCCCCTTCCCTCTCACTTTCTTGTTGTCTTTATCCAAAGTAAATAAAATCTAAAAAAAAAAAAAATCTATGGAGAGTAAGATTCCCAAGTGGAGCAGTTGACTCACTTTCAGCACTGACCTCCAGACTCAAGTGGCCCCTGAGCTGAACCCTCGATTCTTGCCACTCCTGTTTCCCTGCTGGGCCATCAGCAGAGACCCCTGCTGGCTCCTTACTGGGCCACCCACAGCTCACCTGGGGGTGCAGCTCACTCAACCAGTGTCTGTTGAGTGGACTTTTTGGTCCCCCAAAGAGCCGAGTCCCAGCAGCTGGCATTTCAGCCCTCAGTACTGCATTGGTATCTGGCGGCAGCGTGTGGGAGGCACACCTGGCATGTTGGGTTAACCTGGGCTTTGACTGCTGGTGGGGGTGGCAACAGGCTCCTCCGCCACCCCAGGGATATGGCGTGCAGATGACCACCCTCCAAAACCTGGTCGTAGTTTCCTCTTCTGGGAAGCCCTCTCTGACTTGCCTTGTCTGCACTTGGGTCTCGGATCCCTTGCTGCTGCCTCTGATGTTCTTACCTGTCTGCTGCATTTTTTGACACATAACCCTGTTGACTGTTTTCTGAACTAAAAACCTGGACATGTGACAAAATGAGAAGACTGTATGTTGGACTAGGTGGTGGTGCACCTGGTTGAGCTCATAGATTACTATGCTCAAGGACCTGGGTTTGAGTCCCTGGTCTCCACCTGTAATGGGGAAGCTTCACTAGTGGTGAAGCAGTGCTTCTGATAATCTCTCTGTTTCTCTCCCTCTCTGTCTCCCTCTTGCTTCTCAGTTTCTCTCTATCCTATCAAATAAAAAGTTGGAGGTAGGTGATATGGCTACCGGCAATGGTAGTTTTGACTTGCAGGCACTGAGTCTGAGTAATAACCTTGGTGAGAATTAAAAAGTAAAATGACTGAATGTTAAAAAAATAGAGATGGTTCAGAAAAGTCCACTGTATTATACTAAGATAGAGAAGATTCTAGGTCTGACTTGCTCTTCTAAATCTGTAGTTTATTTTGAAGTCCTCCTGCCTCTTGAATATTTTTCCCTTAGCTCAGCTAAAGAGGCTGTGTGTGCATTATACTCCCTTGATTATTTATCTTTTTATTTACAAGAGCACTACTCAGCTCTGGTTTATGGTGGTGTTCGGGGCTGAACCTGGGACCTTGGAACCTCAGGCATAAGAGGGTTTTTTTTTTTTTTTTTTTTTTTGCATCACCATTCTACTATCTCCCTGGCCCACCCTTGGGATGTTTTAATCTCTTGTAGATATCTGACAGTTTACCCAAGTGAGAGAGAACACTGAGTCTTGTGCTCAATTTTCTTTCCCAAATAAGATAATTGGAATCTTGTCTGAGTAAGGTTCTCCATCTTTAATTGTGAGGTTGAGACTGAGAGAAAGATGTGGAGGGCCTGCTGTGCTGATGACAGGGCATAGAGCTGAGATAGAGCTGGATGTACTTGAGCATATATAGTGTGGAGAGAGGGAGAGAGGTCCAAGAGTCCAACAGACAGGGGACAGCCAGTGGGGATGCCGGTGACATTGCCATAGCCTCCCAGTGCGCCATTGCTCTCTGCCTTTCCTCCTAGTTAAAATAACTATCCCAGCATGGAGAAGGAAAACTCGGTGTCTCCTAGCCTTTTCATCAAAATAAGACCAAAATTCAGATGAGTATCTTCCCTGGGTGCTCAAAGAGGAGATGGGTCAGATAGTCAGTTCCTGGAAGATAGATGGCCACAGGGTGGAAAGCTTGGCTATTTTATCTTCATCGTGCCAGGCACAGCCATGGGCACAGCTGTGGGCACATAGAAGAAGTCAATAAATACTGAACACACAGAAAGAGAACTGGTCTTTCCTGTCCTGATTGTCCTTCTGTCTTGCTTGCTCCCAGGCCTGACTGTCTTCACCCACATAGGGCTGTTTGGTGCTTAAGGCAGTGTAGCTGGGTCTAAAGACTCAGCCCACACTGAGGGCAAGAAGTGCCCAAAAGCAAAAGTCCATAGTCTTGTATCTCACCCTTATCTCCAGTCCATGCTGGTGGCTGCTGTGAGCATGGCCCTTGTCACTCTGGACTCCCCATTCCCAGGCCTTTATCCCCCACTGTCATCTTCTTCTCCTCTGTACAGCCCCCCATGAGAAAGACACAGGGAGAGGATATAGCTCATAGTTCAACCAAGTGCCTAAATATAGCTCTTGTAGAAATGCCCATTTATCTCTTAAAATCTCAGAAGACAAAAAAACGAAACAATGATTGTACCAGCCCATTTTCTGGTTTTGATGACTCCAGCAATTTAGGAGTCTGAAAAACTTAAGAACTCAAAATTTGAGCTAAGAATCTTAGAAAAGTGAGACACAGATGCCAGGATAAAGAATTCAAGAACTGGGAGCTGGGCAGTGGCACACTGGGCTAAGCACACACAGTACGGACTGTAAGGACCCATGAAAAGATCACAGTTTGAGCCCCCAGTTCCCCACCTGCAGGGAGGTCGCTTCACAAGCATTGAAGCAGGTCTGCAGGTGTCTTGTCTTTCTCTCTCCCTATCTATCTCCCCTTCCTCTCTCAGTTTCTCTCTATCCTATCAAAAAAAGGAAGGAAGGAAGGAAGGAAAGAAGGAAGGAATTTAAAAAAATGGCTACAGGACCAGTGGATTTGTAGTGCAGGCACCCAAGCCCTAGCAATAACCCTGGAGGCAAAAAAAAAAAAAAAAAAAAAAAGCAAGAATCACTGAGCTCAGTCTTATCACAGTGCATTTGTTTTCTCCCTTAAAAAAGAAGTTCATGAAGAGAAAGAATTAAAGCCCTTTAAAGATTATCTTTTTATATTTTTTTATTTATGTATTCATTTATGAAGCTTCCCCCCTGCAGAAGGGGGGGGAGCAGGATCTTGGACCCATTACCTGTGAATGAAACATGTGAACTCAACTAAGTGCACCAGCACCCAGTTCCCCCACTCCTTAAAGATAATTTACTGAGTAAAGCAGCCGCTTCCTTCTTCCATCATTTCTTC